>NW_028253610.1:0-311834 GCF_964263255.1 Lissotriton vulgaris | reverse complement strand
TCCATCGCTACGCCTGCCTTGTTAATAGGCAATAGCGACGTTAGCGACTGCTTTCAGTCGCTAACTGGTTGGGTACACCCACTTTGCATGTCATTAGCGATAAACATCGCTGACATGCAAAGCGGGCCCCAAACCGCTCGCTATCAACCTAAAAGCTGTTGCTAACATCAGTTAGCGACAGCTTGCTGATAGGGTGATAGAATTATCACAGCTTAGCGGTCGAAAACGGCCGCTAACGCGGCAATAATTGCCTATCGCCCTGCTTGATAATATGCCCCTTGGTTTTTTCAGTGAATTTTATATATATGTATTTAATCTCCTGTCACTCTTACAAGAAAGGAATGAGCACTCAGGTTGTAGTTTGGAAGTATTTAATCTGCAAAGGACGTGATCCACGCGTTTCTGCTCATCCAAACCTTGATAACGATACAAGATGTCTTTGTAGCATCCTTATTTAAAGGGAAGTCCTGTCTGGGGTACCCCAGGGCTGTAGTCTAAGCCCCATCCTATTTAATCTCTACATGGTCCCATTAATGAAGCTCATCTCCTCCTTTGCTATTAGTTCAATAGCCTATGCCGATGACACTCAACTAGTCCTAATTCTAGATGAGGACGCGGCAATTGCTGAACGTTCCCTTAGAGACTGTTTGAAAGCCACTTTTGAGTGGATGAACACAAACCATTTGAGATGTAACACCGCAAAGACCGAAATCTTACCTTTTGGGAAAAACAATTTGTTTTCGCCCCAGACCTGCTGGCCATCCAATGCGGAAGCCCCGCCGAGCACTGTAAAGAGTGCCCGAAACTTAGGAATCAAATTCGACGAGGCATTGTCCTTTAAGCAACAGACAAGTGAAGTGGCAGGCTCTTGTTTTAATGTCATAAAGAGTCTTCGAAAATGTTTTATCTTTCTCCCCTATCTGCCAGAAAAACGGTAGCAGTGGCATTAATCACATCCAGGCTGGACTATTGTAACAGTCTTTATGTTGGGGTCAACAAAGCAGCCTTACATAAGCTGCAAATGGTACAACATGCAGCAGCAAGATTAGTGCTTAAAATGCCAAGAAAGACCTTGGCATCAGCAGCACTTGACACTCTTCACTGGCTCCCCATACAAAAGAGAATCCTGTTTAAATTATTGATAATTACCTTTAGAGCATTTCATAAAAGAGGCCCAACATACCTGCTCAATAATTTCAATCGCTACTACCCTGGACGTCAACTGAGATCTGCAACGGCCAACCTGATGATCATCCCAAAGTTCCGACTAGCCACGAGAGGAGGAAAATCCCTAGCGGTAAGAGGCTCTAAAGCATGGAATAAACTCCCTCACCAAATTTGGGAAATCTCCTGTGAGAGTAAATTCAGGAAAGCCATCAAAACCTGGATCTACAACTTAACAGGCACAACCTGTAAAACCCTGGTTTAGGATTTAAACGCCTCTACGGGCCACTACATCTCCCACCACCTGGAATACACAAGCCATAAAAAGCGCCAAGATTCTCCCTAGAGTGATAGCGCGCTATACAAATTCCCAATCAAATATAGACACCACTTGATCGCGGCACTATAACAGAACTGAAATGTACTAGACACACAACACACGTAAAACTGTAGTGTTACCTTCATTTGTGAAAGGAGACAGTGGGTAGTGTGCACCAGCTTCACTGTGTTGAAATATATAATTACCTCCGACCAGTGACAACAGATAGGTTAAAACAGTCTGACAAACAGATCTACAAGCTTATTACACCACTTTTGTGTCACTTTTAACATGGGAAAAGTGATGCAAGCAGCTTGTAAATCTACGTCTAACTTTTCAAGAAAAAATCTCAACTCCAGACTCAGCCAGACCGTTTTAATATTTTCTCTCTCTCTTCCTCTCTCTCACTCTCTGTGACATCATTTCTCTTTCTCTTTTACACTTGCTTTCTGCTTCTACCTGTAGAAGAAAATGTGTCTTCAAGTTTTGAATTCCACTGGCCGCGGTGTGAATTCCACTGGCCGCAGTGTTTATACAATGGTAAGCACAGAGGCCTAGATAAACAATGCCTTCATTAGAATGCATTAGAAATAAGTCGCCATATTTACAATCCTGTTGTGCCACTTTTGTGTCAGTGACGCAGTAGGCACTTCCAGATAGACACCACTTGAACGCTGCACTATAAGAGAAGTAAAATTTACCAGGCACACTGCACATGTAAAATCATACTGTTACCTTGACTAGTAATGCTTCATCTCATTTACTCACATCTACATAATTCTAAAGTCTAAGTTTCTTTCTTATTTTGCAGATTACCAATCCAACGTCCTCTGGAGTCCACTTCACAATTTGTTTATGATATTGTTTTCTTAAAGTAATTCTTATGGTTGTTTACAATATACTTATCATTAAGTTTCATTTACAGTTATTCTTTTAATAAAAGGTAACAAAAAAAACTACATACTTCTTTTTTTTTTGAGGGGGGGTTGACGATCCACAATAAAAAATAAAATTTATAATGTTGAAGTACTATAGGAAGATGTTCAAGAGTAAGATTAAAAAGTACTGACTTATATTTTGTCTGGGTACACTACAACATGGTAAAATAATCAAACTAATACCAAACAATGTGTACCACATTTACAAACCTCTTGCGACATTTTCCCATGCAAACCTACCACCCAACAAAACTAAGTCTGGGCCTCAATGACGCCCCTCAAACCACGGAAACAATCACCCCACTAAAAATGTCTATATTGTATGAGAGGGACTGCGTGCCCTCCGCCTGGTGCCCTGGATTCTACCACGCCCAGACCCGGTTCCTACAGTGTACTGGGGGCAAACAGCCATTACAACGCGGTCATAACCACGCGTGATCGTCACAACGAACCAATTAGCACGCATATGGCTTTACCACACATGCTTTTACAACTAGTATGCATTTACCATGCATGATAAACGCATAATCTTAATATCTCGTGTTGACGAACACACATTGTAATGGCTCTGGCTTACGTCCTTCAAATCAGTTTTTAGGTATACATGTGACCAAGTCATAAGATCGGATGCCAACAACAAACACTGAGGTGTCTGTGCCAGGAAATCTCATGGATCTTAGAGAAGATAAGCGGAGAGTAAAATGAAAGTAACAGGTATAATAAAAATAACTGAGAAAAACTACTAAAATGGCGGTGGACGGAGTATGCAATCAACGTTTGGTGCCTCAACACTACATTTCAAATAAACAGATACAATATGTTTATTAATATACTACAAAAGTATAGCAGCGGATGACACACACGGCCTGCGAAAAGAAAGCAGCAAATTTAATACCTGAAATGCGGAGAGGTTTGCTTGGCGAACGTGAAGAAAAAGAAAAAAACGTGGGCTTGGAAACAAGGCTGCGCATGCGTAGAGAGTACAACTGGTGCACAAAAAAAGTAACGTTTTACTTACTATCATAAAAATATACCTCTTTTTTCGACCAGTAAAATTAGTTTTAAAAATGTACTTTTTTTTTTTTTAAGCCCCAATGCCCCCACGATCGCAGACGGCTCCCCGCGTCTTTCGTGAGCCTGCATTGCTTTATCAGAGACATCACCTTATATGCTGCTCTCTCTTTCGAAAAACAATCTTCTTTCTTGAAAGAGACAACTGATTAACTTGCACTCTTTTTCAAAAAGGAAAGCGGTTTGCCGTGGTAAAGTGGGAACAGCGACGGTACCGCCCTACCATACCAAATAGCAGTATCCCGGAAGTGCGCACCCCAAAACACTACAAGAACCGACCCTGGGAGATGGTAGACCCCAGGGCCACCAAGGGTTCCAATAGGGGGCACTGCGGCCCTCTCCCAACATTAAAAAACCCCAGGGAGTGCAGGTACCCGGGGCTGGAAGATCATTTTACATATTACTGCCCCAGGAAGGTGGTGGTCCCCGCAACGTGTAGAGGGAGAGAGAGAGGGAGAGCTGAAAACACACTTTAAATTATTATTATTTTTTTTTTAAAAGCCTCGTCGGGGTGTCGGTCCCCGAGACTGAAGGGAAGAGGATCGTAACCCCCGCATACTTCAAAATAAAACCACAGGGGGGTGGCGTTACCCGGTGCTTGGGGCACCTTACAAGCCCCCCACTATGAAAAAAATTGCCCCCCCGGGACCTAATGAATAAAACGGACTTTCCCTTTTCCACCGCGTACGTATACCATACGCGTATCCCCCAATATTTTTATTTAAAAAATATATAAAATTGAGCCTAAAGATCCATGTACGACCCCCTGAGCAAGCCTAGAGTGTCTGGATATTTCTACCCTGCTCCCTTTCCTTATTTCTCAACTTTGTTTTACTGTTTCCTTGTGAGTCGTTTCTAGCGCCAAACAAGATGGCTGCCAACACTTCCTGGTTGGGAGTGTTCACACACAGTTACCAGCCAATCAGCATGCAGCTCGTGCTCGTAATTGTACGCATTTCCGTACGTGTGCTGTACTCCGTCTCTGGATATTGCTGTGATTTTCCTTGTGATTTTCTAAGGAACTACTGAATGGATTTACATCATTTAACAAAAAGCACAATCTGCGAACCGAACTCTACCTCTCTCCTAAATTTGGTGTAATTCCGTTCAGCCGTTCAGGCTGTAGCCCTGGCTAAAGATCCCTATGGAAAACTGCATTGGGAAAACACGATTTGGGACTCCCTTTTTTCTCGGCCCCCACTTGATGAATCACCCCCAAACATTCAGGGAAGGAGCGGAACCGAGCAGGCCATTTTCTTGGAGAAATTCGCGAAGATTCGTCCACCAACGCCAAAGTTATTCTAAGTAGAATGTTGTGGATTTCCTATGGAAAGTAGGTCCTAACTATAACTAAAAACACTGAAAAAACCATAGGTTTCACCCATTTTATAGTTAGCTGGACATTTCTCTCATACAAAACGATGGAAATTCCTCCGTTATAGTTAGTTCAGCTAACTATAACTCGCGCGCCCGCAATGCACTGCTGATGACGTCACATATTACATCACTCATGACAAGGTCAGTGACATCACTCATGACATCACTGATGACATCTCAAATTAAATCACTGATGACATCACTAAGGACATCATCCTTGTGAAAGAGTGGCAGACCTCCTCTCAGCGTAATATAACCATTCATACACACACTAAAAAATAGAAACTAAAATTTCTGGCCATCCTGCATTGCATCAGATCAATAGACTGCTCCCTATAACATAAAAGTCTATCACAATGAATGCATAACATTTTAACGTCAGCAAATTCAGGATCAATTTGTGGGTGTGGACTGTTTGCTGAATAATCTGCTGCAGTAGTTGATGTGCTTGGTGCAGAAGCAGGTGGGTTCTCCTGCAACTTCTGTCTTGCAGCTCGTGCAAAGTTATTGGGGTGCAAGTTCTCACATGTCGCACCATATTTGTTGTGTCAAAAGAGTATTTTTTAGATGGATCACCACTTGAAAGAGTTGTTTGGCAAATTTTACAGGTTACTTTTGGAGCATTAACCTTTTTTTGCCCTTCTGGAAAAGTAAAAAATGGCCAAATTAGAGCTTCTTTCCTCTTCTTTGGAGGTTCTTCAGGAATGAAATCTCCCTCTGAAGAACTGCTGGAAGATGAGTCCATTGCTCTTATAATGATCTTCCAAGTATTTGAAAAAATTGTCAGAAGTAATGATTCGTCTTAGAAAGTCAAAGTCGAATGATTATAATGGGACGGAACTTTCAACAGTTACAATAGGAAAACTTATGAACCAATCAAATCTCTCCTTTTAAAGTCGCATGACTTTACGTACGCTTATGATGCGCTTACGCAGCTGTTTCGAAACCAGTACACATGATGTTCTACTGCGATTTGTGTAATTGTTTTTAAAAGCAATATATGATTGTTAAAACTGTAAAAAAAAGTTCATAGTTATGCCAAATAATATCTTCCCTAAGTATGTACATTAAATATATAAATATATGTTTTTAACCATGTAGAAACATTGGCGCCTGTCGCGTACAGGGCGCTGTTCATGACATCACAATTAACCTTTGATGCAATGCGTAACGTCAAACCATATTCATACTTATGCGCGGGTACACGCTGACTATGATTAGCAGTACATGTATGGTGCGATCACCCTCTCAGTGACAAATCAGAGCACAGGGCGCGCTAACGAGAATGAGTAGAAGTAGTCACTCATTGGAGATCCGATTCTGGGCCTGCCTCTGCGCACATAATAACACCGCCCCATCTCTCTCTGTTGTTAATTGTTGGTGCACACACTCACACTTGCACATGCGCGGTCACGCCCTGCCCACACTCCCCACATGCCACCACCTAGCATGTTTGCTATCACTAAGCCTGGAAACCAATACATTAGCCAATGTGATGTCCCCGAAGGCTTTCATTCTAATAGACAGCGAAAACGCTACCAATGATGCTCCGGGGCTTGGTTTGCTCAGCCCCTGCAGTTCCCATATAATCCAAACACTGACGTGAGCACGCTCTCTTTTGCCTGCTTGTGCTGCGGTGACAGACAGAGTGTCGTCATTGATTTCACTACAAACTCACAGCTCGAGCGGAGGAGGAGTCCTGACACTCAACGTGGTATCACTACTGCTGCCGCCCAGCCACAATACTATAGGTGCAGAGGCGGCGGCGCCCACATCCAAAACACCCCAGACCCAACAAAACCGCAGCCTGTGAAGACACGACAAAAGACGACAGAAGCAAAGGTAAGAGAAACTGTCACAACATCAAACTCCGCTGTAAATCGTATATGCATGATGCTATTTTTTTCTCCATCATATGGCTCTCCTACCCCTTAATGGTTTAAAATTGTATGCACATAGTATAAAAGTTTTTATCTGCGTCACAAGGTCCTATACACCTCTAATTTTATAAATTATGCATCCATAAATTTCTGTGTCGTATTTCTGTACTATGCCACATGCTTAGGCCTCCATCCTTATTAATTGTGCGTCCATCATGATTTTTTTTTCTGCTTCACGAGGCCGTCCGAGGCAGGCATAGGTAATCCCCCGATACGCCCCAAGAGTGGGGGGTGGTTTTGGGCCCCTGGGGGCCGATATTTTGTTACAGGGATGTTTTTGCAGCACAAAATTGGCCCTGTAAGAAAATCGCCGGAAAACTGGCCCCGCCAAAGAGCTTGGTCGCGCCCCCAACTCCCCTCCTCCCGGGGGCGACCGAGCACTTTGACAGGGCCGGTTTTGGTTCCCAGTCTGGCGCTGGTCCCAGGCCTCTATTCTTATTGATCTTCCTTTGTTGATCCTAATATTTCCTTCTGTCTTACGGAGCACTCCTACGCCTTTATATATAAATTGAGCTTCCATGAATTTCTGTATCCTATTTTTGTAGTGTGTCATGTGCTTTAAAATGTGTTCTTTTTATTGTATGTTCATGATAGTATTCTGTTCTGCATCATGTGCCCCTATTACCCCTCAATGATTTTCTATGTACATAGTATAAGGGAGGACCCTGGGGGAGCTGTGCGTGAGCTGCTCTCTCCCCTGGGTTGGTTCGCGCAAGGGAACTGGCCACAGGTGCAAGGGGGGTGATTAGCTGATTTGGAGCGGAAGGGAAAAGGGATAAATAGGGGTAGAAAGGGCAGGAAAAGGAACTGTGCCGGGGGAGGTGGGTGGCGAAAGTTGTTTTTGCCCCACCCACCCTCTTGCTCTTTCAGGTCCTATTTGTTTGTTGTTTTATTGTGCTGTGGGTACTGCTGAAGCTGTTTATTTCTGGGTAACACGCTAAGACAGGTCTAGGTGCAGTTTTAGTTGGTATGCGCTGTTTCTGGAGTGTGGGCAGCCTAGACCGGGTTGGTCCATCCTCAAAGGGCTGTTAAAGGAAAGGAGGGGGGTATCAACAAGAGTCAGTTGCTCCTGGGTTTGTTTGGGCTAACTTGGTGGGGGTTTCATTTTTCATAAGGATGCTAAGATAAGTTGAAGGAATTTTTGGTTTATTAAATAATGAATTGCAAGATGTTTGATTAGAAGTTAATTTGCACCTGTCGTAATAAAGTGGCCTTTCTTGCTAACCAAGAAGTTGTGGACAGTGAGTTATTGCGCAAATGTTTCTTTCTATCCATCACGTGGCCCTCCCAGCTCTGCTTTGCTTTATTTTTCTGGAATATATGCTTTCTGGTTCATCGTATTTGCTCCCTTCTAATTCTCCCATTAGTTTTAATATTTATTACTGCGTTCCGTGACACTCCCAAGCCTGTATTTGTTTTCGAATACTTGTAAGTCTAAACAAATGTAATTGGCAGCCACTGCTCGTGCAGGGCGTTACGCCGTGCGGTGACGTCCGGCAGAGGAGGGGCATGGTGGGGGGTTGTAAAATGCAGGATATGGATGATGTCAGGTAAGTACCAAAAAAAAAAATGTTGTTGCCCGCGCTGCATCACATTTGGCGATGCGGCACGGGTAACAAAATTCTTTTTTTTTTTTCGGTACTTACCTGACATCGTCCATATCCTGCATTTTACAACCCCAACCCTGCCCCTCCTCTGCCTGACGTCACCGCCCCGCGTAACCCCTGCACGAGCCGTGGATGCTTAAATGCAATTGCAATTTAAGGAATTTCAATTTAGAAATTCCTTAATTGCAATTTTTGCATTTGGGATGATGCATCCCAAATGCAAAAATACTGGTCAAAAATGGAAAGATTCTGAGAATCTGCCCGTTTGTGACCGTTTTTTTGCTTGATGCAACTTCTTTAAAATACTCATAAATACCAAAGAGGGTTTCAAGGATAACACTTATTTTGCAAACTACCTTTTCAATGGTTAGCATTGCTATTATGATTCCTTAATATACATCTTTTTTACATTTACAGTCTATTGAAAAGTATTGTGGTGTCTGCAACCAAAAAGCTTCAGCAAGTTATACAGAAAACTTTATGCTAATAATCTTTTCTGAGTTGCGTGCACTATATTTGAAAGCTGACTATGCACCGTCAAGGATGTGTGATTCCTATAGCCCGATGCACAACACATATTGTTTGAGGTCAATGGCAACATGTTTTCATGTGTATTGTGTCCTTGGCACAAGTAGGCCCAACTCCCACCAGCACAAACCCTATGGCTGACAGTTAGCAGTACCACATAATGGGTCAGAGAAGGGCACTGTCTGTAGTTAACGTAATATTTTTGCCCATATGTTAATACTGTTCAAACTTGTATTTATGGTTCATTAATTGAATGCATTTATTACTCGGGCATGAACTCTAAGTAAATGTTGTAACCTCGGAGTGCACAACTGTCGGTGGCTCCAGTATACAAAAGCGTGCAGCTCAGAAACACGCCTGACCCACGTATACTTATCAGAAATGTCTACTGCCGAGTTAATATTTCTATCCATATGTTAAAGACCTTCAAACTTGTATAACATTGATGCAGTCATTATTATTAGTTAGAGTGACTCTTCCAAATAAATGTTGTAAACTCAGACTGCACTACTAACAATTTCTGTAGTAAAAAAAGTGTACACACACTTCCAAAGTTTAGCACTATGAGGCTATGTATACTGCTCCCACAATACTTTGCGATTTTACGCAAATAATTGCAGAAGCTTAAAAGCAAGTTTGATGATACATTGCTTTCAAAATAAAATGTCCATAAAAAAGAGAAAGCAAGAAAAAAACATTTTGCTAAACTACTATAACATTTCTGTTACAATTTTATTGCAGCATCATTGATTAACGTGTTCATCCATGCTAGTATTTCCCGAAAATATTCACCATACAGATCTCTGTAACTACTTTCAATAAGATTATGGGAAACAAAATTCAACAACCATTGGCAAACACAGTAGGTCTGACATTGATGGTCACCTTTTTACTTTTGTCATTGTGTGACTCGTTTTGGCATCGTGTTTGTAACACTTAATTGCCATGTAAGCTGCTGCCCCATCACTATTACAACAAACTTGGGCAAAAGCAAAACATATTTTTGTTTTTAAAAAGCACAAACTTCCACAGTAGTTACTGGCACTGAACAAAACTACTTTGTGTGCTGATATACTCCTTGTGAAACAGCATAATGCTGTGACTCACAGTGAAGCCATGCAATACAAAGACAGGGAGAGAGAGAGAGAGAGAGAGAGAGAGAGAGAGAGAGAGAGAGAGAGAGAGAGAGAGACAGGAGAGAGAGCAGAGTGGATGAGAGTGGAGGGAACAGAGAGAGAGAGAGAGAGAGAGAGAGAGAGAGAGAGAGAACTGTAATGAAAGCAAAAGGTCACGGTTAATGCCAGACCAAATTAGGGGCCCAATTATTCACGAAAGTCTCAAAAGTGCACCCATGGAATATGTCCTAGCATTAAGTGCAGCTATACAGCTTTTGTGAATTCCCCAAAATGTACACAAGTAGGACAAGAAATAGTACTCCTAGAAAATATTTGTGAACTACATTTTAGCATGAGCAAATTTGCATGTGTAGATTTGCTCATGCAAAAATCTGAATATTTACAAAATTCACTTTTCCTCCAACACCTTTTTTTCCAACTCAGAAAGAAGGTTGATGTCTGCAATTGTCGGGAAGAAATTTCCAACATTCTTCACTATAACAAAAGATTAGAGAAGAGTTCTTAAAAACGCATAAAACATGGAAGTTAGTGGGTTTGCACAGACTCAAAAGGCCTTTCTGACCCTGGAACTATGTTTACCATGTAAATACATATAAAGTTTTTATTTCAAAAACCTATTCACCTTTAAACAATGCAATATTAATTACAACATACTTATCACTTTCTTCTCAACAGGCCCAATGCTTGGAATGCAGCAGATGACCACCTTCAATTAACAAAAAATATATATATATAAATATAAAAAATGTGTTAATTTTGTTGAGTCTAAACACATCTTTTGGATTAGGACTATGTAATAGTGGTATAAAAATATAATTCATTCTATTGTCAGATATCTACCTTGGTGATAGTGGAATTACCACTACTTTTTAGATAACAATATTGTGTAGAGGAGCGGTGTTGCTTTTTCACCTTCAAAGAGGAAGATTTCAATTTATATTTCAACAGATAAACAAAAAAATTACTCCATTTCAAAAAGAAAATTAAGTAGGAATGTTAGATGAAGTCCGCTCCAACTCTAAAAGCATTAAGATAATTTGGACACAAGACTAAACTGCAGGAGTGTCCAAATACTTATGCACTTTTTATGCTGGACAGTATTGCTTCTAAAACCCTTTCACTGCTTTTTTCCAAACCTTCAAAAAAGATTTCATGAATTTACATGTAATAGTCTTTCAGGTCTGTATATCTCTAATGCAAAACAATCGTACTTGTTTACTCTTTTGTAAACTGACATATGTAAACTCATCAGTCACTCCTATGGTAAGCCTTTACAATCCTGAATGCTGAGTGCTGAGTTTTGTGTGAGAGCATGCCCATACATAACCAAGCTAACTTTTCTTTAGCTACATAGAAACATGTAGTGTAACCTGTCAAACACTTTGAAATACTACCCTCCCACTAGTCCTAGAGGTGGATGTAGAATTCACCCGTTCTTCATAAAATAGAATTGGATGTCACTAAGTACAAAATATTTCTCTAATATGGAATCCCTAATGCATCCCTTAAACATTCAAGCGAAGTCCAAACACATACTAACTGAAACACACCAACCAATAGTAACCTATAAAATTTGCCAAACAACTCTTTGCATGTGTAATCAATCCATAAAATACTCCTTTGGCACATCAAATATAGTACAAAACACATAAACTACTTGCACCCCAACAACTTTGCTTGAGCTGCAACACAGAGATTGCAGGACAACCACTTACTGCTACACCAAGCACATCAACAGCTGCAACACCATCTTTAGCAAACAGTTCATACTCGCATATTGATCTTGAGGTTCGTAAACTTACATTTCTATGCATTTATTGTGATGACCTTTTTGTGTTATGCAAACACTATATCAACCTCATCGAAAACAAGAAATGGCAACAGCGCTGTCCTCAACATTAGTTATTAGACATTTATCAAGCTTTTTGTACTAAAAACTACCCCGTCCAAAGGCAGTTGAAAATGTGCAAACCTGCTGCCTTTCTTGCCTGGGGTTATCAATTACTCTTGAATTTAATATTCTGATTCAAACTCATGACCCTTTATCAAGCCTTTTTTTTATACCTACTACCCCAGCTGAAAGCAGTGGGAAATTTGCACACTTGCTGCCTTTCTTGGCTGGGGTTGTCAATTGTCCTTCTTGTAATACAAATTCAAAGTGCTGGTCCTTTATTGAGCCTTATTGGTAACTATTACTCGTGAATGGCAGTGGGTAATTTACGCACTTCTTGTTGTTCATGTTTAAACAAAAGCTTAAAAGTCTAACAATATTTTAAAAAAGCCAGTATAGTCTATGGTTATCAACTTTTCTGTTTGTTATTGTAATTCAAAGTACAGACCCTTTATTGAGCCTTCTTGGTAACTACTACCCGTGAATGGCACTAGGTAATTTGCACACTTGCAGCCTTTCTTATTTTTTCAGATTATTCATCTAACACTCAATCAACACATCATCTACACGTACACACACCAACTTCCTGCCTTTCTTGGCTGCGGTTATAAATTATCCTTCTTCTAATACAAATTCAAAGTGCAGGCCCTTTATTCAGCCTTCTTGGTAACTTTTACTTGAAAATGCCAGTGGGCAATTTGCACACTTGCGTCCTTTCTTGCGTCCTTTCTACCGCACAGTGTGTGTACTTTGTGCACTTGCATAACTCCTTAGATGAGATACCCGTTTCTCAGGCTCCCACTGCGGAATCCAACTCACAGTCTGTAATGGACTGGAAAACCAAACACCCATTTCCTTTACAAGGCAGGAGGTTGTTTCCACATCTGCTACCTTTCTTCCTTTTCACCTTATTCTGCATCCACTACCTAAAACACACATATCTCCTAACTTTCTTGCAGCCTTTGCCAAGTATTATTCTAATTCAAAGTAGAGTCCCTGAAATGGGCCCGGTGTTGTAATTTTTCCGCCCTACCCCTCACAATGGCAACTTAATGCACTTACATTGCTTCCTTCGATGTCATAGCCATTTCTTATGCTATCCATATAATGACTTGGAAATTCAAAGATCCACTTCCCTGACAACGCAGTGGATAGTTTGCGTGGCTGCAGCCTTTCTAATTTTTCCACTTTTTCATCTTCCACTCAATCAACACATCATCTCCTCATAACACACACCAACTTGCTACCTTTTTTTGGCTGCAGTTATCAATTCATTTTCAATTTTATATTCTGATTCAAACTCGTGGCCCTTTATTCAGAATTTTGTTGTAGCTACTACCCCAGTCCAAGGCAGTGGCAAATTTAGACACTTACTGCCTTTCTTGACTGGGATTATCAATTATTGTTCAATTTCATATTCTGATTCAAAGTCAAGTCCCTTATCAACCCTTTTTCATGTAGATTCGGCACTGGCAGAAGGCAGTGGGAAATTGGTACACTTGCTGCAATTCTTCGCAGGGGTTATGAACTATTGTTCAATTTCATATTCCTATTCAAATTGCAGTCCCTTTATCAAGCCCTTTTTGTTCTATCAACTACCCCGGCCGAAGTCAGGAGGAAATTTGAACTCTTGCTGCCTTTCTTAGCTGGGGTTATCAATTATCCTTCTGGTAATACAAAGTCAAAGAGCAGGCCCTTGATTGAGCCTTCTTGGTAACTATTACTCGTGAATGGCAGTGGGTAATTTGCACACTTCCTGCCATTCATGTATAAACAAAGCTTAAAAGTCTAACAATATTAAAAAGAGCCAGTATAGTCTATGGTTATCAAATCTTCTGTTTCTTATTGAAATTCAAAGTACAGGCCCTTTATTGAGCCTTCTTGCTAACTACTACCCGTGAATGGCAGTTGGTAATTTGGACACTTTCAGCCTTTCATATTTTTTTACATTATTTATCTACCACTCAATCAACAAATCATCTACACGTATACACACCTACTTGTTGCCTTTCTTGGCTATGGTTATCAACTATTCTTCTATTTCATATCTGTATTCAAAGTGCGGTCCCTTTATCGAGCCTTTTTCATGTAGATACTGCAATGCCAGAAGGAAGTGGGACATTTGAGCACTTACTGCATTTCTCCGTAGGGGCAATGAACTATTGTTCAATTTCATATTCCAATTCAAACTGTAGTCCCTTTATCAAGCCCTTTTTATTCTATCAACTACCCCGGCCGAAGGCAGTAGGAAATTTGAACTCTTGCTTCCTTTCTTGGCTGCGGTTATCAATTATCCTTCTTGTAATACAAATTCAAAGGGTAGGCCCTTTATTGGGCCTTCTTGGTAACTATTACTCGTGAATGGCATTGGGTAATTTGCACACTTCCTGCCGTTCCTGTATAAACAAAAGCTTAAAAGTCTAACAGTATTAAAAAAGAGCCAGTATAGTCTATGGTTATCAAATCTTCTGTTTCTTATTGAAATTCAAACTAAAGGCCCTTTATTGAGCCTCATACTCAGGAGATTTTGGATATTACTTTGAGTATAAATGAAGAACTAATTGTATCTGTCACAGGCAATGAGACTGAAGAAGGAGAAATTAGTGCTGCAGGCATAAATTGTGATTTTGAAGACGAAAGCTTTGATGGAGATTTTCTGAAAGTTTTAAATTATGTTGACATTTTAGTACAAATTAAATCAGAAACTGCTGATGAGGAAATTGATCTGAATTACATATCTGATGAAGTTGCATTGGAATGTCTCTTAAATTATGAGATATTAATAGAATACATTTATTATTGAAAAATAATAAACCTTTGAGCACTATCTACTAATGTATTTATTGTACTAAAAGTGAACACTTGCTGCCTTTCTTGACTGGGATTATCAATTATTATTCAATTTCATATTCTGATTCAAAGTCAAGGCCCTTTATTAAACCTTTTTGTTGTAGAAATTGCCACATTTGCAGCCTTTCTTCACTAGAGTTATCAATTATTCTTCTAGAAATTGAAATTCAAACTACAGGCCCTTCATTGACCCTTCTTGTTAACTACTACCCATGAATAGCAGTCGGTAATTTGCACACTTGCGTCCTTTCTTGCTTCCTTTCTATCGCACAGTGTGTGTACTTTCTGCACTAGCTTTCCTCCTTATATATGGTACCCATTTCTCAGGCTCCCACTGCAGAATCCAACACCCCGTCGGTGTAATGGACTGGAAAACTAAAACACCCACTTCCCTTACAAGGAAATGGGTAGCTTGCACATCTTCAGCAATTCTTATTTTTCACCTTATTCATCCTCCACTCAATCAACATATCATCCACACATACACAAACCTACTTGATGCTTTTCATCACTGACGTTATCAACTATTCTTCAATTTCATATTCTGATTCAAACTCGAGGCCCTTTATCAAGCCTTTTTGATGTAGCAACTACCCCACCCAAACACAGTTAAAAATGTGCACACTGGCTACCTTACTTGGCTATGGTTATCAACCATTCTTGAATTTCATGAACTTGATTTATATCAGTTACAGGTTTAGTACAATAACAAAATTCGCCTTACAAGTCCAAAAGAACCCTGAATGACAGTCTACACTACAGACAACACAGGTCACAATTTGAACTATTATGTCTCTGAAACATTCATATTTTGACAATGCATTCCATAAATTATCTATCTTTCAATTTAATTGTGATTAGAGATGATACAGTCCACCATTAAATGTACACTGCAGACAGCCGGATTCACAACTTCTATTCAGCTTTCCTTGTACATTAAGTACACCATTGGATCTACCCTTGCTTTCATAACATAAATGTAAATGAAATTGATACTTGTATAAAGCACTACTCACCCACAAGGGTCTCAAGGCACTTGTACGAATACCGCTGTGGAACCCATCCTGGCTTTCCCTGTGAGGCGTCCACTCCTGGGCACCCCCAAGGTGGAGGCCAGGCATCCTTAGCGTTGTGGGGGCCGTTGTGGAGATTAAGCAAGCTATTGCCCAGAGTTGCAGAGTGGGACTCCATGATTGGAATAGGCACCGAGGAGAGAATTATCAGGTCCGTGGAATTTTGAGCCCAAGACCCGCTGAGGCGGGGAATAGAACCCTGGTCCCGGGCTAGACCTCTGCATCAGGGTCTGCCGCTCTAACCATTGAGCCACATTTCTCCATAGAGACAATTGTGCTCTATCCTCAGATTCTGTTAACTGTACAAAATAGCATTCATTAATATTTGTATCAATTAGTACCTTCAATCTACATTACACACAGCAGAGTTCACAACTTTAATTCAGCTTTCAATGTAAATTTCTCTTCACTATGTGTGCTTAGAAATGCCTTCAATCAATTCTCCACTCAGTACAGTTCACAACTAGACACCAAGAGCACTAGCACTACAGAAAACATTCAATACAATCTTGATTTACTTAAAACACAGACAATTGGTGTAGAAAATGTACAGTATGAACATTTAGTTATTCTTGTCAATGGCATTCCTACTAAGAGTAAGAAAATATGTCAAAAATGAGCAGATATTAGAAAAGTGAAAAAAGCAACGTTCTGTTCTATCTGCTATAAAAAAATATATTACAAAAATGTGTATGTGGGAAAACAATAAATACCTGTAGAAGATACAGACTTCCCATCTGGACAAATTTTTCATAACTGAAGAAATCTACGAACATTACAGTATTCATACACTTCATTCTAAAGAAGTGATGGGGAATACTATAGAGTTATTCCAAATGAAAGAAGCAATGGAAAGTCCCATTACTGTATGCGAAAAAAGCTTGGAAGATCGTTCTTTCCCTCAGTTCCTTCCCACACAAAAAAGAGGACGATATGATGACTGACCTGTGCAGATTCCTGCATCTGAATACCAGACATCAATGTTATATGTAGAAAATCCAAGATTTCAACAATGTATTACATATTTGTTCCATCGTGTGTTTATGAGTGATATGTCTGGACTTCTTATGCACAAAACAATGTATTGAAAACATGTGTACATCTGCACAATGTTTCAGCAAACAAATTTATGCATAAAGTACAGCAGAAAGATAATATTTTGGAATCTCACCTCATTAATCTCATGGCATGTCAGCGTTGTAGTAATGAGTACTGGTACCGTCGTCATGGACAACTAAAATGTATGCTAAGGAACTTAGAAACTCCTATATAGTTCCCTACGATAAGCTCTGCTGACTATGCTTGGGATGATTTACCTAAATTTCTTGATTACACAAATTCATATGATCATACTCGATCTCATTTAATGCTTCCACAAAATCAGCATCTAAAGTTTAGTTTAGAAAATCACACCTGATATCTACAGCATTTTTATCTTCCTCTTCATTCTCCCTACTTATAAAAATAATGTTTAGCTCTTCTATGACACTGGTACTAATGTTGAAACCGTCTTTCAAATTTTGTTGATTTTCCATACTGAATTTCTTATGTTGTAGGTCCTTGTACAAAAACATAATCACTTAATTTTATCTTCACTGTAATATCAGCATATGTGATGATTTATATGAAATATCTTACAATTAAACCAATATTTTATACATGAGTGTATATTATTTTCAAAATATTCTAAAATTAAATACAATAAATACAGTGTCACTCTGTATTGTGTCAAGTGCTTTATTTATTTAATTATACTACCTACTGTTTTGCAAACTTAAAACAATGACAACAGCACTGTCTTAGTTTGACTCACCCCATTACGTTCTCAGTTAGGGTTGAGAGAGGCAAAGGAAAGGAGTAAACTACATGTCTACCGATGTACTCCTATATTTAGTACACTGGATGAAGCAGTGAATAAATAAAGTTAGATACAAAACAGCATACACAAAAAAAGGCTGCATAAAAGATACACAAAGGAAAGCAACACAAATAGATCACCGAATCTTGCCATCACAGACCCCACCATTTTAAATATTACTGCCCCAGGAAGGTGGCGGTCCACGAAGAATGCAGGAGACCCGTGACCCCCCGCATACTTCAAAATAAAGTATTTGTATGAAAAAGCAGCAGCGGACCTTAAAGTGCCGCACCTAAACTCCAGTTCCAATAAATCAATGTTCCAGTAAATTTGGTATTGTGCTGCCAACCCCGACACCAGCTGCTGTTTGGCGTCGCTGTGCTCTCCAGATCAGTTGAACAATTTTTTAAATGCTCATGGGGGCGCACCAAAATGAAAATCCAAGAAGAAATAAGTAGAAAAATGTTCTTTATTTATCTTTGTCCAGCTAAAAAACACATCATCAGTAAAATATGTAGCGAGTTCAGCCGCTACATATTTTACTGATGATGTGTTTTTTAGCTGGACAAAGATAAATAAAGAACATTTTTCTACTTATTTCTTCTTGGATTTCCATTTTGGTGCGCCCCCATGAGCATTTAAAAAATACTTCAAAATAAACAATGCTGCCAACACTTCCTGATTTAGAGTGCTGACAGACAGTTGACAGCCAATCAGCATGCAGCTTGTGCTTGTAATTTCACAGATTTCCGTACGCGTACGCCACGATTTTTCTTTAAAAAAGTTTATAAAATAAAAGAACCTAAACATCCATGTACGACCCCCTGAGCAAGCCTAGAGGGTCAGAATGTTTCTAGCCTGCCCCCTTCCCTTATTTCGCAACTTTGTTTTACTGTTTTCCTGTGACTCGGTTCTACCGAGGCACAAGATGGCCGCCAACACTTCCTGGTTTTGAGTGTTGACAGACAGTTGACAGCCAATCAGCATTTAGCTCACGCTCGTAATTGAACGAATTTCAGTACGCGTGCTGAACTCCGTCTCTAGATATCGATATGATTTTACTTGCAATTTTCTCAGAAACTACTGAACATATTTTTACCATTTAACAAAAAGCACAATCTGCGAACAGAACTCCACCTCTCTGCCAAATTTCGTGTAATTCCGTTCAGCCGTTCGGGCTGTAGCCCTGGCTAAAGGTCCCTATGGAAAATTGCATGGGGAAAAAATGTTTTGAGACCCCCCTTTTTTCTCAGCCCCCGCTTGACAAATCACCCCTAAACTTTCAGGGAAGGAGGGGAACCAAACAGGCCATTTTCTTGGAGAAATTCATGAAGATTCATCCACGGCACCAAAGTTATTCCAAATAGAATGTTGCGGATTTCCTATGTAAACTAGGTCCTAACTATAACTACCTACTGGTGACCGCCAGTAGGTAATATATATATATATAACACCTACTGGCGGTCGCCAGAAGGTAGTTATACTTAGGGCCTACTTTCCATAGGAAAACCACAACATTCTATTTGGAATAACTTTGGCGCTGGTGGATGAATCTTCACAAATTTCTCCAAGAAAATGGCCTGCTCCATTCCGCTCCTTCCCTGAAAGTCTGGGGGTGATTTGTCAAGTGGGGGCTGAGAAAAAAGGGGGTCCAAAATGTGTTTTATTATTATTATTATTATATGAAATTTATAGCGCGCTCAGATTACCCGGGGGCATCCCGGCGCGAGACAGAACCAAGAGGAGAGACTCAAGTCCAATCACTACTGTGGGAACAAATAGGTCTTCAGGAGCTTCCTAAACAGTAGGATCTTGGGCTCTGAACGAATCTTAAGGGGCAAAGAGTTCCACAGAGTCGCCACTTGCACTGAGAAACGCCTGCCCCCAGAGCGAGCTCTCCTTACTCTCGCAGACTGCAGAAGATGTTTTTGGTCCGAGCGCAAAGGACGTGTGGGCTTATAAGGACGGGCCATATTAACAAGGATGGGGGGCCCTTACCATGCAGGATTTTGTGGGCCGTGCATAGCGCTTTAAATTTCACCCGCTCCTTCACGGGGAGCCAGTGAAGCGTTTTGAGGGCCGGGGCGGCAGACTGCCTTCTGGGAACATCCATTAAGACTCTCGCAGATGCATTTTGCACATGTTGGAGGGTTTTGAAAGTCGCTTCGGGAGCACTGAGAAACAGCGCGTTCCCATAGTCGAGCCTCGATAGGATTAAACCACGCATCAGGAGCTTCCTTGCTGAATCAGGAAGCAGTGGTAACACCTTACGGGCTGACCGCAGCAGACCAAAACAAACCCCCGCGGTCTTCCTGGCGTGGGTCCTAAAGGACAGATCTTCCTCCAGCCACACTCCCAAGGTCTTGATCTCCTTCTTGGGAGATGGTGGGTCACCCAGAGACCGGGGCCAACAACTAGCAATAATAGAAGGACTGGAATTACCCAGGAGCATCAGCTCGGTTTTTCCTCCATTGAGCTTTAAGGCAGAGTGAGACATCCAGCGATAGACATTAGCAAGGCAGTCGTGTAAAACTTCAGGTTGTTCCGCCAACTGAGTGAGGCCCACCACCAGCTGAGTATCATCAGCATAGCTGATGATCTTCACCCCTGAAGGGGCGACCACTCTTTCAAGTGGAGTCATTTATATATTAAATAAGGTAGGGCTCAACGATGAGCCCTGCGTGACTCCACATTGAAGAGGGAATAGGGTCGACTGCTCTGCCCCTTCCCAGACTTGGTAAAAACGGTTGGAAAGAAAGGATTCCAACCATTTCAGGGCCGTCCCTGAGACACCTACCTCTGACAGACGTTGGAGGAGCACCTGATGACTCACGGTGTCAAAGGCAGCACTCAAGTCCAGGAGGATCACTGCCACTGACCCTCCTGTATCAAGAGTGCTCCTTGCTTCCTCCACTACTGCCAGTAGGGCTGTGTCCGTTCCCTGGCCGGGGCGGAAACCAGTCTGGGAGTCTCCCAACAGGTGGTTGGACTCTAGATGAATTTCCCAATGCAATTTTCCATAGGGACCTTTAGCCAGGGCTACAGCCCGAACGGCTGAACGGAATTACACCAAATTTGGCAGAGAGGTAAAGTTTGGTTCCCAGATTGTGCTTTTTGTTAAATGGTGTAAATCTATTCAGTAGTTCTTGAGAAAATCAAAAGTAAAATAATAGTGATATCTAGAGACGAAGTACTGTACGCGTCCTGAAATCCGTACACGTGCTGCATGTTGATTGGATGTCAACAGTCTGTCAGCACTCCAAAGGCCTTTAACAGAATTCAGACCAACCTCCAGATTAAAGGTACTATGAAACCTAGCACACCACATTTCGAACGATGGTGCCTCCGCCTGTAGCCAAGTGGTCGCTGCACAAAGTCATGCTACTGCCATGGCCATAAAAATTAAATACCAAACCTTGTGCATCAGCCTCCCTTGCAATAGATCTTCCTCAATCCCTAGCACCATCATGGAGGCCGAGGTTTATATAGCAACTCCAGTGACCTCTGATAGAGCCCTTTCGATACATCCTATATAAGGAGCCAATTTAGCACATGAATAGAATATATGGGTAATGTCAGCATTGTCTGCACCACACCGAAAGCATTCACCGTTGTTCCCTCCCCCCATTTCTTTATCTATGCATGGGTCTGACACAAATTAAACAATGTTTTACAATGCTGGGCTTTTAGATTCAACGCTAAAAAGAAATTCCCTGAGATTTCACTCGCCTTCTCTTGAGACACAGACTGTTCCTCAAGACAATTTGCTCACTTAAGATTATGCTTGAGTAGATCATCCGCCCTAGAGGCTAGCAATACTTTAAAAAAGAGCCCCTATTTTTCCTGACGTCTGATAGCTTCTACTATCTTATGCGGTACCATCAATGTTGACTGTTTACCTAAGAATTCCAGTATTTGCAAAAATTAGAAAGATTGATTCTTAGGTAGGTGATATTTGTCTCACAAGCCAGAAAAAGTAGAGCACATCCCCCAGCCTTATAAAAATCACCAATTTGCTTGATGCCTTTGAGTCTCCAACTATCAGCCACCTCCTGTATTTTTGACTGTGCGCTAGACTTATTTTTCTGCTGGTTTGTGTACTCTGTGCACATTACCATTGCTGATCAGTGCCAAAATGCAAGTGCTTCATGCGTAAATTATGAATATGATTGGTTATCTATGATTGGCTATTTGATTTTCTGGTAAGTCCCTAGTAAAGTGCAGGGTGTGTGCGCCCATGGCTTATAAATCAAATGCCAGTGGGCCTGCATCACTGGTTGTGCCCCGTAAACTTGTCTCCGACTTGCCATTGCAGTGTCTGTGAGTGCAGCTTTAAACTGCCATGTTGACCTGGAAAGTACACCCACTTGCTAGGACCAAGTATTCCCTTTTCTTACATATAAAACACCCCTAAGGTAGGCCCAAGGTACCACCATGGGCAGGGTGCAGCGTGTGCAAAAGGTACGACATGTACCTGTGTGTTTTACATGTCCTGATAGTGAAATACTGCCAATTTCCTTTTTTCAGTAGTGCAATGACTAGCTGTCTCATAGGTTATCATTGGATCGGCCTTGTAACATCTTACAAGTGTAACTTTCAATTGTGAAATGCTAAAGAATTGGAGTTTGGGCTCTCTTAACCAGCACTTTTAAGAAAATTGACATTTTCTTGCTTTACCATCCTGTGCCCCTGCCTGCCTGTGGAATCAACGTCTGGTTTAGACCGACAGCTGGGTTGTTTGTGCATTCACTGTAGACAGTCGCACAAAGAGAGCTGAGGCATGTTCTACATTTCTTGATGGCCCATTACCAGGCTGATTGGCATTCCTGAGCAAGAGTGGTGGGTGGAGTTGTCACTTACACTTGACTAGGGCTGTGCCTTGCCTCTCACCATGCTATCTCCACCCCAGAGTAGTGTATCTGAGGCAAGAAGGGGAAAGGTAGGATCTTGTGGACAATGAAGACCTTCCTTTGCAGTGTGCTTATTTTAAAGGCCAAAAGGGTTATGAGTATTGGCTCTATAACCCCAGACGTTTAGAACGCTTCTGGATCAAGAGGAGACTCTGCCATGAGGAAGAGCTGGAGTACTGTCAGTACAAGTTCTGCCCCTTTGCTGTGTTGCTTTACTGCCTTGGCCTGCAGTGGCTGCTTCTGCCTTGGAGAGGACAAAGACTGGTCTTTGCTTTGGTACCCTGCGTAAGAAGATTCTCCTTCGGGCTTGTGTGTGCTTGCTCCCTGTTTAGTCTTGGGCAATAAAAGACTTCGCCTGCAGTATCCCGAACTCTATTGCTGGGAGTTCTGACCGGCCAAGTGGTGGCAATTCTGGGTTAGAGCCCTTGAATGTGGTTCTGCTGCTTCTGAACTTAGAAAGGCCATGCAATGCTCCTATTGCATATTTTTTTCTGCTGGAAGCTTGCTGTGTGATGAAAATATATATATGTATATATATATATATTCACTGAAAAAAACAAAGGTTACAGGGACGTTATAAATAGACTGACATTTCACTCGCACAAAACCATAGAAATTCAGTAGTTACAGCTAACTATAACTTGCGCCCCAACAATGCACTACTTATTACCTCACATATGACATCACTCTTGACATGGTCAGTGACATCACTCATAACATCACTCATGACATCTCAATCAAATAATTTCCCATCTGGAAAGGGATTTAATCCAGTTTTTTGCAGGAGAAAATTTCTATCCACATCCAGGATGGGAATGGGCAAGCAAAAAGGATGTGACGACTAACAAATTGACATGTTTGTGGACATTCCTTTTTTTTTTTTTTTTTTTTTTATTGAGATGGATTAGAATACAATAAGAAAAAACATACATACATACATTTAGATTATCAGCTGGATAAAAGAGAGACATATACACGGAGGTTTAAAAAGGTAAAATTCTATCTACACACTTGCTTCTTATTTTTATATTTACACACGTTCAAATACTAATAAAGTACCTCAGATCTTACAAAAGGCGATATCAAACCCTTATCTAAAAAGAAATTTTACAAGCCTGCATAGATTCACCCATTTCATCCTCTTAATTCCCTCCACTTACTAAGGGGTGCCCAAATTTGTTTCCCGAATTCTTTCTTCTTTGGTCCCTTAAAGTTATATAAACAATCCTCGATATTATGAATCCCAAGCAATCTGGTTAACCATATCTGGAATGAAGGTGCTATTGGATCTTTCCAGGCTGCTGCTATTAAAATTCTTAATACTGCAACACACAAAAATACAAAGGCCTCAGCTTCCTGTGTAACTTTAAGATTTTCATCCCTGCCAATTAAAACAGTCGTTGGGGATAGAGAAATTTGGCCCTCTAGCAGCCCCGATAAAAACTTCTCCATTTCAGTTAAAACAGGTTTCAAATTTGGGCAGGAATAGAACATATGAATTAAATCTGCTGGGCCTTGGTCGCATCTTGGACATCTGTCCGTATCCATTTTACCCCATTGATACAGTTTCGCGGGTGTGTAATATAAATTAAAGATCGTCTTATAATGTTGAGCTTTTAAATTAGTTGCTCTTAAAATTTTCTTGTTCAACGCCAGTGCATAGTCCACATCTACATTTGGGTCCCCAATTTTGAGAGCCCAAGCATTTTCCACATGTACAACATCCTCTTCCATGGCCTGTAGCAGAAAACCATATCCTATTTTAATCTTCCTACCCCCATTCCTTATATATTGAACAATCGGGTTAATCTCCTGAATAGAAATCCTGGGTCTTATGGATTTTACAGATTGTTCTAACTGGTTATACAACATCCAGTGGTTCGCTGAGATACCGTATCTTTGTTGTAGGATCTCGAATCCCAACATCTCTTCCTTTTTCATAACATCCCCCAAATACCGAATACCCAGCCTTTTCCATAGAACACTATTTCTATTCTGCCCCAGATGTGTGAATGGGGCTGAATCCCACAGGTCTGTAATTCCATTAATCTTGGGGATTTTAAGAAATTTCAACATTAACTTCCAAACCCCCCATACACCTAGCATCACCTTACTTTTGCTCCTTTTGAAAAATTGAACACTCACTTCCCGGGTCAAAATTCCATTAGCTTTTTCCCCTACTACTAATTCATGGATTGTAGGGACCCTAGGGGAATCATCAGGGATATTGGAGCATAGTAGTTGTTTCATATGTAACAATAAACATACCCAATGATATAGCCTTAGATTGGGAGCTGCTAGCCCTCCTCTCTCTATTGGTAATGACAATTTCGCTAATGACCTTCTTACTTTCCCATATTGCCAGAGAAACTGTGAGAAAACTAAATCCATTTTTTTCATCAGGGATTCATCAATTAACAATGGGATAGCACGGAATAAATACAACAATTTCGGGAACATTGTCATTTTAAGTACATTAACTCGTCCAATCAGGGAGAGATGTAACACGTCGATCCTCCTTAGGTCTTTCTCAATCACCGCTAATACTGGTAGATAATTTTCCTGAGTTATTTTACCCACATCAGCATTAATTTTGACTCCTAGATAAATTGCAGCATCAACATATCTTTGATCTCTTTTCGGAATATTCTTTGTACAAATTATTATCGTTTTGTCAGTATTAAGTTTGTATCCTGAATATATCCCAAAGTGCTGGGCCAAGTTATTTAATTCTTGTATTGCTGTATCCGGCTTATTTGTAACAATTGCCAAATCATCAGCATACGCTAGTATCTTAGTAGTATGACCGTGAGATATAACAGGGGAAATTTCCTCTGACGCCATAATTTTCCTAATCAGAGGGTCTATGTATAATGCAAACAAAATGGGTGAGCACGGGCAACCCTGACGTGTACCCCTTTTAATCGTTATCTCCTCTGATTGAAGCCCCATAGTGGTGATTCTGGCCACCGGGTTCATATACATAGCCTTAATACCTTTCCTGCAGTTTTCTCCGAAACCCCTTTTCTCTAAGACCTCCCACATAAAATTCCAGACCACCCGGTCAAACGCCTTCTCGGCATCCAATAAAATCATGGCCATGTCATTCCCTACGGCCGTAACAGCGTCAAATAATGTAATAGCCCTGGCTGTATGTTCGGTGGTACCTCGCCCTGGGACAAACCCATGCTGCCAGGGTGACACTAATTGACCTATAATCCCTCCTAGTCTTTTAGCCCAAACTTTTGAGTATAATTTCGCGTCTGTATTTATTAAAGATATCGGCCTATATGAACCGGGATTATCCTCTGGCTTCCCCTTTTTGTGAAATACCACAATATTAACACCTGAGCATATAACACCGTTAAAAAGATCCTCAAGTATTGGGAGAATTTCTTCACTCAGAGCCTGTAAACCTCGATTGGAATCCCATCTGGGCCAGCTGCTTTACCCAATGCCAATTCCCTTAAAGCATTCATTATCTCCTCACTTGTTATACTCGCTTCCAATCGATCCCTATCTTCCTCCCCCACCCTCGGTGTTATAGGAAATTGGTCTTGCATATGAGGTACCACCCCCGGCTCCTGATCATAAAGTTTTTGATAAAACTCTTGAAACACCTGTACTATGGACTTTGGGTCGTTATAATCTCTCCCATTGAATTTCATCTTACTAATTTTATTTCTATTCGAATCCTGTCTTATGCGCAAAGCTAATGCTCTCCCAGCCTGCTCCCCTGTCTCATAGCGCCTAGCTCTTTGAGTCTGATATTCGCAAATCTCCTTTTGGGTAATTATTTTTAAGAGGTCCCCCTTAATCCTGGCCATATCTCTTGTGGTCTCTCTACTATCCTTACCAGTTATTATTTCATCAATATGGTGTCGCTCTATTTCTGCCAGATCTGCTGTGAGTTTATCTATCCTGATTTTATCCTCTTTCCTAATTCTCGCTGAACAGCTGATCGTCTCCCCCCTTAATGCGGCTTTAAACGACTCCCAAACTCCATTTCTGGAGGCACTATATCTGTTGCAATCAAAGAATTCCTTTGCCCATCTTCTCATATGCTTTAAAAACCTTTCATCATTCAATAACTTTCTATCGAAAGTCCATCTGGATATTTTCCTAAGTACACTGTGAGCTTTATAAGAGAGTATCAAAGGGTTATGATCAGAAATTACTCTAGGTAATTTCTGAATATTTACCTTACCTATCTCCCCTAGTGTAATAAAAAAATAATCCAACTTGGAATACTTTTGTGCTGGATGAGAGAAGTACGTGTAACCACGATCACCTGGCATCTTTTCTCCCCATACATCTAACAGGCCATGGGATTGCATCATGGAACTTATCGCTGTGTTAACTTTTCGTTTGCGACCTGTAAAATTAGTCCCCTGTTGCCAATCCACAGAGATATTCATGTCCCCACATACTATCATTGGGGCCGTCCAGTTGGCCAATTCCTCTTCTAGTTTATTAAACATCATAGGATCATCCTCGTTTGGACCATATATTACGCATAGTGTAAACCCCATACTCATTTCTACTAATACCCATCTACCCGAGCCATCCGTTTTTATGCGTTTAGCACCGCCCAGATGATTCTTAGCTAATACAGCCACTCCTCTTATCATTGATGTCTGGGTGGAACATCCAATCAATGTAAACCCATGCAATTCCAAAACCTTCCTTTTGTTCCATGGGATATGGGTTTCCTGAACACAGACTATATCAATATTATTTGATCTAACCAGATGACTCAATCTCTGCCGTTTCTTCCAGTCATTTAGCCCCCCTGCATTTATACTACATATTCTAATGTCTGGCATTTTTTTGCGAGTTTACCTTTCCCACAATAACTCATATCCAGATACCTGATATCAACCTGAAAACTATTCTTTTCCATCTCATAATTTTTCATTATTTTCACCCCCCCTTCCCTCCCCACCCCCACCCACTCCTCCCTCTGCACTCTCGCCCTCCCCCTCCTGGGCTCCAATTGGAGCCTCCCCTCACCCCCCCCGCTTGTCTAGAGGCGCTCAGACCTCTGGTCTGTGCACGTGATGGTTGCAGCTTAGTGTGAAGAGAAGTGATCGCGCTTCAACCTTTTATTCATTATATAGATCCCTCACCTTCTTTTTTTTTTTTTTCCCTCCCCTTACCATTTTTTTCCCCCTGAGCTCCCTCAGTGAAAACACCTCACCCAAAAATTGTTCACTCCCCATAAAGATATTTCAATAGCTCCATTTGCAATTTACTTGTACATTTTGGCACTCCCGATACTCCATCTATGATTGCAAAAACTCTTTAGCTTTAATCTCTGAGGAGAAATAAAATGTTTTTCCACCCTGAATTACTTTCAGCTGGGCGGGGTTGATCAAGTATGCCTGCATGCCCTTGTCCTGAAAAGGTTTGATCATTTGCCGCAGCCTCCAACGCCTCTCGACTGTACTATGGCAAAAGTCTGGACGGACAAAAAAGGTATATTCATCTACTGTCTTTTTTTTGTCAGGCCTTGCCCTCTCAGAGATTGCTTGTCTTAAATTGAAGTTACCCAAAAAGATTAATATCGCCCTGGGTTTATCTCCCTCTTTAGCCTTTTTATAGATATTGGCTGGGGTACGATGTGCTCTCTGAATCTCCCTATCGAAATCCCAGTCTTTCAGCTCTTTGAAGGCGGACACAAAAAGTTTAACGATGAATGCTTTCATGTCTGTCCCCTCAGCCCCCTCCGGAATTCCCAGGACACGCAGGTTATTTTGCCTCGATCTGTTCTCTAACGACTCCAGTTTCCATTGGATGTCAGTGAGATGTTTTGCTTGAGTGTCAACTTTATCAACTGCTGCGGCCGCATCCGCTTCTGTGGATACCACTCTATCTTCCAAATTGGTCACTCTTTCTCCCAGGTTCACACAGGCCTTAGTCAATTTTCTCACCACCCCTTGCATTTTTCTAACAGCCGCCTGCGATTTCTGACTTTCTTGCCGTGATTCTTCTCTATGAGCCAGTATCTCCTGGTGAATGATCTCCAAGAGTGACATTTGTGCGGAGTCTCCTTCCGGGCTATCTGATACATCTTTTTTTTGATTAGATACTTTCGCTCTCACCACCATTTTTACTGCTGTATTTTGGGGGCTCTTTTCCTCGGGTTCTAAATCGCTGCCAGTCTCTATATCACTGGTTTCTTGCCCCAAACTATCCTCTCCTTCCTCGGACCATTCACCGCCTTCAGATACTGAGAAAAATGCCTCACTCAGTGTCTCTTTTTTACTGCAGCTACTCCCCCCTGTGTCGTCTTCCACGATTTTTTCTAAGCCTGGGTGAAGTGAATTACTATCCCCCAACTGAACTACTGCTGGAGTCTCCGATTGTAGTTCACCTTCCACCATTATTACTGAGTTCAACTGATCAGTGAGCTCTTCCACTATAGTGCCAGGAGATGCCTCATCATTACCAACAACAGAGGCAACATGGGCAACAGGGGCAGCCTGTAAATTATCTTCCTTTTGCTCTTTTGTATCCTTGATTTTATTCACCTTTTGAAAAATATCCGATATTGGGATAGTACCTACATTATCCAGGTTTCCCTTACTGGCACCCTGCTGTGCTGTTTTTTTTACTTGAGGGGAGCCTTGGTTTTTCCCCTTACCGCCATCATTGTCCAATGCCTCCGCTAACTCTGCTGCTGCCTTCCTCCTAGCAGCCGCCTTAGCGCTGGCATTTGCCTTGGGAGCCATGATTGCCCTCCGCCTTTCCTCTGGCCCAAATGTCTCCTTACCGTTTGAGGAATCACCGCTCTCGGCAATCTCTGTCTCTGTCTCAGTCAGCACAGCTCCGACACCCTCCAGAGTGCAGCCTGTCTGCTCCTCCTTGCCACAGCCACACGGAGGGTTGGAAATCTCCTTCACTTGTTTCTCGGCGTAGAGCTTCCTTCTCTGCCGAGTTCGCCGTTTCTGAGCCAAACTCCGCGAGGCTTCCAAGCTGAATACCAGCTCCGCGAACTCCGCAGCCTCCGCTTGTGAACAGGTGACAGCTCCGCCTCTGAGCCGCCGTGTCAGCTGAGCAATCTCCCGGAGCAGCCGCTTCAGCGGCTGAATACACGTCAGTTTCATCCAGCAGCGTTCACTTTGATACTATTTCTTTTTCACCCGCTCTCCTCTGTCTTACGTTGTAGGAGACTCGTATTTTACTTCACCTCACCACATCCCGGTTTTGTGGGGAAAATACGGGATCTTATTCCTTCATAGCGCTCCTCCTCACACGAGCTGCTTTCCGACCGTCTCACATGGTCGCCATCTTGCCTCCCAACATTCCCTCTCCTCCACTGCTCCTCTCTGTACACTGCTCCCCTCGGTACACTGCTGCCCTCTGTGACTCACAAACAGATCCACTTCCGGGTGACTGGAAAACCAAAGAAATTCAGTAGTTACAGCTAACTATAACTTGCGCCCCAACAATGCACTACTTATTACCTCACATATGACATCACTCTTGACATGGTAAGTGACATCACTCATAACATCACTCATGACATCTCAATCAAATAATTTCCCATCTGGAAAGGGATTTAATCCAGTTTTTTGCAGGAGAAAATTTCTATCCACATCCAGGATGGGAATGGGCAAGCAAAAAGGATGTGACGACTAACAAATTGACATGTTTGTGGACATTCCTATCTTAAGTGTGGGACACACTTAACCTCGATGCACTGTTGCTGTATGTGGTTCAAAAGATGAACAACACTGCTTTTTAAACAGTTTTCACAAAAATGAATAAACATCAGTCATTGACTGTTCATAGTCATCAAATTTTACTTCACAACATTATAAACACCGTTATTGGCAAAAATTCTCATATAAACATTCCAAAATCAATTTGAAAATATTTTCATAAACATTTATGTAACAAGCATTCAGAAATGATGAATCTTCCCTTGAGCCCAATGCATTTCGAGCTTTACAAGCTCTTCATCAGGGGCCTGAAACTGAAGTAAACAAAATATCAACTGACTCGAATACAGGAAATCGAGACTTCAGACTTTACATGGCAAAAATTCCATAGATTGAATATAGACTCATAAGAAAGGCGGATCAACAAAATAATAGAAAGAAACCTTATCCCCCACCGCAGTGCGTGGAAAATCCTCACATACTCACTGTTCCGAAACGATGAAAAACATAATCCTGAAAAAACAGGTACGTGTGATGTTTGTGGACATTCCCATAACTTAAAAGGCAAACCAAATCTTGTAACACCTATAGTTCACCCCATTTGTGTGATATATTCCTGCAGTTATGGAGAATTTACACTTGTTAGGTGTGTATCTGTTTACTAATCCCTAACCCGCCCAGTACAGCTAAAAACGTTCCTCTATTTATACCAACAACGTTTGGGATAGGGCCGTTTTTTAAAATGGTAATTATCAACGAAAATAGAAATGTCGGAGCCTTCCACGTTGCACTTCTTTAACAGGCAGAGAGCAGACGCTGGACATTTCTTTACTGGCAGTCACCTAAATGCTGGGAGAAGGTTTAGAGTGACGGTTGTTCTTTGAATTTCTGTACATCTCTTGGTTTACTATATTACTTTAACCCGGTTTCATTGTACTCGAGGAAAGGTTAATTCATTTGGTGTTTTGCGCAAACATGTCAATTGACCTGCCCCGCACAAGCCTGGCTGGATTTCAAGCTTCAGAACCCGCTTCTGCTGCTAAATGGCAAAAATGACACACACCGCGGAATAAACTGAAAATCGATCATCCGCTCGGCTCCGCTGGCTGCCCCAGTCAGTTTCATTCAGTGACTGCTCTGAAATGTGCTTTCCCTCGGCCATTAGTGGATCTCCTTCGGCGTGTCTCGGCAAATCAAGCACTGGAGCTAAAAATGAGCTTCAGTTCTGCCGTCAAATAAATTAACCGTGTTCTTGTGAATTAAATCTACCTCTGCTCTCTCGATTTCTCCTATTCTGTATGACATCAACTCTGCCTGAAGAGAATGAGGCACATTTAATTTTTTTTTATTTGTTTTCTTCAGGCACTCGAATATCACAGACTGAAAAATCTCAGATATGCTATGGATTAACGGGGAGCCAGTGAAAACGATTTCTATGAGGACAGACGTGGCGGGGAATGTGCTCAATGCAAGTCTTCTCCAAACAGCATTTGCTACTTCTTCGCATATCATTTAAATTAAACAGAAACTGATTCAAAATCATTTTTTGAATGTCTGATCTTGTAATTGAATTTCTGTGAAATGGATCTACATGCTCGGCACATCTAGGCATTGTCATACTGCGGGTTATGTGATCCGTCCTCCCTTGTCACACGGCGGTTTAACTGGACCAGTGTACTCCACATCGGCAAGTGTCAGCACGCATCTAAGGGTCATTCATGTAATTCATATTAAGGCTCGTTAGGGGGTACACATTCCCGCACAGGCTATACCAAGCAAAACCAGGGACCGTGTTTCGTAATCATCATCCTTTCATGTCGGGGGTCTCCAACCTTTTGAGTAGCGAGAGCTACTTCTGATCTATGAAAATCATCTTGAGCGACTGCCCTATATATGAATTATTAGGTAACAGCACAGAAGAGCAAGCTATTTAAACAGTGATCCTAAAACTCCCCTTCTTCTGTGATCAGTGCACATAATTAATAGCAGAAGAGCTGTATCTGGAAAGGTTTATCCATGTGGTTTTCAAGTACCAGTTATGCCTCTTTACACTTCTTTATGTTCCTGTGTGATTCAAGCACCTCATTTGGCATTAAGGCCTACTGATCATGCTTTACATGTGATGAAACTTCTCTCAATATGTTAGCGGGGTCCGAAAGACTTTCATGATCTGGCTAATTGCCTTCAAATCCATCTGTTAATATCCATAAACTGGCTCTGCCTTAATGATCCAGATTCGGAATAGGCATGTGCAGACTGCATAGTGCTCCAATAGTAAACATATCACTGCAGCCTTTTATGTACCTGTAACTATACCTCTGAGGTAAGGATGAAAAACAAATACATCAATGAAGAGATTGCTTTAGGAAGTTTAGTATTTTTAAAGAACAAAAGAAAGGAAAGGAAGAAAGTAAAATAAAAGGAAGACAGAAAAAGAGAGAAAGGAGATAAAGGAGAAAAGAAAGAAGCAGAACGAGAAGGAAGGCAACAAAGAAAAAGGAAGAAAGGAGAGAGGAGAGAGGAAAGGAAAGAAAACATGGAAGATGGAACAAGGAGGAGGAGAGGGGCAGCAATGAAGCAGATGCGCCACGACCACCCCGACAACCACAACCCCCACGACTACCAGCAGCACCAACCGCCTGCTATCCTGGATCAGCGTCAACGACGAGTACACTAGCAAGATCATGAACACCATTCACTCCGGATCACCATTAGACCCATGCCCACACCACATCTTCAACAAAGCCAGCACAGCCATCGCACCCCATCTCCAGAGAGTAATAAACATCTCCTTCGAAACAGCAACCTTCCCGGAGAGCTGGAAGCCCGCCAAGATCAACGCCCTACTCAAGAAACCTAAGGCGGACCCCAGAGACCTCAAAAACTTCCGACCCATCTCCCTGCTTCCGTTCCCAGCAAAGGTCACCGAAAAAAATCGTCAACAAACAACTGACCCGCTACCTCGAGCAGAACAACATCTTGGACCCATCCCAGTCTGGTTTCCGCTGCAACCACAGCACCGAGACCGCCCTCATCGCCACCACCGATGACATCAGGAGCCTTTTTGACAACGGAGAAACAGCCGCCCTCATCCTCCTGGACCTATCAGCCACCTTCGACACGGTCTGCCACACCACACTATGAACACGCTTACACGATGTCGGAATCCAAGAGAGGGCCCTGAACTTGACCATATCGTTCCTCTCTGGCAGAACCCAGAGCATCCACTTCCCATCCTTCCGCTCCAAAGCCAACAAGATAATCTGCGGCTTACCCCAGGGCTCTTACCTCAGCCCAACGCTGTTCAACATCTACATGGCACCCCTCGCCCACGTCGACCGACAGCATGACCTCAACATCATCTCCTACGCTGATGACACCCAGGTGATCATCTCCCTCACCAAAGACCCCCACACCGCCAAAATCAACCTCCATTGATTGGAGGTTGGAGGGTGTTGCCGAATAAATGAAGAACCGCCGACTGAAGCTGAACTCAGACAAGACGAAGGTCCCCATCCTTGGCCCTACCCCCTCAGCCTTGGAAGACTCCTGGTGGCCGACATCACTAGGAACAGCACCAACACCCACCGACCATGCACGCAACCTAGGGGTCATCCTCAATGCCACCCTCTCCATGACTAAGCAGGTCAACGCCTTCTCCTCATCCTGCTTCAACACCCTCCGAATGTTCCGCAGATCTTCAAGTGGATCCTCACGGAAACGAGAAAAACAGTCACCCAGGCCCTCGTCCCCAGCAGGCTGGACTACGGAAACGCCCTCTACACAGGAACGTCGGCCAAGCTCCTGAGACGGCTACAACGCATCCAGAACGCCTCGGTACACCTGATCCTCAACATCCCCTGCCGCATCCACATCACCCCCCACCTGAGAGACCTGCACTGGCTCCCCATCCCCAAGAGGGTCACCTTCAAGCTCCTCCTCCACGCACACAAAGCTCTCCACAACACCAGCCCAGCATACCTCAACAGACAACTCAGCTTCTACACCCCCACTCGGCAACTCTGCTCCGCAGGCCTCCCCCTCGCCACAGTCCCTTGCATCCTAAGAACAACCGCCTGCGGCAGATCCTTCTCCCACCTTTCCGCCAAGACCTGGAACACCCTCCCCACTAAACTACGACAGACCCAAGACCTACTGGCCTTCAGAAGACTCCTCAAGACCTGGCTCTTCAATCAGTAGCTGCACCTGTTCCCCCTCCCAGCGCCTTGAGACCCTCACAGGTATCTAGTGTGCTTTATAAATGTCTTGATTGATTGATTGATGAAAAACCAATAAGGTGATGAAGGAATCAAGCAAGGAGAGGAACAAAGGTGAAAAAAAGGAAAGGAGGGCGTAACTAAAGAAATTAACTGAAGGAAAAAAGAAATGAAGGAAACAATAAATGGAATCAAATTTAAGCAAAATAATAAAAAAGAAAGACATAGCAATGCACAGCAGGAGGAAAAGAAAGAATGGCCTAAGAAGAGAATAAGAGAAAGAAAGAAGGAACAAGCATGAGATGGAGACAAATAGGTATGAGGAATATAGAAAAAAAAGATGAACAAAAAAAGAGTAAGTGAGAGAAAAACCCAGAATGCAAGAATACAAAATAGAATTAAATAGAAAAAAGAAGGAAAAAGAGAAAAAAAAGATTAAAAGAGATTAGAGAATGATAGAAAGAACATGAAGGAAGGCGAAAATGAAAGAAGAAAACATGTAGGAGGGAGAAAGAGACAGGAATGAGAAAATGAGAGGAGCACAAAAGAAATAGAAAATAAGCATTGAAAACAAACAAGAAAGGGAAAAATAAAGAGAAAGAGTAAGAAAAAGAAGGATTTAAATGTAATAAAATGCATTACTGTTAGTGGCTAAAAGAAAATAAACTTCTCATGGATATGATATTTTTTACAGAGTATACAGTCTGCTCGGATGTGAGGAATTTCTTTATTTTTTAGTTAAGGCTTGTAATTGGGCAGCAGTCCTGAATCGTCACCTTTCTGGGCCTCGGAGCTGCATGTTTAAAACTAGCCTCACAGGCAGGGACCTTCTCCGAGATCGTCTGTGAGATACAGGAAAGGGGCGACCATTCGGTCCCCCCGAACGTATGGCGGAGTACCACGAGCCCCCCGGGAAGCCATTTTGGGCGGGAGGCGAGCCTCGGCTGGTATGCCCGAAGCGGCGTAGCCGGGGCGCGCTTTTTCCCGCCCTAGAGTGGGCTGGCCTAGACACTGACGCGGCCAGCCACGCCCTAGGGGCAGGCAGGGGCGGGTTTACGCCCGCCCTGAAGACGGATAAAAGGAGCAACAAGCCAAGAACGCATCCTCTTGTTCCTGTGCTCGGAAGCTGCACCTCTCGCTACACGTGAGCTCGAGACGGAACGAAGAGCCAATTTTGAACCCGCCCACCAGCCCCTGAGGACAGCAAGTGGTTGATCCATGATCTTGCGTGTCGTTAAGCTGTAATTGTGTACTGTTTTTAGGAATTTAGTCATGTTAGTAATTTAGCATCTTAGTAATTTAGATAATATCGTCGTATTTATTTTGGTCGGGCGGTAAGGTCATGATCGGTGAGCACTAATTGGTAGATCCCTATGAGTGGGCGTCACCCATTACGGATGGGAGCGCACGAGGGAGGTGGCCATCGGCCCCTCAACGGGTAGGCGGTCCCTTCTAAGGATGGGCCGCCGAAAGGAAAGGAAAGGCGGTCAAGGCCCCTTCCTGGGTAGGAGGGGCTACAGCCCCCTCCTGGGGAATTTCCCGGGGCCAGGATATCTGCGACGGCAGATGTGGTAAGTTGTGTGGGGTTTGGGAGGGGGTCTACGCTACCTTCTAGATACCTCACACGAGTCCTCGGACGACCTTTAAGTGGCGTCGAGTTTATTGGGGCCCCCGTCAAGTCAAGGGAAATTGGTAGTTGCACTTGAGGTACACCTCTGTGCGGTCGCCCCTCACAAGTGAGGGGGATATTTCTGGTTTAGGGATCTTGACACCGGTTACGACCTTGCCGTTGGCCCTTAAACGTTAGGATGTACAATTTCAAATTTTCAAGTTAATGTTTTGTAGGATGTTAGTTCGGCTAGGAGAACCTTTGTATTAGAGAATATGTTAAGGTTAGCCAAACATCGCAATGTGGTAATGAAATTGTACATAATATGAAACTGTTATTTTAATGTTTTAATTTTGTTTCATATTTTTAATAAATACGGCCGGGAGGGTCACTCCCTCCCGTCTTCCAAAAGTTCAGAACTGTTTCCGGTTTCCCATCCTTGGGGAGTGTGTTGAGAGGGGGTGGCGGGTATCTCAGCCATATGGTAGCTTGTCATCGACCTGTTGGAGACCCCTGTTCTATGTGCTTTTTTGTTAGTCAATCGTATACAGTCTAGTAAGGATGTCGTTCATCTGTGTTGTCTGCTAAAGCCAACAGAGTTAAGTCCCAGGTGGTGTGTTCCACACTACCCTTTCTCTGTTTTTGCACAGATGTGATTGTATATTTCTCAGCATTGGCCCATTACGTCAGGTCCTTCAGCCATATATCAAGAGGGGGTGCCATTAATGAATTAATGGCCATCGCTGTCCTATTTCTAGGACAAGAGCAAAGTTGACACATTTGTTTTCGGTGAGATGACTGGTGGTACTTGTCCCAGAAGGCAAAATGCAATGCTGCACATAAGATGTGTATCTGCTACTTATTAAATTAGGACCACTGCCTCTTTCCAGTAGTTCTTAACCAACGGCTACTCCCTTACCATATGGTAAAAGTGTACAGCCGTTACTTGACACCTAATACAGAGATCAACTGCTCAATAATGCATTCTATGTTAGAAAATTCTATTTGGGGGTGTCTTTATGGTATTATTTGATATAGGATGGGAATGAGGTCTTAATACGGGGTACCACACCTACATGTAAGTAATATTCAGAAATGTACAGAGCCCTTGTTGAGCCAAGAACCGAGACAAATAAATGCCTCCTTCGAGTATTAGACCCAATATTATAATTTCCCAAATGTACCTACCTGGGTCAGAGCCACAACAAGGTTCTGGCCATTGGAACTGAGAAACAAAACAATGTTCAACAGCATGCCAAGGCAGGGGCGGTATGTTTATTGATGGGCTGCCCTACAGAAATACGTCTGTTCGGCCGCTCAGTACAGCTTATGATTAGCACTTCAATCATTCACAGTGTACACATCAGAGGTTGCTACTTTCCATTTTCATGCACCCCTCTGCTTAGGGAAGAAGCCATCATCACAGTACAAACAATACCTTTAGGTTTCACGGAGGCAGCCACCACACCCAGCCCAGAATCCCACCAGAGACCCCCAAAATCTGTTCTGTCTCATAACCAAAATCATCCTGCTGGCAGCTGGAGTCAAACCTTTGTGAGTCTCGTCATTGCATAATGTGTGCCACTAATTGTGCTCTGTAAGCTGCTGCTTGCTCCTTCATTGAACCACCTAACTGGTGGTGCTTATTGCAATTTCTGTTGGAGAGAGCACCCATTCCAGGGGAGTCCTTCACAGAGATCCCCTTTGTCTCCAGTCAGGACCAAGCTTCAGCAATGAAGTGAGTGGTTCCATTATCTATGATTTTCTGCTTGGCCAGTAACATTAGTGCATATTTCAGATTCACTTGAAAATAGAGAAATTGTACTGTTGCTCCTCTGCAGGTTTATAATCAGGGAGAATGAAGACCTTATGATATGACATGTTATCCATTTGTAGAGTGCAACGAATCACACCCAAAATTGCGTCTTGGTGCTAGCCTCTTCTGATAGCATCCTCAAACTTCTAGAATAGCCAGGCTTTCAAGAAGTTTCTTAAAATGATGGAAATCCACACAGACATGAGGAAAGACAGGAAGGTGATTCTGTGCCCTAGGAGCAGTGTGAGAGATGGATCTGCCCCCATGTCTGGAAAGCCTGGCCCGCAGAATAGAGAGAAATGCCTTATCACTAGATCTTAGCATTGGAAGGTGGGTTATTGGGAGAGGTAGGTAGGCAGATAACACCTCCAACAAGGCCACCGACATGGTACTGGGTCTGAATAGGGTCCCTATTAATTAGCCCCTTGCTCAACCCTTGGTAGCTGACATCAAGCAATAAGGCCTAACTTAGGAGACAGGCGTGAAAAGCTCCAAAACAGTGAATAAGTTAAACATAAAACAAAATGAAAATCGCACACCAAGTTATAAAAATTAGAAATATTTGTATCTTGAAAATAACAGCAACATCATGAAAATCCAATCTAGGGAACCAAATATCTGAATTGTGGATGCACTCCACGAGGGGGACTCTGGCTGGAGAAGGGTCATTTAAGCTCTGTTAAACTGTAGATGCAGGGAGTCCACTCCTTACTCCTTCTTGAAGCAAGGCAAGTCCTCAGAGCAGTAAGCCCTGTACCTTGGTTTTAGAATGTAAGAGGTCTTGTATCTCTCTCTTAGGACTCGATTTCCCAGCAACCCGCAAGGGTAGCCTGGAAACACTGGAGCTGGATTTCTCGGTAGGAGAAAGTACAGCGTCTCTCAGTACGTCAGCTGGAGGGTCGGCTTCCTTCGGCACTTGCTGCAGCAGGGCGCGTCGGGCAAGGAGATAGTTGAACTGCTCCAAACCACTGTGTGTTTGTTTGGACAAGTGTGGGCATTTTTATACCTTGAAGGTGGCAAGTTTGACATAAGGTTGGACATAATAACGCCATCAGAGACTTAATTCTCTGAAAACTCCATAAGTTCTTGGATAAATTAATATTCATGCAGGGGGAAGTCCCTGACTGCTGAAGGCGGGTTTTTCCAAGAAATCGTTGTAGATTTTCAGAACTAGTGGAAGTAGCCAAGCCATATTAGGACTGCTTGAGCTATGTCTTAATATGGTTCTGATTTCAATGCCTATATTAGGATACGGTATTGTATACCTATATAAGGGCAGGAATCGGGAAAATTACACTAGGGTCCTAAAACGCTAAAGAACACCCACTCCACATATTATGTCTAATATTACTAAATCTATAAGCATAAAAACATAACTAAACCATGTGTTCATAATCCCACCCAAAATACATAAAATGCATTAAACATGGTTTGTACACATGCACGAGTATTTGTCTTGCACGCATTTTACAAGCAATAGCTGTTTTAAAAAAATGCTATCTAAATGAAACATGAATTGACATTTATGAAATGGCTCTGAATTTACAGAAGAAAAAGGTTGAAACTATTCCATAGCATGATATACAAACTGTTAAAGTTTTCATGAGATAATGCCAAATATTTGTCTATAGGAAGTATCAAATGAATCACTTGTTCTCTAAGAATAGTTCTACTTTAAGCAGAGTACTTTGTGCTAAGTGAAAAGGGTCTATTCTGGGATGAAGAGAAAAAGTTTTGAAATTAGATTGTAGAAACATAGAGTTCCCAAGTTAGAGGGTTTGTTTTGAAAAACCGAAGGCCGAATTTCAGAGTTCATGGAACGCTGTATGCACTGTCAGAAGTTATTCTCTGTGTCGGGAGAAAACATCAAATCATCTAAGCTGGCAAAGAAACCGTCTACCACAGTTGATGAAAGTGGAACTACTTTGTCAAGTAGATCAAATGTGCGTAGATGTGAAACATCGCCGTCAGCGTCATTCGCATTAGCAATGTTCAGTGTAGATGGTACCTGTGTGCCTGCTGTTCCAAGTATCTCACCAATAGCTGGATTCGCTGGTGAGATCTCAATGAATGCTGTCATCAGGATTAGCAGCCGTTGGGGGCAACACGATGTGTGAGTCGTTACAGGACCCAGCAAGGTGTCAACATCCGTTGGCAGTGCTGATGGAAGTATAAGACAGATGTCCAACACGCATTCTTCTCCGCAAAGCAGGCATCGCAGAACAGGTAAGATGCAAACTTGCCAGATTGGTCTGAACGAAAGGAACGAAGTGGTATTCAGATCTCTTAAACGAGCCAAGCCAAGAATCTGTGTAATTCTTTCATGATACTGCATGGCTAAGAGGGCTTGTTCCATGGTAGTCTTGGGTTTCGTTGGTGACTGGACTTGCCATATCGGAGCAGAAGGAACAAACATAGAATTCCTGATACGAGTCCCAAAATGAGAGGCAGGCCGCCGAACACAGAGTGCACGAAATTTGGAAAAATGTAGAGGACTGCTTTGCATAGTGCTAACAGTCCTGAAAAACATTGTCTTAAATACATGTGCGATGCCGATGGTATCAGACATGTTTAAGATTTGACCTAACATTTCTGCGAAATGTACTGGGCAGTTTGTTGATAATAATGCATGTATCTCTGCAGAAGTCCTTGCAACTTACAGATCATACGTTTCTCTAGACGAGGTCGGTGGCCCAGTTTTTTGCAAAAGAATGGCTTTCATTCTGCTTAAAGTATCAATTCTTATAGAAGAGATATTCAGGCCATAACGCCGTCTCCCTGTCTGTATTACTCTTTGGATACAATACTTGCATACAACAAGTGACCCTGACCGTCACACTAACCAGATAAACTTTCCCTGGCAACATGTCACAACAATTGTGATCATTGAGCATAACGTAGCTCCCATTGGAAAGCTGCCTGAAAACCGGTTCTATCATGGCTGCTGGAGTACCGTGCATGTGGCAAGAAAGGTTATGTAAAGAACCTTTGCAGGCTCCATGTAAATTAATACCTTCACATAAAAGTGTACCCCTTAGTGAGTTTTTACAATTTTATGTACTAATATCTCCTTTCCCCTATCCAACATCTGTCTGGGTATGGTAAAGTCCAGGTTAACGTAATGTATCCTTTACCCAACCTTTCATACAGGCCTGCTGGTATATGCTGTAGACAATACTGAAATTGGAAAATCGTCACTGGTATAGAGATGATGCCATGTATTATCCATTCAACGACAGGCTTCTCAGAAACAGTTAATGGTAATCTTTCCAGTTTTTCAATGCTCAGCACTGTATAGTCTACTCCTCTTTGTTCCAAAGGGATTTGTTTGTATGTAAGGTTAAATACAGTAAACAATAACGTGATATTGATTAGACGCCATGGCACGTAGCCTGAACGTCCAGCCTAGCAGCATTATAGAACATAATTGAGACTGGCCATGTTGTAGCATTAGCAGGTCCTACTCTATTATGTCAATGGCAGATGATACAATGCTGTCCTCTGGAGGACAGAGTTATTAACCCATTGTCCACCACAGAGAGTGCTTTCTCTAAATTAATACGATCAATTTCTCGTATTTTTTCTGCAGTTTCCATTTGTGTTATTTTCCAAGCTTCGTTTTACGCAGCGTATATACCGGCGTATATGAAATGTTGTTTACGGGGCCCAAGTAAAAAGTCTCGTAAATCAACGTCTTCTTTAAGTAAAGAAAAGTCTTGTTTAATTTCTGGAAGTGTGGATTTCTGTAGCTAATCAAGGCATAGTTTTCCTGCACTGTATGTGGTGACTATACCTGGATGTTGTCTCTGGGAGTATCTTGGGTCTGGCCTATTCATTTTGAACCCTTCTGTTTTGTTCATGAATCTATCTTGACAGTTATTCGTGTCTATGGGCCAGATTAACCATTGTTTCCAATCAGGATTGGTTCTGTTGTGTTTTAAAATCTGTTTTACGTCTACCTCCTCATCTGCAGTGCCATTACAGTCAGGTGTGGCTTTAGGTATGAATGGTTTGTTTAAATCTTTTATCTTAGCTAAGCCAATACATGATGTTCGTTAAACTGTGTCATTCAACAATATAATTTGTTCTGTTATAATGCAGGCTCTGAACAAGGCTTCTAAACCCTGCACCTGCCATTCTTTTGTGCTCCAGACAGTTTTCGTCTCAATGTTGTCTTTCCAAAAGTTAAAACCTAATGTAGACAGCTGAGCATAAAAGTTTGCAGAATAAATTTGTTTAGTGTTGGTCAACATTGTTTTCATGCCTGTCTTATTTACATTTTTGAAATAAAACGTTTCTGGATTTGTAACATTAAAACCTGAGAAGTATGGAAACGTTTCATAAAATGTTTTTGAGCTGCCCTTTGGCGGCGTCAGACAATGTTCCCATTGGTTATAAGTAAAAACATTCCTAGGATTTACAGATTTGTGCAAATAATGGTGACCAAAATAATTATAACAATACATTTCTTCATAACTTGATGAACCTTCTAGGTGTTCATGTTTTTGAAATGTTGCTGACATTTCTAAGTCTGACATCATATTATTAACAGTTTCAAAGTCCCAATCATCTGAAAATGTGCTGGGTGAGACAAAGTCACTCAAAGAAACCTTGAACTGGTGTGGAATCTTTAACAGTTCCACCGGGCCATAAATGTCATAATCAGTTGTGTCCCATGCTATACCACCAGGTATAGGAACAGTTGTGATGTTCACTGATGACAGAGCTCTTCGTTCACGATGAGATGATTTGTAAGGTTGCAGCAGTAAGTTGATGTTCTGACTTGCTGTGTCCATTCAACTATATTTCCTATCTATTATTTTACCCAAATTTAACACCAGAATGAGCCAGATCAGAAGAAAAAGTACACCTAAAATAATCCAAAATTCAAACCATGGTGAAACCAGATAAGTTTTTTCAAGTTGATGAAAGATTTCTGTTATTTTTTCTTTAAAGGTTTTATTTACTGGCGTAGTTTCAGGTTCACTGGGATCCTCAGAAAAGTTATCAAAGTTGATAAAATAGCCAGAAGCAGTTCTGTCAATAGTCGGTATTGCATCTGGATCTTTCGAGATCACTGGAGTAGCTTCCTCCTTTGACATGTTTGTATAGTCAGATGCTACATCATTGTAGACAGGAGTTTCTTGACAAACTGATATTTGGGTATCAAGAGGGACTAGTTCCATTGCTATATTGCAAAGTCCTTCTTTTCTTACTGCGGGTTTATCAAAGGTGATAAGTCTTTCGGTTGGAACCTCTTGAATAGTAGCCAGATTTGGTCGTCTTCTACTTCTTGGGAGTCCACTGGGCCTACTACTTATTATTGGCCACATGATGTGGTTTTACCAGGTCAATTGATACTGTTCTGTTCTCCCTTTTTCCAGCAAGCGGCGGTAGTAACACTGATCTTGTTTCAAGAATTCCTAAAACAGGTACTGCTTTTCTGTAAGAAGGCCCAAATCCCTTCTTTACTGCAATCTTTTCCCTGACTAGATCCCCAATCTTTGGAATCCAGACAGGTCTTGCTGGGACAGGTGGTTTTTCTTCAGTGGTCGTCAGCTTTTGTGTTGTGTTACTCAGACTTCTTCTTGTTTCATTTAAGTCCTGTAAAACAGCCAAACGGTCTTTGATATCAAAGGGTTTCTGTTCCACCACCGAAGTTTGACAATCAAGGTCCTGGATAAACATTCTAGTACCAAATAATAATTCATATGGTGTGATTCCCCCCAGAGAATTTCTTGGCAGATTATTAAGACTTCTTTGGACACTATTTAGATGTCTGACCCACCAGTCACCCGAACCTAATACCCTAGCTGGTATAGATTGCTTTATGTCACGGTTTTTTCTTTCCACTACCGCATTTCCCTCAGGATGAAGGGACTCACAAACCGCAATGCAACGCCCAAGCTAGCCATGGCCTCCTTGTAAGCTTTTGAGCTAAACGCAGGACCCTGGTCAGAATGTAGTCCGCCAATTGCGTATGTGCCTTCGCGGCCTCATCAGCCAATGAATTCCCTTCAACGTGAACGCCATCACGCTGATGACTCAGAGTATGAATCACGTAAGTCTTTTGTAGTTCTTTTTGTAAAAGAACTACTTGTTCCCAAAGCAATTTATGCCTAATTGTGCCACCTTTTGCGTCTTTGTAGCCGTTCTGAACCCAGTTCTGCAAGTATTCATTGTAAGATTGGACGCAGTAATATGAATCGCGCACTATCAGTGTGGGGAATTTGCAATCTGTATTTTCAAGTGCCATCTTGAAAGCCTGTAGTTCAGCTCGCTGAGCTGAACAGTCTCCGAGTTATTGAGTTTTAGTGACCATAGGTCTGAATTTACCTTTGCGCTAGCGACCTTTAACAATTGTGCACACAGCACTATAGGCTTGTTTACCCCCAATTGCGGGCTGTGCTGATCCGTCTGTATAGATTATACAGCTGTAATGTTCTAGTGGCAGAATTTCAGTCGGCAGAGGACACTCTAATTCTTATTGTAGAAATTCTTGTGTTTTCAAGTACGGATCAAAAACGTATTCAATATCTGTTGCAGCAAGAGAATTAACCCATTGTATCCATCTCGGATGTAAAGCCTTAGCATTAGGAATGCTTGCTTTTGTTACTGCCTCTAAGGCAGGTACAGGTGTAATGATTTTAATGTGTGCACCCTATGCAAGGGCTCTTTCTTTTGCCACGGCAGTCTGAACCACTGTCAGTATTTTTTCTGTCGAAGTGAATTTCATTTCAGCTTGTGTGTACAAGTGTGATTTGAATGCTATAGGTACCGTCTCACCTTCATTAGAGGTTAGGTACGTGAATCCCCATCTTCCTGGGATGATTCGGATTACGAGATTGCGCACGTTGTCGAGTGTTTGTAACTGTGTTTTTGCTAACATGTCTGTTTGCACTGAACACAACATTTCTGTGTGGTTTTGTGTCCAATTAGTAGGTTTGAAATCAGGTTTGATTCGTTCGTAGAGAGGTTTAACCCTTTTGTGCGTAGTTTAGAACATAAGTTCTTCCAAAATTCAGGAAACCTAGAATTTTCTGTAAGTTTTTCAGCGTTTTTGGAGGTTGGAGCAGCGCTCATTTCTCTAGAAAGTTTGCTGCCAGGCTTCTGCCTTCAATTGATAACTCATAGCCTAAAAATAGGATGTTGAGGTGGGCAATTTGTGATTTCTCAAAATTGAATTTATACCCTTCAGAAGCGAACCCAAGTTTTATGGTGTTCACTCTTTTCAAGTGCACGTCCAAATCATCGTCTGTAAGACAGATGTCATCGACATAAGATAATGCCTCATCCTCATACATTTGTAGTAACTTCGTTACTCTGGCTGAAAATAACCCTGGACTATTCTTGAATCCCTACGGGAGATGGCAAAATTATCTCTGTGTCCCCATTATTGAGAAAGCGGTCAAATACCTGCTTTCTGGTGCAATGTTTTGAGATATCTAATGTAGTTTTATATTTTTTGCGCACAATGTTATTCATCAGTGCTGCACTGTGTGCGTTTTGTACTGCTAAAGTTTTGCAACAAGAGTTTAAGTGTCTGTAGTCCAAAACTAGACGATATGTATTGTCTGGCTTGGAGACAGGAAACAAAGGATTGTTCATAAATGAAGTGCTTTTTTCAATCACCCCTTGGTATTCAAGTTGATTTAAAATCTCCCTGGCCTGTGTTTTAGTTTCCTGTTTAACAGGATATTACCTTTGCATACTAGGTTGAGTTTTTAACTGGATTTTATGTTGAGGAGAATCCTCATCCCATCCTACGTGATTTTTGTATAATGCTGGGGCTTGGCCACAGCCCATTTCCTGGCATATGTTAATTTTTATGTATTGGAATGTGATTTGCGAAGGCTGGCATAATTATACTTGCTTTATAATTATATCTTCGCCATGTGGGCACTGCCTGACAAATTCAGGTGGCCAGTCTTGTTCAGCTAGTAGGATGTCATAACCATTAGAGAGCTTCTCCCAAAAGAGTGCTCTAATTTTTCTTGGTTTGTCACCCTCCATCTGGAGTGTTACTTCCTATAACTTATGAGGTACACTAACCCTAGTGTCTGCAGTTTCCACTTGGATGCTTTCATTCAAGTCCATTGTCTCCAGATGATCCTTGAGGATCTTGCGAGCTATGGTTACCTCTGCTGCGCTGTCTAGCATTGTTTGGGCCCACTCCCCGTTCTTGAGTTGTGTCCTCAAGATCCTCAGCATGTCTAATCTTTAGACTTGCTACCTTCATTTTGGTGAATTGAGTTTTCTTATTTTTTGGAACGTGTTGTTCGTCTTTAGACTTCACACATTCTTCTTTCTGTTCTGATCGTTCTCTTCTTTCGGATTTCTGCGAGGAAGTCTGAAAGGGACGAGAGGAACGTGTATCATTATCTTGATATCTATCAGGTTTTCTCAAATTATCCCTATTTCTAAGGTAGTATCTTTTTTCAGAGGTCTCCTGTTGAGAAGACCTTCCTTTGGACTGTGAATGCTTCTCTCTAGGAAGTGTCTCTTTGCTGTTTTCCCACTTCTTCTTAGGATTAGTGAGATTATTTTTAAAAACTTTTCCAGGATTTTCGGTTAGTTGGGGTTTTACTGGTTTCCCACCCAAACTATCTCTACCTAGTTCTTCATAGGATTTTTCAATAATTCTGGCAAGCTCATATGGTTGCTCTGTTATATCTGTTTCTATTAGCTTTTGGCAAATTGCCACTGATGCTGCTTCACCTTTTATGTTAGCTAATAGTATAGCCGAGACCTGTTTGAAATCTTTCAGTAACTTCATACCCAGATTTAAGGCCGGTTCTGGACCGCATTCATTTTGAATCTGTCTCAGAACGTCTGTATTACCGCCATAGATGGGACACCATGTGTTTTAGTGTAGATTGAAGCCAAGACTGTACCCCAAGTGTCACAGTCCTCTACGTGTGGTGCAATCCCCATTGGTAAACAGATTGTCAGAATCCTGTGTTTCTCATGAGGTGTACTATCAGGGAATACTGCCTCTATTTGAGTAATTGTTTGTGCTAACCAGAATGGAATTTGTTCCTGTTTGGTGGGCAGTTTACCAATGACTGACTGTATAATCTGTGGTGTAATTTTGTTTGTGTTCCCTTGATAAGGGATGTGCTGTGGAATTCTTACAGCTGGTTGGACTGTTGAAGTCCGCATGACATATTGAGCCAACTGCCTGTGTATTTTAATTAACTGTTTTAGCTGGGCTAACAGTTCTGGACCTGTCATTCTTTCAATGTCAGGATGTGGTGTATAGCTGGCTAGTACCGGCCATGTTGCTCCTGGTCTACCTAGTGGACCAAGCCTGGTAAAGTGATTTTGATGTTGTAGGGCGCCATCAAACCAGAGCTGATGCTCTTGGTAAGTTAGTGGAATTTCAACGTCCTCCAAAGGAACGTATTCCGCTGGATCTATCGTATAGTAGTGGAACACATTGTTGTTGGATTTGCTTGTGGAAAGATAATCCATGAATAGAATACCTCTGTCTGCCGATAATCATGTGCCTCTATAACAAATATTACTTTACCACCTCTCGATGATTCCCCATTTTCTGTAAGTTTTATAGCTATGGTTTTCCTTATGTTTTCCGGGATGATTATAGCATCATCGTCTTCTTCATTAAACCCTGTAACGTCTACACCCGGTTGGTTAGCATTTACTGCAGCTCCACCGGTTGCGTTGTTGTCGCCGTTAACCAACATTGTTTAATGAAAGTTTGCAGAGCAAGTTTCAAGGAAACAAAGATTAGGGGGCATATGTAGGTAATTTCCATTTTGCGATTCGCAAATAGCGATTTTTCAGGAATCGCTATTTGAGAATTGCAAAATGGAATGTAGGTAAAAAATCACAAATTTTTTGTGAATTGCTAAAATTCCTTATTTGCGATTATTTGCGATTAGCAAATTGCAAAACGCAATTAAGGAATGAGTGTCCCAAGAGGCCCATAGGACTGAATGGGAATACATTCTCAAATTACGATTTTCTATGAGAAAATCGCAATTTGAAAATCGCAATTCCAAGGGTGCCAGGGTGTCCCCTGGAATGTGCCTGTAAGTACATGTGGCGCACATACAAGCCCTAAGGGCATGTCTGTGCGCCACATGGCACTTTGAATTTTAAAAAAATTGCATTTTGACAGGAAAATCGCAAAATACCATCTACTTGGATTAGGTGGTATTTTGCGATTCCTTAAGCCAAAATCGCATTTTAAAAGTCACCCCTACATAGCATTTAAGGAATCGCAAAATTGCGATTCCTTAAATGCTTGAGCAAAATAAGGAATTGCAATTTTTGCGATTCCTTATTTTGCTATGTGGTACCTACATACCAAATGGCCGTTAGCGATTCGCAAACGCCGGAATTCTGCGAATTCCGGTGTTTGCGAATCGCAAACGCCAGACTACATATGCCCCTAGGTGCACAATATTTTGAAACACTGTATCCTTCAACGTTGAATAAACCAAAAACTAATACATAGGATTTTTTGTCCTACTCAGTTTTGACGGATATTGTCCTTTCACCCACTCCAGACTTCTATTGGAGTATTTCATGGGAAAAAGGGGTCTGTGTGAAAAGCACGACTGAGTTACTCTAGTATCTAGCGTTAACTACACTACATAGCGCCTTACCAAACGTTGGGCGCTATGTAGTGTAGTTCCTATATTCCCAATAGGCTCTCGCATTGGAATAGTGTATCCTGTCGTTTAGACGTAGGACTGAAGTCAACTAGGTCTCTACCGAATATACTAAACTTAATTGTGTGTGTGCCAGCAAGCTCAGAGGTCACTAGAAACTTTCTCCAATGAACAAGAAGGGATTCGTTTCTGACAACAGCTTAAAACATGACAAATTTGTTCCCCAAGAATAAGAAATATATCTCTAGAGTCGCAGAAACAATACATAGTAATTTCACTCAGTCAATCGTGCATGCCTCGTTTCACCAGAGGTGCGGAGAAATAGAGAGACGGGCGTTTTCAATAAAAGGGTTTTTATTTACCAGTCTTCTTTCTCAAGCATAAGAAATTAACTGCTACAATCGCAATACTTAGCATTAAGTAAAGTGTGTACAGTAAAAAGAGTATTACAAAATAATATTGTAATAGCATGATATAGTTTCTAAGCCATAGAATACCTAAAATGCATAAAATACATACAGTGATAAATAATGACTAAAAATGCTCAACTGGTGCTTCTAAAATACGCCTACCCCGGTGTACCTAACCTAGGTCTAGTACAAGGGAAGAAGTAAGTGAGTGAAGCTTATGTTTAGTATTCTTTGCCAAGAATCTATTCCAAGAATTTTCTTAGGGTCTAATCAGCTCCGTACATTGGTTTTAGAATGTAGGAGGTCTTGTATCTCTCTCTCAGGACTCGATTTCACAGCAACCCACAAGGGTAGCCTGGAAACACTGGAGCTGGATTTCCCGGTAGGAGAAAGTACAGCGTCTCTCAGTGCGTCAGCTGGAGGGTCGGCTTCCTTCGGCACTTGCTGCAGCAGGGCGCGTCGGGCAAGTAGATAGTCGAACTGCTCCAAACCACTGTGTGTTTGTTTAGACAAGTGTGGGCATATTTATATCTTGAAGGTGGCGAGTTTGAAGTAAGGTTGCTGACACTGACCCTGCCCTCGAGGATTCCTGCTACCGGACCTTTGGTTGCTGCTTTTCTGCCCGACCTGTACAAACAGCTTTACACCGCAGTACCATCAGCGTGAGCTGGCTACAGGCGAGGGGCTGCATTCTTGAAGGAGGACCATTGTGGGTTGCGTGTTGTTGCAGCAGGGCTGCGAGCGTCTGAGCAGGGACTCCATCTCCCAGCAGTCCCTGTGAGCCCAACCTGTTACACCTGGGCCGCTCTCCCTGCTTGCCCCGCCCCCTTGACCATGGATGTAAAAACGGCTGCCTGGATTTCAATCGTGGGACGCTGACACTGACCCTGCCCTCGAGGATTCCTGCTACCGGACCTTTGGTTGCTGCTTTCCTGCCCGAGCTCTACAAACAGCTTTACATCGCAGTACCATCGGCGTGAGCTGGCTACAGGCGAGGGGCTGCATTCTTGAAGGAGGACCATTGTGGGGTGTTTGTTGTTGCAGCAGGGCTGTGAGCGTCTGAGCAGGGACTCCATCTCCCAGGAGTCCCTGTGAGCCCAACCTGTTACACCTGGGCCACTCTCCCTGCGTACCCCGCCCCCTCATCTATCTCCCTCCCTATTTAACAAGAATTCTTGCCGCTGCGCGGGAGCGCGCGGGAGTGTGCCAGGCTAAGCCCGGGCAAAGGGCGGGCCCTCTGAGGTCCTCAGAGGCCAGAGGAGGCCAGGCTGGGCCACCCCCTTGACGAGTCGATTACTGGACATTGGACCGCATATACCGGTATTTACACTATTGTTGTATAAACAAACTGTCCCGCGTTTCATCATAACTTTTTGTTGAACTATGGTACGGACACTCAGCAAGGACCGTAAGGTCACCATTGCATCCACTGGGGGGGTTGCAACAGGCACTATTGATCAATTCCTGACACGGGCTAAGGTGGTCATAGAGAAAGAGATAGCATTAGTTGAAAAGCGTTTGTCGCTGGATCTTCTAACCGGCAAGCGCTCTTCGCTTGGTAAGATAGCTACTTCTGTTACACCTGAACCTGCACCAAGCACAACTCCACTAGTTACCATGAGCCCAGTGTCAAGTCATTCTCCAGAGGAAATTATGGCACCGAGATGTGCTCTCTAATGAACTCCACCCCCATTAGTTTGACCTCCCGTGCCTCCCACATTGCTTCCCCTGCATTATCCATCTCACCTGCCTTATCTTTTTCATTATCGCGGCCACTCTGGCCTACTACTTCTGTACATGTTAATACCAATACTGATAATACCACCAACAATAGTATCAGTATAGTCAACTCACTAGCATTACTTTCCCCCTCACCTACAATTCCCGTGCATGTAACTATAGACCCCCCCAGAGACTACTGTCACTGGTAACATCAGCACTACCGATCCACCCGGTAAAAGAAAAAGAGGCAATACTCCACCAAAGGAGGTGCCAGCTAAAAGGTGGAAAAAAGTGCAAAGGGTCCCCCGTAAGCCTGTACCGCATGCTACTTCACCTCTAGTAGTTAACGCCAACCCCCATCTACTCAACCAAGGGTATAGCGAAGCAAGACTAATGGAGAAAATGGAAAAGTTAGTCAGATCTCTAATGTTACCTCTAATTGAAAGGACGAAACAGCTCACCTCCAAACTAGATCGTATAGAAAAACTAGTCACTGGTAATACAACTAGACTAGATGACATCACCACTATCTTAAAACAGCCAAAGACCAAACACCCAAATACTGTAATTCAATCTAAAGCCCAAAATTCTAAAAATGCAGACAAGAACCCGTGACAAATATGTCACACAAAAATACCCCAGATTCCAACACAAAGGGGCCTACTAGTCCGATAGCCACCAGGCCAGGTATCACGCACAAGAACCAACCTGATTCTCGTGCTCAAACAACAACCAACTTGCCTAAGACACCAGGTGACACGAATAACAAACACACACACCAATGAGTCCCCTGTGTAAACCACCCTCCGGAAGCACTACCCTACACAATCATAATGGTAGGAGTACGCGGACTTGGAAGCGATAAGAGGGAAACACACAGGGATCTGAAGCATAAAGTTATCTACTGGCTAAATACCAATAGACCACTCCCTCCATTTTTTCAACACAGAGATTCTCAATGTGAGGAGGGTAAATTGGGTAGGGAAGACTACTAAGGACTTGGATGGCGACTGTGTCATTGTGAGTTTTAAAGATCCCTGGGCGGTTGATTTTATCCGCAGGGAACCAAGGTTTGGCAGAGAGGGGGATATTCAAACACTGGATCTTCACTACTTTTACCCTGGTATGAGACAAGGACCACCTTTACACCATCACCATGCCTATAGAGGGAGGCCACACTTAGGGAGCACATACAACAGGGCCATGTTTCACCTACCCTTATCAAACCGATTCGAGCAATTTTCAAATCTAGAAGGAGTGGATTGACCGTTTTGTAAGGCTGATTTGTCTGTAACTACCAATCTTGAAAAATCGCCCCGGAGAGACTCTAACTATGGAGCGATTGTGGAAACCATAGATGACGGGCGGGAGGAGGGTAACAAGGAAGGGCAGGTTGGGTACACTCGCTATCCGTACTCTGTCGAGGAAACAACAGTCAATACTAGAGCTACTATAAATAATTTAGCCCTGGTTGCAGACCCCCCGGCAAATTTGGAGAATGATCAACACTCCAGCAACTCTGAAAAATCCCTAGGTATAGAGCCACATGCCCCACGCAATCCTAATAACACGCCTACCATCGCTACTATACCTATAGGCCGCCACAAGCTCTCCACACCGCATCAACCATCATATGTAACAGGAGTAGGTTTGAATTTTATAACCTGGAACATAGCAGGCATAAATAGTAAATTTGACACCCCATTCTGGAACGATTTCATCTTACAAGGGTACGACATAATATGTCTCCAAGAGACATGGTATAGAGATCCAATAACTGTTGAAGGATATATATCATTTTGTATTAATGCCGAGGAATCGCTTGCTGGTAAGGCAAAGGGAGGCCTATTGAATCTAATTTCCACTGGGCTCACCGAATTTAAACTAGGCAAACATATAGAAGTTGGTACCCATGCTTTAATAATTTACCTGGAACACCAACAAACTAATGATGTGATGATCGTCAACTTCTATAACAACATTTTTAATACAAACAGAGATCTAGTGGTACGGGAAATAGATATAGCAATAGATAATCTCCTTAATAACTATAGAGATTGCCCAGTTATTCTTTGGGCAGGGGATTTTAACCTACAAGCCTGTGCCGACGCCCAAAAGGGGATTTGTGGTACTATCTATGACATAGAGGACAGAAGTACCCAAACCCAAAATCACTTCTCACACTATAAATACGGGTTGGCTTTGAACAGATTGGCCGCCAAACTAGATCTAGAGCTTTTGGATTGTTCCAAAAAGAGAGGAGACATTAGATGCCCAACATTTAAGGGCAGGAACAATAACTCCAACATTGACCATATCCTAATATCGAGTGGTACCGCATACCGCGATCTATGGATTGAGGAACAAGTTGTGAGCGATCACAACAGCATTTTAGTAACTTTACTCGGTTGGGGCCTTAAAACCCAGATATATAGCAAACCTTCTCAAGAAATTATGGCCTCAAGACCAAATGGCCCTAGAATTAAGTGGGCAAAAATCAACCCATACAAATTGTTAGTGGAGATAACAGACACATGTGGATATTAGCTATTGCCTCAAAGACGAGTATAACCCAGCAGATATGTTGCCCAGGATCAATAAGATCCATATCACCATAGAGGGCTTACTGACCGGTAAGAACCGCAAATATAGACCCAGCCCATCTGGCTGGTTTGATAAAGACTGCACCGAGGCTTTATCCTCACTAAAACACGTGATGTCAACCAAACCAAAAGACATGGAGAAAATTAGGGAAAAACGGCATGTGTACAAAACCAGGCTTGCAATAAGGAAAAAACAATTACAAGATGAGGCATGGGAAAAATTAGACATGGCAGCAACCTTAAAAAATAGTAAACTTTTATGGGAAACAATTAACTGCCCTTTTCTAAAAAATTATATTATTCCTGTTGTGACTTGTAATGTTAGTTGTACAGATTGGATAGAGCACTTTTCCAAGGTTTTTAACTCGGTTGAATTGATTTTACAAAACTCAGGCCAATGGCCAATCATTGCGCTATCTATTACTTTGAATGAGGTTTTGGCAGGTTTTGGCAGGTTTTGGCAGGTCTGGAAAAAAGTAGCGGTGGCAAGGCCCCTGATCCGGATGGTGTGCCAATAGATTTATATAAACATGAGAAATTACTATGGGCACCCATCCTTACACGTTTCTTTAATGCTGCCATCGAACTCGAACTCCCTCAGACATGGGGTCAGTCAATCATAATACCACTATTCAAAAAGGGTTAGATTATATGAAATTTTAACATGCAAGGTACGCTATGGAATGGCCGGTGAATGCACCACCTTCCTCAAAGTCAACAGAGGTATAAGACAAGGATGCGTTTTACCACCACTTTTGTTTTCGTTATTTATCAATGATGTAGACATGACACTCAGAACTACAGCGGTGGATGCACCATATATTGACGGAAAGCCCATACCAATTCTGCTTTATGCAGACGCCGCAGTACTCTTATCGCGCACCCAAAATGGTCTGCAGCACCTTCTTGCTAGCTTTTCTGCTTTTATAACCACACGGAAACTGGTAATCAACAAGGGCAAAACTTTCACCATGGCATGTGGCAAAAAGACCAAACACAATAGGACCTTCCTTCTAGATAACGTCAGGCTGGAACCCGTCAAGAAATTTTGCTATCTAGGGATAATTTTCTCTGGGGACGGGGGCTGGACTAGCGAACAGGAGTCTGTAAATTTAAAGTTGACGAGGAACATCAACAGTATCTTTAGATTCGCAACCAAGCTGGGGAATCGCAGAATCAAAGAAATGATCCACATTTACATCATGAGGTGTCTGTCATCTGCATTGTGTGGGGCCGGCGTTTGGGGACACAATATAAGTAGCTGTAAGCTGCTTCAACACCAGGAAAACCTCTTCCTAAACCGTATATTGTGTACCCCGGCATCTGCTTCCATAGAGATCTTACACAGGGAAGTAGGTCTAGCTTACGTTGGAGATCTGGCAGGACTACGCCCCCTATCCCTATGGAGATCTATCTGGTCTAAGGCAGAAACAGAATTCACCCAAATAGTTATCAAGGACTGTTTAAACCTAGACAACTATATGCGTATTCCCTGGTTTAGGCACATTTGGTTCTGGTTTAAGACAGTCTTTAACCACGATCCCGTTTTGAATCCAGAAATGGGTGTCCAGGTGACAGAAAAGGGGTTTAAAGATCTGTTCCTAGAAAATGCTAAGAAGGTTAGGTCCTCTAGATATGTATCCCAACTCACATATGCCTTCTATAACGAACATAACACCAAAGAAGGTTTCCAAAAATATTTGTCAACTGTCACCAGAAGTTCTCACCGTTTTGTTTTGACTCGGTTGAGACTGGGCACTGTGCATCATTTAGTGTCTTTCCCTCAAATCAAAAGGAGTAGCACTTTGCCCTTCCCATGTGATGGAACATCCAAACAGAGCTGTTGTCACTTTATGCTTTTTTGCAAATTTTATATTCCTTATAGGAAAATGTACCTAAAGCCTATATTCTTAAAATTTAATATAAGAAGAACTAAAGATGCCTTACAGTTAATGTTTGACTTCAGTAGCACAGAGGTATGCTTCTATGTAGCTTCTTATATTTTAAAATGCATTTCCAGTAGGAAATCCATTATTTTATGATTCACATTATCATGATACTATGATTTTAGTAATATTCTGTTTACTATCGATGTATTGGTGCTATTCTTCTAAAGCAATCAACTACACTAATTAGATGAAATCGTTATAGATTATGAATTTTAACATGTTTTTAAATTTAGGAACTATATTCATGAACGTTATACGTGTCACTCCAATTTTCCCTGACAAGCTTTGGGAATTCGCACTTTGTCACTTTATTTAAAGGAAATCATGTAACAACGTATTAATTGCCTGTAATGCACTTTTGGGTGAAATATCTCAATTTTCTTCTTTATAAATTGACTTACCAATCCAAATTTGTGAACATCTTGTATATGTTCTGGATCCTATATGATAATGTAATCCTTTTATGATGTATTATATGTATTTTTCTGTATGCTATATGGTTATATTTTATATACTGAATAAAGCATTTGAAACTGAACTGAAGTAAGGTTGGACATAATAACGTCATCAGAGACTTAATTCACTGAAAACTCCATGAGTTCTTGGATAAATTAATATTCATGCAGGGGGAAGTCCCAGACTGTTGAAGGCGGCTTTTTCCAAGAAATCGTTGTAGGTTTCGGAACTAGTGGAAGTAGCCAAGCTGCATTAGGACTACTTGAGCTATGTCTTAATATGGTTCTGATTTCTATGCCTATATTAGGATACAGTATTTTATACATATATAAGGGCATGAATCAGGAAAATTACATTAGGGTCCTAAAACGCTATACAACAACACTATGAGACCAACTATCTACCATGGAGAAAAATAAAATGTGCAATTTCTCCCTCACCAGGGTTTATAAAACATCTTTTATAAAGACCCTGCTCATAATTACAGGACCCATGCCCCTGGGACACATGTGGAGACCTGGGTGTGCAGAATATGTAAACATGATGTGGATTAATACTTCACAGTACCCACAGCACCAAAGTTGACTTTGCAGCGAATTTCTTACCCTGTGGAAAAATAAACTGGGCAGCTTTCAGTCATCAGGATTTATAAACCATCTTTTATAGGTACCCTACTTACAGCTACATTACCCCCCCCTGACCCGGAACACCTGGGGGTACCTAATATGTAAAAATAAGGTAAATTATCACTTTCCCATCCCACCAAAGGCGAGTTTGTAGTGAATTTATTTTCAAAAACAGTGCTGCATCACAGGGCTGCTTTTAAAATGACCTCATGCTCTCAGCAGGGCACACATGGAAGTGCAACAAAGGCTATTAGCCTCTAAACTGACATCCCTTATTATATACTAAAGACTTATAGGTAGTTGTCATCCCTCAGTCCTATTATCTACTAGGGACTTATAGGGCAGGTCAGGCCAATTGTGAGCGCACCCTAATACATAGTGTACCCTATACATTTGAGTGTTTAAATATAACAATGGCCCTGGGCTTGCCTAGTAGAGCCCAGGGCACTCTCAGAATCAGAACACTAGCATCCAAGGGCCTCAAATGGTCCAAAAAGTGGGAAGACAGTGCAAGCAGATCCAGATTCCTCACACTCAAGGTGTAAAATAAAGTTGTCTTTTCAGATACAGTCGAGATCTACCAAAGAGGGTTTTGTGAACTAGACAGCAGATCTTAAAAGTGATATGTTTTGTCACCAGTAGCTAATGTAAAGACCAGAAGATAGGTGTCGAAGGAGAGCCTGCTAGAAGATTACAAATGAATCTGGTTCCTTTATTTTGGAAGTTTCATCAGCAGAGTATTCTTAGCGGCCATAAGCAGAGTATTGCTGTAACCCAGGTGACTGATAACCAGCACCTGGATCAGTGTTTTCCTGGCTGAGGAAGGAAGCCAAGGAAAGACCTTCTTCAAAGTGCGCATAGTGGCGAAACAAGTCCCTCTTAGCACAGAAAAATGATTTTTCATTGTCAAGTCCCGGTCAATTATGATCCCTAAGTTTTTAGATGAGTGACTAGGGATCAGAGCAGAACCCAGCTCCACTGGTCCACCAGCCCAGCGCCCAGAGATGTTGAGCTTTGCCAAATATCAGGAACTCTGTCTACTCCCTATTCAGTTAAAGACAGTTCCTACCCATCCACATAGCAAAGTCTGTCACACAGTTTCGGAAGAGCTGCCTCGAATCCTCAATGTTTTGTTCCATAGTGATGATCAATTGTATATCATCGGTATACAAGATTATTTCAAAGCCATAAGTTCTCACAATCTGTGCCAAGGGAGCATAATAAAAATTGGAATGTTGGGCTCAGGTACTCCCTTGGTGAGAGGAACTTGCAGAGACTTAAAGGAACCCAACAAGATAATTTGGGTCTGACCTTTTAAAAAGTCATTTAACCACTGCAAAGTGGACCCACTGACATCAATTTCACATAGTCTGTTGATCAGGATTAAATGAGATATTAGTTACTACTATTGATAGTCTGTGACTTCTGATGTCTAGCAATCTGTATTATTTAGTCACTGAAATTAAGCAGGTGTGCAATGATCAGCCTAAGGGTGTCCCCAGCACCGAGAAGAATTAAAAAAGACATAAACGTAGCAAAATGCCAGTGAGCTACTCTTCAATAAAGAAATCCACACAGGGGCCCTTAGATCCCTTTTAGAGGTGCCGCACTGCTGATTTTACTAACAAGGGAAAGTAGGCATCTTCAGCTCTATCTTCAGGATGTCAGACTCTGTCTCGGAAATCTGCCAATTGTTTCTCATCAGAGAGTGTTGACTCATATTCTGACTGTGAGTTCCCTGCCGCTTTGCCTGCAATCTTTATTTCTTGAAATCACCACTTGTTACTATACCAAGCGTGTTCCCAAAGTGTATTTGCTAACAGGTCCATTTCCACTGGACCTGGTGGATCATGTGCTAAGCTTCAATAAAATAGGTGGGCTGGGTACTTCCCCTGAGGCACTTCCACATGCTCGCCACCAGCTCACCAGTCCTTCCATGCCGTCAGGTTCATTCACATGTTGCTTACTGCTCATATTTTCAGTGCTATCCTTTTCAGAGCCCCAATAGTAAGATAATAGGCTGGAGCATTTACATGGGCCAAATGCTGCCTGTGGCATTCAATTGCAGGAACCAGGATTCCAGCAGGCCCCAGGCTCTCTTGGGACTCTCAACTCTAGATGCAGGGCAATTGCCCACTAGGATCCCAGCCTCAAAAACGCATGCAGCCACTGTGCCTTGGCTGACGTGGGGTCAGCTAATGTCTCTCCTGCTCTGTGCACCTCTTCAAAGGGCTTTAAATCTGCAACTTAGTGGCTGCTGCCTCTCTTGCATGCTTCACTTCAGTGCCACACATCTTTCAATACTCACTATGCCTTTGGATCAGGTATCTGGCACTTCTCTCTCTGTGGTCAGCACCATCTTATTCCTTTATCACTGGGCTTTCAGAGGATCCCCTATGCATATAAACTGCAATAATTAGGCCAGCTCTGATCCAAATCAGCACAGCGAAGTTCTGCAGCTCATCCTCCTGCTGAGTTTGGTGTGGATTGATTATTTTTAGGCACTTTCAGCCTGATTCATCAAAGGTAATTGCTCTCGCAAAGGGCCAGATTCTGAGAATCTGGCCCTTTGCGAGTGCGATTTTTGCATTTGGGATTCATCATCCCAAATGCAAAAATCGGTAATAGCGAATTAGCAAATTTGCGAGGAATTACATTTAAGGAATCTCTATTTGAGATTCCTTAAATGCAATTCATCATCCATTTTCAAATTGCGAAATTGCAATTTCGGGCCGCTATTTATACCGCGAGGTCAAACCTCGTGGTAAATAGCGAAGACTCAGAAAAATGCTTTTAAAAGCATTTTTCTGAGTTGCATGTTGCACACACACATGTCCTTTGGACATGTGTGTGCGCAACACCTGTTTAAATTAGCATTTAAGGGGTGCTACAGGGTGTCCTCTGGACACCCCTGGCACCCTTTGAATCGCTATCTTATTTGCAATTAGCTAATTGCTAATCGCAAATAAGGAATACTCCCCATTCATTCCTATGGGCCTTTTGGCCCATAGGAATGAATGGGGAGTTATTCCTTATTTGCGATTAGCAATTTGCTAATCGCAAATAAGGAATAAGTAGGAATCGCATTTTTTTGGGATATTCCTACATGAATCCCGTGTTGCGAGCCTGTAATAGCGATTCCTTATGACTCGCTATTAGAGACTCGCAAAACTGGTCTTTCATGAATCAGGCTGTTTGTGCATAGAAGTGCCTGCTTTTCCAAAGGCTGCAGAAGCATGAATTTCAGAGTGTGACCAGTTGGTATTAACCCTATTTTTTTAAAAACATTTTTAGGAAAATCATACAAACTTCAATTTCATAGCACATAGATAAATAATATATTACAATTGAAGAGAACATTACACTTTTATTATCTAGATTCCTTGCCTACACTTAATTGTTTGGCAAGTTGGCTTAATTAATGTTAGCAAATGGCTAATCCCCTTTCCCTAGCTTAACCTCTGTGGTTCAGGACTAGTTTTACCTCTTCACACCTAACATGATTTACAGGTGCCAAACACATGGCTCTAAATGCTTACATTAAATGGTTAGCATGAATCCTTCTCCACAATCAGCTTAAATGTGGTTTCCTTGTATAGACAAGATCACCCAGGCATAACAACAAACTTTACAGCAGGGGATTGAGTGCATCTGAGACCTGTGGAGCTGAGACTTTAGTTGAAACTTTAGAGGCAGGACTGAGGGGGTATTGGGTTGAGTTTGAGAGTGCTGGAAATCAGATATATCTTCAATTTGATTTGCTTAGGGGTTGTCACAAATCCCAGACTGAGTGGTATTTAGAGTTTGGTGAATGGGGAACACCCCACTATTGAAATCTATAACCATGCATACTGTCTAAATAGAGCGGCTAGTACATCTACCCATTTTTTCTTGTAAACACTGCTTTATGAACACTCCAGCGGACAAAAGACAAAGAGAAGGATTCTTTTGAATCACTCAGACTAGAAAGCTGCTTTCAAGATTAGAGAATATATTCTTCTTCTAGAAGTCCAGGCTCTGTCCAAGGAATCCTCTTTGCCTCTGGAACGTCTTTTTGAAGCTGGAGTGTGTAGATGGTCTAGAGACAGATAAAGCTCTGTACACACAGAAGAGAACAAGTAGACAAGAGGCAACTGGACATTTCTTCAGCCAACTCATATGAAACATATCCTTTGTTTCTGGAGAGTGGAGTTGGCCATGCAGTGAAGTAGTTGAAGCTGCTGCAGAGGAAACCCACGAATCAACTGCAATTTGACATTTTGCTGTGAACCTAAATTGAAGTTGTGGGGATCATTCCTCAAACTTTAACCTGAGACCTTTGAGTTTTTGGAGAATCAGGGAAGAAGGCACAGGGATTTTTTGTAACTTGGGATATGGACATTTTCATCTATGTAGGACAGTGACAGAGTGCCAAGGTTTTGTAAAAAATGTGACCTTGCAGGCTACATTTTGTAAGTTTGTTGAGGCTACTGTTAGACAATGAACAAGAAACATTTGATCTTGTGCTACCCTGCTTAGCTACATATTCTTAACTTGCCCACCAGAAGATGTTTATCCTCCAGAAGTTTTCTATGTCTGAAGATAAAACATTACCCTGAGTATACCACAACCTCTTCCACAAACTTCCTCCATCACCTGTCTACTCTGAAAGGTGCCTAGATCCTGGTCTACCATATCGAATGACTAAGGTTGGCCATCAAGTTCAATCTAGGACCAGTTCAACCACAAGCAGTTGACTTACATTGACTTTTGAGTATCAAGGTTTTTTTTAATTTCTTCGAACTTATTTTACTGATTCCTGGTCATTACATCTGGTGTTCTTTACTTTGGTTCAATTTCAATAATTAAGGTTATTTGGAAATTTTAACTAATGTATGTCTTAACTTTTATGTTTTTTATGCAGAGTTCTAATTTTACCCTAAAACATTCTCTCTGGGAAAGGCCATGCTGCGTGTGCTACACTACCATGAGTGAAGCAGGTACTTCTCACAAAAACAAGTTTGAGTAATAGGAATTACATTGTTTTGTTCTTTAACAACACAGACAAACTCAACTCACCTCAACAACAATGTTGCCTGTCTCCCTCTTAGATCACAAATCCAGTTCTGAAAACATACTCACAAGCAGACCCCTGTTCCTCTTCCTGATGCAGCCCAACTATATGCCTGCACAGATAATAAAAATGCAGCAAGAACTGTGCTAAAATATAGTAAAGGGGCCCCCTGAGACCTGGTCACTGACCAGTGCTAAGATGATGCTCTTTAAGGTAAGAGAACGTTGTTACAGCAGACTCTCTCTTGAGGTCATTCAAAGTCCATGTCAAGAGTTATAGGCATGCAACTGCACACAGACACCAATAGTGGGCTATCTTCTGCCAACGTGCTAATAGGTTCAGACAGCGGAGGCTGCACTTTCTTCACATTCATTAATTTGGCTTATTCACTTGATGCACTTGGTGCAGGTACATGCAGGCCCCAACTAGGGCAGTGTAGCCCTGTGTTATTTTGTCTTGAGAGGCTGTAAAATCCAAATTATTTTGGGATCACAGGTACTGCTTCTGTAAGGAGCACCCCTTGCTTCTTTAAAAACCACCTTGCTCTTGCATAAACGAGACACATCCATTGTGGATGCATACAGATGCAACCGGGTAATGCAGTACTTGGTTAATCTGACCCCTGCCCTCCCTTTGAAAAAAGTTTTTATATTGTCTTGTTGATAACCAGTTGATTATGTGTACTGCCAACACTTCTTCAAAGTGGCTAGTGCTACCTCTCAGTCTCTAAGGGGGCCATTACGATGGCAGTCAGACTGCCCGCCATCGTGGTGGTGCTTGGGACCGACCGCCTGTATGGCGGCAGTCCCACACGTAGAATCACGATGTGACGCCACTGTGGCGGTTGCATCTTGATTCTTTACCATTACAGTGGGTGCTGCTGGTGGCAGCACCCGCTGCAATGTTAAAAATGTATGTAGTGCCTTTCCCTGTATTACTTGGCAGGCACCACGCAGTGCCTGCCACTTAGTGCAAGGAAATGTACGGGGTACCATGGGTTCCCCTCCAGTGCACCACAACTTTCTACAACAAGGGGTCCAGCAACGGGCCCCTAAAACCAAATTCCTGCCAGCCTTTCAATGGCAGTTTACCAGGCATGGAAAGGCTGGCTGCGGCCAGCATCGTGATCTAGCAGATGGTGTCTGCTAGGCACAGCCACCATTTTGACGACGCTGACCGCTGCGCCAGGCAATAGGTACAATTACCTGTGCAGGCTGTCTTTGCTACCGCCACTGAACCAACACAATCCCCCCCACCATTGTAATTTGGCGGGGGAAATTTGTCGTCAGATGGCGGAGGGCCCTCCACCTCATAGCTGGCGGCAGCGGTCCTTCCGCCATCATAATGACCCCCTAGGTTCTTAAAAGCATTGAATTTTTTTATCGCACAAATAAAAGAATAATCATTAAAACAAACTGGTGGAAGGATATGCACATAAACAAATATTCACAAATAAAACATTGGACAGCGGGCATTTAGAAGCATCTATTCCATTAGCTGCGTGAGCGACCCTTGACCCCACCAGGTAGGCCGCTCCCCCTGCGCACAGCACCGCCTGTGCCTTCCTGCCCTAGCTGCAGCTGCTGAGGACATTCTAGGCCCTCCACCACCCACAGGCTGCCACCTGTGCCTCATCCCTGGTGGCCAGAGGTAGGCCGTAGGTAGGTTTGTTCATCCTCCGCTTTATTGCTTTTATTGTATTGCCTGTATTTTCATTGTTGTGTCTGTGACTACTGTTGTCTGTCTTCCTCCGCTGCCTGCGCGTGGTCCGTGCCCCTTTTTCTTCCCTCTGTTCCCCTTGCTGTCCCCGTGCCCTCTCTGCATGGTCTTTCCTTCTGTACCCCTTGCTGCCCCCGTGTCTCTGCCCGGTTTTCCCTTCTGTTCTCCTTGTTTCCTCGTGCCTCTCTGCCCGTTCTGCCCTCTGTTCTACTCATTTTTCCCTCATTTTTTGTGCCTCTCTGCCCTTTATTCCACTCATTTTTCCCTCGTTTTTTGTGCCTTTCTGCCCTCTGTGCCACTTATTTTTCCTTTGTTTTTTGTGCCTTTCTGCCCTCTGTTCCACTTATTTTTCCCTCGTTTTTGTGCCCTTCTGTCCTCTGTGCCACTCATTATTCCCTCGTTTTTTGTGTCTTCTGCCCTCTGTTCCACTCATTTTTTGTGCCCTTCTGCCCTCTGTGCCACTCATTATTCCCTCTTTTTTTGTGCCTTTCTGCCCTCTGTTCCACTCGCTTTTCCCTAGTTTTTTGTGCCTTTCTGCCCTCTTTTTCACTCGTTTTTCCCTCGTTTTTTGTGCCTTTCTGCCCTCTGTTCCACTCGTTTTTCCCTCAATTTTTTTGTGCCCATGTGCCCTCTTTTCCACTTGTTATTTTGTGCCCTTCTGCCCTCTGTGCCACACGTTTTTCCCTCTTTTTTTGTGCCTTTCTGCCCTTTGTTCCACTCGTTTGTCCCTAGTTTTTTGTGCCTTTCAGCCCTCTGTTCCGTTCCTTTTTCCCTAGTTTTTTGTGCCTTTTTACCCTCTGTTCCACTCATTTTTCCCTCATTTTTTGTGGCTTTCTGCCCTCTGTTCCACTCATTTTCCCCTCATTTTTGTGCCTTTCTGCCCTCTGTTCCACTAGTTTTTCCCTCGTTTTTTTGTGCCCTTCTGCCCTCCGTTCCACTCGTTTTTTTTCTGCCCTTCTGCCCTCTGTGCCACTCATTTTTCCCTCATTTCTGTGCCCCTTTTGCCTTCTGTTCCACTCGTTTTTTTGTGCCCTTTTGCCTTCTGTAAACAAAACAGGTGATGGACCGAATGTGGATTGCCTTCTGTGCCACTTGTTTTACCCTCAATTTTTGTGCCCCTTTTTTCTCCTTTTACCTTTGTTGTCCCTCACCGCCCTCACCGCTGTGGCCCCACACCCCCTGACTGCCCACTGTCCATTCGCTGCCCCTGCCTCCCCCCTCCCAGCTGCTCCTCCATCCCACCTCCCCATATATGCCAGCCGTAGCGTGGCCTCGCCACTGGTGCGCAGAAGGCGTGCCTACAGCAAGCCCGTCTGCACCCGTCCGTGCCTGGACCACGCCCAGCGCCAGAACCCCTGGCCCCCGCACCCACCACGATGACCGCCGCCACTATGACGCCAGCATTCTGCACGCTCTGAACTCCAGACGGAGCCACACCTGCTTCAAGGCCGCCCCAAAACGCACACACGGCCCCGTCACCTGCCGGACCTGCAGCTACACCAGACTCAGTGCCGACGAACCACCAGCCAAGAAAGACCCCAGCCAACTCCGATGCATACTATTGAACACCCGCTCAGCACGCAAGCATGCTGTCGAGCTCTGGGACCGGCTCGACACAACATCCCCGGACATCGCCTTCCTGACAGAGACCTGGTTTAACGACTCCTCTGTAAACAACATCGCCATAGCCATCCCAGACGGCTACAAGATCACCAGCAGAGACCGCACCAATGGAGTCGGAGGGAGAATCACCATCATCCACAAAAACAGCATCAGGGTCTCGACTAGCATCGATGACGTGCTCAGCACCGCTGAACACATGCATTTCTAGATCCACACAGACCCTAATTCCACCCTCAGAGGCACCCTCGACTACCGACCCCCCCGGACCCCGCACCCATTTCAGCGACTCCTTCGCCGACCTAATTAGCACGCACGCCCTCACCTCCACCGACTACATCCTCCTCGGAGACCTGAACTTTCACCTTGAGAACAACAACGACAACAACTCCACAACCCTGATCGATGACCTCGCCAACCTCAGACTGAAGCAACTCGTCACAACGCCCACCCACTACGCCGGCCCCGCGCTCGACCCAGTCTCCTCCTCAAGCCCATATGTCTCCATCAGCCACACCACCAAACTTCTCTGGACCGACCACTACTGCATCCACTTCGCCTTCCAGAAACTCACCACACACCACCACACCCAACAGATCCCCCACCGCTGCTGGAGCAAAATCACAGAAGACCAACTACACAAACCTCGCTCTCAGCCCACCCACCGAACCCTCCAACACTGACGACGCTGCCCAGCTGAAATCGGACAAGACAGAGGTCCTCATCCTTGGCTCCAACCCTTCAGCCTAGGACGACTCCTGGTGGCCGACGGCACTGGGGGCAGCCCCAACACCCACCGACCACGCATGCAACCTGGGAATCATTCTCGACTCAACGCTCTCAATGACCAAGCAAGTCAATGCCATCTCCTCCTCCTGCTTCAACACCCTCCGCATGCTCCGCAAGATCTACAGATGGATCCCAACAGATACAAGAAAGACAGTCACCCAGGCTCTTGTTAGCAGCAGACTCGACTACGGAAATGCCCTCTACGCGGGAGCCCCGACCAAGCTCATCAAACTACTACAACGTATCCAAAACACCTCCGCATTACTGATCCTCGATGTACCACGCCACGGCCACATCACCGCCCACCTGAGAAACCTGCACTGGCTCCCTGTCAACAAGAGGATATCCTTCAAGCTCCTCACCCACGCACACAAGGCACTCCAGAAGACTGGCCCAGCCTACATCAACAGACGGATCTCCTTCTACATCCCCAACCGCCAGCTACGCTCCGCCGACCTCTAACTCACCACCGACCCTCGCATCCAAAGAACAACCACCGGTGGGAGATCCTTCTTCCACCTCGTCGCCAAGACATAGAACACCCTCCCGCTGAGCCTACGACAGACCCAGACCTGCTGACCTTCAGGAGGATACTCAAGACCTGGCTGTTCAATCAGTAGCGGCCCCCTCAGCGCCTTGAGACCCTTGCGGGTATGTAGTGCGCTTTACAAATGATTGATTGATTGTTTAGCTATTTCATCTCCCATAAGAGTCCGTCGCCTCCATGTGAGACTTCAGAGTTTGTCTGAATGGGTTCTCTCTATAATGGAACTAAAATACTTGTATTAGAGCTCTAATGTATAGAATGCATTTGATATTTTAAATTGTGTGCTATTTGACAAGGAAGTGTGTACAAAATATCACAAGAAACCAACCTATCGAATACTTGCGATATTTATAGCTGTATACATGCCAGAATTAATTGATTCAAATGTGTCCTACCAGCAAAATTGTTTAGTAGATGATTTCTTCAACCAACTTCATATTGCTGTGTGTGAATTTGAAAATTTGAATTGCTGTTAAAATTGGGATTATCAAACCTGATTCCCATGGTAATTCTCCATTTTTAGTAGGTCTTCTACCTGTAAATTACAATAGCTTTGAGCCGGAGAAAGTCTATGAGGCAACAGCCAGACTGAGAAATTCCAACATTCTATATAACTCCAGATTCAATAGGGAATTCTTATTCCTGCTGAATTGAGGCCTTGCAGGCCTCAAAATCAGTGTGTTAATGTCAGGATTGCACTAATCTCACAATCTGAATCCAACTGGAGCAATGCTAATATCCATCCTTTCCTAAACCCACTGGCAACTATGCAAAGGGTAGTTATGTTGACCAGCTGTAGACCCCGGGAAAGGGGAATAAGACATGAGAAAGTGAGACAAAGAGACTGGATATCTTCACTTTATCTTACAGCTGGAATGAACCTGCCTGCCTATGCATTGATACCCAAAGCAAGAAATATTGTCTAGTATTTAATGATTTTCATTCTAGTTCGTTATTCCTTATATGGCATACAAGACTCCATGTGACAATCCTTGTTTACCTGACTAAGGTTGGTTGAAACTATGTGACATCCTAGAGCTGATATATAAATGAAGCCTTTATAATAGAACAAAAGAACCTGAACTTTAATGTGTATTTCAATAGAGGTAACTCTGTTCAGTGATTTATAAATCAAGCCTGTGATCTGAACTGTTCTCAATGTCACAAAGTCATCAGTTACAACATAATGGACACACATTAGTGTTATTAGTTTCCTCCAAACATTATACATTCACTTACACACCACTAGCAATACTTTAATACCATTCATGATTCAAAAGTAATTTAAACAGTCTATACAGGTTGAAGATTCCTCTTGTTAAATAATAGTAGTTGCAAACGATACCTCCATTACTAGTGAGCAACTCAAAGTAAAAATCATTCATGTCTAAAGTTATCCCAGAATACTACTCTGTACCCAGGAAGTCTTAGATGAGTCCCTGATGAAAGTCCCATCTCCAGGCAATAAAGGTCTTGCTGCAGCAAATTACTAACCTGATTGCTCAGCATGGAACGCCCTGAGTGCTCTGGGTCATGCAGTATGGCTTGACTCATCTACTGTGTTTCACATAGTACAAGTGTCGCAGCCACTAAGCCTGACACCAAGCAGCACCACTGACTTCCTCTGTAATAGACTTCTCAAGCACTTAAAAAGTCTGGGGAGGGTATTTCCATGCTCACTCAGCATACAGAGGAGACAAACCATGACAGACGAGTGAATAAAAATTCATAGACTGACATGGTATATAACTTTCTGTTCGCCTTTGAAGAATTTGAGCAAAACACTTATATGTACACTGTATGTTTTGTATTTATTGTATATTATGGTAAACCATGTTTTTAATACAGAAAAATTACAAAGAGTTAAATATGTAAAAGAAATAATTGCTCATTTGCTTTGTCATATGTTTAAACTCAAGGTCAGTATTAACTCAAGCACCAACACACTTTTATTGTAAAGTGGCACTTTACAAACGTAGTTAGTCACTCGGTCTGATCTGGTCTGGCTCAATGTGAATCTGGAGTGATTTATTTTATATTTTAACTTTTTTCTAATATAGTTTTGTATATAAAAAGAGAGTAGTAAAGCATAGCATCTGCTACGTTATTCAATAGAAATGTGTGAACCATTATAGCTGCATTGAAGGTCAGTCTAAATAAAAATGAAAATTGACTTATTTTTGCTGCTCACTCTAAATCAGAGCATGTTTCAATTGAACTGAAATGCAAAATAGCCACCTTAAGCATCACCAGGCCCGCTCATCACAAGTTCCACAAATGGGACGAGGACGACATAACATTGTTATTGAACATATTAAACGAAGATACCAAAATGAGGTATTTCCTTACCAGATATGAAGGGGTATAATTTCTAAAGGAGATAGCAGTTTTCATTTCATTGCTGTTCAGTTGCACAATATATCTTCCTTCAGTTCCACATTCTAATTTGAGCTCAGCCATTCTTTAGCCTCTTTCAGCCTAAAGCAATCAGGAACAGCAGTAATTCTGTGACAGAATGTCTCTAGGTTTGTAGCCATTTTTCTAGCTCAGTCTTCGGAGTTTACCTTAAAGCGACTATGGCGCACGGCATCTGCGATTAACTCGCATTTTGATTTACCTTCATCGTCCTGAGAGCACAAAAGGTGATTTACACAAAAGATGTAATGCATAATGTTATTTACAATCAGGATGGCTGGGGTGGCCAAGGTTGCTTGAGTAGCTCATCTGAACCCAAAACGTTTTTCTCATAGAGTTTTGAGAATACCAGGCATAAATATGAATTCCCAAGTGAATGTAAACTACCACTTAAATTTGCGTCTTGTATCTATGAATCGTAAATATTATGATTTTCATTCCAAAAATATATTTGCAAATGTCTAAAAAGAACAGAACTTGCGAGTTGTAAATTTTTCGAACTGATATTTCACTGTAATCTAATGGCGCCTACAAAGCGGGCTTAAATGAGTTTTCTAATCGAATATGAGGAAAAACAAACGTTTTAATGTTTTCGTTGAGCTAATTAGCATGACCCCCACAGTGAGGGACAGAACCAGTTTGGTTGGTGGGCCAACATGAGCAGTTCTGTAGTAGCCCGCCAGGAATTCTTTTTTTTTTTGCAGTTTTACATAGTGCAAGCTCGACACAAAAGTATTGGAAGAGCACTCAATGAAAAGTGATTTGCACAGAATCCAGAATCACTGAATATTCGTCTAACTGCGACACTGGAGTCTAGCTCCCCAGTTCCAAAGTCGGCAACTCTGTAACCCCACATCCTCACCCCACCTTAACGCACATCTACGGGATTGCCGTAGTCTATAAACAGTAGTCTTCAAGTGTTCATGCGTGTTTGGGTGTGAGGACAGACAAATGTCTGGACCGAGATGGTTGAAACGCGTAGGAGGAGATAGATGGAGGATTAAATAAATGATGAACATCCCAAGGAGTATGCTGTGATACCTTTATTTTTGTTGATATTTGCTTGGATTGTCCTACCTTGCCGCATGCACCAGCTGGATAGCACGCCCACCGTCAATGAACTGCTTGTTGAACTTTATATGTATTTACTGTAAAAAACATAGGTTTCAGACATGTTATAGTTAGGAATTAGCATTTAAAAAACCTTAGCAATTCACTGAAAAAAACATTGGTTTTAAAGGTGTTATAGTTAGCTGGACATATCACTTGTACAAAATCATTTAAATTCCACCATTATAGTTAGTTGTACTAACTATAACTCGCGCACCCGCAATCCACGGCTGATAATGTCACATATTACATCATTCATGACATGGTCAGTGACCTCACTGATGATATCACTGATGACATCTCAAATAACATCACTGATGACATCACGGATGACATCATCAACGTGACAATCTGATACATCTCATTATACACTAGTATAACCTTTCAACATTCATTATAAAATATGGAGTACCACATCTACACACACATCTAAACACTTACCTATAGATTCACTCTAACATGCTAACAAAGATTAATAAAACATTATCAAATATATTTCCACATCTACATAGACATTACACACCAGCACACATCCTAGTCACTTATGCATTCATCCTACTCACTTATGCAAACAATTGATCATACTTACATTTACTAAGCTACACACTTATACAAACACCACTTTATTTATTCATATAGATAGTGACTCATACTTACTGTGTTATAAAATCACTATTGCAAGTATACCGTTTTCGATACAGTCACTCATACAATCGCTGAGTCTTATGTATACTTATTTATAAACAACTGTCACATACACTGCCTTTTATATTTCTACTTTGTTGGACATGTATCATTGAGAAATATATTTACTCATCACCAAACCCATAAACAGATTAACTCACCTAATAAGTGTTTCCACGTGCAGTCTTAACCTCATATACCTACTAAATCAACTATTTACATATCTTTGGCCAGTCACACAACCCCACCCAAACACACACACATTCACTCTCCCATACAAAGTCACTTAACTAATTAATAACTAATATAGACTTTCACATAGCTAGTAACCAAATTATGTAGTAGTTTGCACAACAAGATATACAGTGAAACAGATATTCACACAGTTGAATCACTATGCCATATAGTTAGTAAGACACTTTAAATTAGTCACTTAGACAGTCAATCACAGTGCTATTAAATCCTCCATCCAGACACCTATACATTGACTCAGTCTTCAATGAAGATTGCTATATGTATAATACTTATTAAATATCGAACCAAACCACATTCACTGGATGATGTCATCAGTTATGTCATCTCTGATGTCATTTGAGATGTCATCAGTGATGTCACTGACCACGTCATGAATGATGTAATATGTGACATCATCAGCAGAGGATTGCTGGCGCGCGAGTTATAGTTAGTACAACTAACTATAGCGGAGGAATTTCAATGGTTTTGTAGGAGTGAAATGTCCAGCTAACTATAACACCCCTAAAACCTATAGTTTTTTCAGTGAAAAAAAAAAAAAAAATATATATATATATATATATATATATATATATATATATATATATATATATATATATATATATATATATATATATATATATATACAAATTCACTCTCTCCCATGTTAAGAAGACCACCCGGGACACAGCAGGGCTTTAACTCTTAATTAATTCAGGAAACAGTAGCGTTGACAGGTTTCGGCGTGTGCCTTTTTCAGAACGCCTTAGTCCTTAAACAGTGTCAGCTCCCACTCAACCTCTATTAAAAGCTCCTTCTTCCGAGTGGTGGTGGGCTCACCTGAATTGGATTGTCTTTGCTTGCGTTAGTGTTGGGGACTCCTAGTCCCAAAATGCAATGTGCTGACGGTCCAATTACAGGATGATGGGGCCTCACTTTTGTAAAACAAAAATTATTTGTTGCTGTTTAAAATCCCGTACTTTCTTGCCATCTCCCCTGGAGTGATTCACTCGAAGGTACAGATAGGGTATCGGCGTCTCTCCGCCCCATCTGCCACCGATGTTCACAAGCTGCCTCACAGGTTTCAATGGCCGGCCGTGGCTGCATCCGACTCCTCGGTATATATATATAGATAGATATTGCACAGGATAAGCATTTTGACATGTCTATATCTTTGGCGCCTTATGACAAATGTTGACATAATTCTCCCAAAAGGTATTCCAGTGATTATTGTTGTACTTGGAATGTTTCGGGGTGATCACTCAAGCGGGGGCAGAGAAAAGGGGGGGTTCCTAAAATTTTTATTCCAATGTTAATTCCAATAGGAATTTTGTCGAAGGCTACAGCTCAAAACGCTTGACTGAATTACACCAAACTTGACAGATCTTGGCCCAGAAAGAGTGGGTTATTTGGTAAAAATGCATTTTGTAGTTTGGAGAAATACAAAAAACCTAAGTGGTATATATAGGAGCGCAGATCCTCCGAGGGTCCAATAGTCTCCGTGCTGGAATGTGGCCAAGGAGAGCGGGAGAGCAGGAGTAGGCGTAGCAGGAATGCGGCAGTGGCGGAGAAACCCGACAACCGTGAGCCGCGAATTACCGGGAGAAGGCTGCCGTGTCCTGCCGAGTGCAGCTTACCTATGTACTGCCGGTAAACGCCCTAACCCAGTGCATCCAGAGCTGAAGCCGAAATCGCCGGAGATGCAAAATTGTTCCATTGCCGAGGGAGACCACGACCTTGACTTACCTTCCACCTTCAAACTTTAACGGAGGGTGAGTCATTTGCAAGCAAGCGCAGTGGCAGTGGCAGTGGTCTCGGCTTGTATTCAAGGGCGGCAGGGTGGACTCACAGGCGTTTCAGTAGCCATGAGCAGTAATCTAAAGCGGCAGGCGCCATACATTTTTAAGTTAAAAGCGGCAGAAGCAGCAAAAATTATTCTCAAGGCGGCAGGAGCCGTGAATATCATATCCAAAGCGACGGGCATGGCAGAAACTCTGGATACATAAGTGGCAGGAGCCAATAAAACTTTTGCAGACTTCAGAAGCAAAAAATTGTCTGAGTGACAGTGTGGAGCTAGAGCCAGCAGCCGGTAGCAGTAGCTAATAGCAGCAAGCGCCCGAGATCTAGTGCGGGCGCCTCTGTGCTAATGTGAATACTACTGGGACTACATGCGAGAGGACCAGCGCCACTGATAAAAACACCTGAGAGCCCCCGCGGGGCTCTCTGGACTCTTACCTGCTGCCATCCTTGTTGCCTTTCATACCATTTTCCTGCTGGGCCCTCCAGGGACTGTGGGACCTCGAGAGTGGAATCGCGAGCACTGTCGGCTGCCTTTCTCGCGAACCGCTGTCTGCCGGGGAACTACATCCCCCCGAAGGCAGTGCGGTCTCGCGGGAATATCGCGAAGCCCGGGCCAAGGGCGAGCCCGTTCGAGAACGGTTGAGGACGCGACGGGCCCCCCCCTCTAATATTTACAGTTAAAGGTCAGTGCATGTTTGAATACCTAGTCAGTTGATGGTGACCTATATTGTCTAGCCATTACAAGGAGTTGGTGTTTTCCTACTACACAATGACTACCCCTAAGGCTGTGAAAGGCAGAAAATCCATTATAGGAGGGTCAATAGTAGGCACATTGGACCAGTTCCTTATAAGAGCACCTTCTATCTTGGCCCACGAAATTGAGCAGACTGAAAAGAGATTGTCGTTGGATATTGCTTTTGATAAACCATCATCCATGGGAAGTCTGGCCAAGGTACAGTCACCGAACCTCCAACAAGTCATTGACCCTATGGTGCCAGGTAGTAATGGTGAGGGCGAGGAGAATCAATTATTGCATACAGCTGGAAGCTTGCCTTGTCTTCCCGCTAGTGAAGCTGCAGCACTGAGCACCAGAAATGTTCTTAAGTCTCCTCATAACATGGGTTCTGGATCACCAACATTAAGTGGTAAGATTCGATCCGCCTGCAGCTCTAAACCGGTATTATCCGAATCACCAGTAGACTCAACAGCAACTTAAAAAAGGAAGCATGGGGGCGCTCACGCGAAAGGAAGGAAAGCCAAAATCCAGAAAGCTAATATACCTGATGAGAGTGCGACACTAATAGCCCCCCCAAGACCTGCCATATATCAACCCCCTAGTGAAGCGATTAATTTGTCATCGAGTCCTAGTGATGGGTTACCTGCAGAGCTAGGGTCGGATTTCTGGATTAAATTGGAATCTATCTTTAAACAAACATGTTTTCCCATTTATGACAGACTCGACATTATAGAAAACAGATTTGCATGCCTCGAACTGTCGTTCGCTTTGGCTCAGGCAAGGGTTGGAAAGCGGGCAAACCAATAATGCTGATCCTCTACTGTCCCTCTAATCTCAACTAAAACTGTTGAAATTACTGTTCCTGTTTTGACTTCGTATACTTCCCCTCCACTTCCTTTGAATAACCAAGCCATTTCTAATCAAACAGTGTTGAGTGGAAGGGCAGTGATAGGGGAAGGTAGCAGGGTAGTAATGCATCATTCCCAAGCGAATTATGATAACCAACGTGCCCCATTAGCAAAAAGGCTACCAGGTATAGACCTTCCTCCCGAATCTATCCCATATGTGGTGGTCCCCACAGGGTTCCTTCTTTGAGTCAGGATAAAAGGGAGGAGTATTTGGAGCTCTAGAATAAATGTATTCACTGGCTCAATTTCAACCGTCCACTTCCCATGATGGTATCTGCTAAAATTTTGTTCGCTAGACGTTTAGAGTGGATGGGACCTCGCAAAAAGTCTATTGAGGGGGACTGTGTAATTATTAATATAGGAACAGAAGGGCTACTGAACATATCTGCAATTGAGCTTCGGCAAGCTCAGCGACGCAAATACACTCTTTACCCCTAACCTATTTTTATCCATTAACACACAGTGCCCCTAGAAATATGTCATCAGTTGGGGGACTGCAGACCTGGTGTAACGCAGGGGGGATAAGGTTAACCGATAGATATGAAACGTTGTCTGGTTTGGAAGAGTGTGATTGACGGTCACCCATGTATAGACAGAGGGTAAACCCAGCAGAGCCCAAGGATGGCAAATCAGTAAGGAGAAATAACTTGATTATGGGCAAGGTTAGCAAAGTTGGGGCATTAGCTACCCTGCCCAAAGGTATCCAATCAAAAGTAGGGAAAAAAGATTTGGTCTTTTTGGAGGCCAAATATTATCAAATCAACCATCGGGAGAAATAAGTTTGACTTTACCACCTGGGCCAAGTATAGAAAATAGGCGATTTAATCTTCCAGGACGAGTAGACAACGTTGATGGTGTGCCCAGCAAAAATGGGCCTACGTCTATGCTTTCATGGTACTTAGCGGGTTTGGGTTCCAAAATAGCCTCGCCTGACTGGTCTGATTTCATCGAAAAATTTGGCATCTGTCTATTTCAAGAGACCTGGTCGATGGACCCTGTTTTTCGTCTGGGTTATCTTAACTTCTATATCCCTGCGGTAAAGAAGGATAGGGGTCGCCCAATAGGAGGGTTAGTGATCTGAGTTAGGCAGGTTCTAAGCTGTAGCATACAACAATTCCTCGTACTGAATAATCATATCCTCGTAGTGAGACTCAGTTTTCCCTCAGGCAAAAGCATTGATATTTTTAATACCTATGCACGAGGTCACCCTGGGGGAAAAAAATCAGAGGTTATTACAGCCCTAGAAGATTTGTTAGAGGCCATGCCTAGTAATACTCTGCCACTTGTGGCGGGGGACTTTAATACGATGTTTGAGCCGTTAGGGCATGATGATCAGAGCCTTATGGAGGTAGAAGACTTCAGGTGGGGTATCCCTTGTCTTGAGTTGGCTCCCATAAAAAAATGGACTAAGGCGGACATTCAATTGAAGGGGCTGTGTATGGGGAAACAACTGAGGGCAGCCAATGGCCGAACATCATCTGATAGGCAGGGAGCTAAGACATAAGATAATGGCCACAGGTCTAGTTGCATAGACTACTTGCTTGTTCATTTAAAATTGTGGCATTATCTTATGGATATGGCAATAATGGGCCGTATAGAAAGTGATCATAACCCCCTTACCTCTTCTTTTAACTTGTTTGCAGATGAGGTTGTACCAGTCCCACACGATGTAATCGTGTCAGATCTTATCCTGGCCTACAACATGCGCCATCTTAAATGGAGCAAAGTCATCGAACAGCCCGAAACCCTGGTTGCCAATAAAAAATTATGTAAATAATGTATTAGTTGAGTGTTCATTGATTTATTCCTCAAATCGTTGGACTTGTATCAGAGAGTTCTTGTTTCTGTTCTCATTAATTGAATGTTTTTACAAGTAATTGGTCCGACCCAACAGAACCGTTTTTTGTTTAAACTAATGAAAAAGCTCAGCAGGTTTGAGCCAGGTAGACTGTTAAGATCCAGCACTAAATCTCTCCTTACCCCACTCTGTGTCCGAACCGTATGTAATGGAGGACGCTCCTTCTCCTTTCTCGGCCCCTACCTCTGGAACAAGCTTCTGTTTCATCTTATCTCCATAACTGAACATAAACGCTTCCGGAAGGAATTAAAAACATGGGGGCATATTATCAAGAACCTTGTTAAAATTATTGCCGTTTTAGCAGCAGGAAACTGCCCCTAAAACAGCAATAATGAGCTTGCTAATATGCGTTATAGAATTCCAACAGAAGCCCAGGTTAGATGTCCTGCACATCTAACCTGGGTTTCCATTGGAATTCTATAACGCATATAAGCAATCCCATTATCGCCATTTTCGCGGCAGTTTCCTGCCGCTACAACAGCGATAATTTTAATGAGGTTCTTGCTAATATGGCCCTTGGTTATTTGACCAAAATTAAACAAATTAGACTTCCTCTTGAGCAATACAGAAGGAGGAATAAACATAGCTTTAAACAGATCCTTAGGGATATTGTTTAAGTGCTCATACCATCTACATGCTACATCTGACATTGAATGATGTAAAAATTAGAAAGGTATCCACTCTAGTTAATCGGCTCGCCACTAACAACTCAGGTGCTTTAACATTGATAAATAAGGAATTGCATGCAATGAGACCTATGATGAGAGAAAATTGTCTTGCGCTGGATTTACTCCTCATGAAGGAAGGAGGAATTTGCAGAATCATTCACGCTTAGGAATGCTGCATCTATACACTGTGCGTAGATAAGCAGCTTGATAGATATATTGCTAATATTAAGAACATAACGCATTAATTAGCTGAGTTGGAACAGTTAGGTATCTGAGAATGGTTAGGATCTATATTCAATTGTATGTCGGAACCACTAACCACGTAACATGGTCTTAATACCGACCAAGTCTTAACCATGCATGCATTCACCACGCATGCCTTTGCAATGAATTTAGTTGTAAGGGCAGAATTGGTAAAATCATATGCGTGGTTATGATTATGTCCTAGCACCCGCCTTGAGTCCTAAAACCCAGTCACCTGCCCTAAGTTCTACCCTGACTCCAGCCCTAAAAATGGCACAAACCCCTTCCCTAACTCCTAAAAGCAAACCCCAGCCCAAAAAACAAATCCCACCCCACCCCTAAGAACACCTCAGCTCTCCTGTGCCCTAAACACTAAAACCCAGCCCAAGCCTTGAAAATCTACTCAGAACCCCTCATTTCCCTGAGCCCTAAAACCTTAACCTAAACCTTAACCCCAGACATAAATCCCCTGCCCTGGGCCCTGAATCCTTGAACCCAGACCTAAAAACACCCTAGCCCCCCACCCAGAGCCCTAAACCCTGCCTTGCTCTGAGACCTTAATCATTGACCCCAGACCTAACAAACATCCAAGCCCCCCACTCTGAACCCTAAACCACTCCCCTGAGCCCTAAATATTTCACCTCTGATTTAAATAACACCCCAACCCCCCACCCTGAGCCCTAAAACCGTCCCAAGCCGTAAAAAATGTCTTAGACCCTCATTCTAAAACCATTATCCTATATTTAAAAAATATAAACTACCCCAAACCCCCCACCAGCCCAGAAATCTACCCCCGACCTACCCCAGCCCACAAAACTACCCCCGATCCACCCTTTGGCCCACAAAACTACCTCAACCCACCCCAGCCACAAAACTGCCCTAACTCCACAGCCAAGAAAATATCCCCTCTCTGCCCAGATCTCCTACTCACCAGCTCACTTCTGACCCTCTGTGCAGTTCATTCTAGCATTAACTACCTTGGAAGTCTAAACCACACACATGCATGGTAAAGGTATCTGCATGGTTTAAACATCCCTGGTTATGCCTGCGTTGTTCAGCGACGCATTGTTCTGACTGCGTGGTTGAGGCTGTTTCTCTCTATATTCAGATCCATTGCAAGCTGATTTGCTAAGATAGGGAAATGACTTGGTAGTATAGAGGGAGGAATACACCTCTTTTGAGTATACTAATTGTCATTGCATGTTTTTTGTTTACTTGAAAAGAAGCTGTCAGCAGAAAGATGAAGAAAAGTAAGAGGCTAGATGTAAATATTGAAGAAATGTATAGTGAACTTTACTGCACCCTCAGGAACATGGGAGAATGCAAAAAAAGAACCCCAAGTTACGGAACGATATTCTGTAATAAAGAATTAAAATGATGATTGAGAAATCATCAAGGGGGCTTGTGATAGTTCTTTTTCTTACTGCATATCAAACACATTATAAATTGAACTTGTGCTAACCTAGGTTGTTTTTTCACAGTCCTCCATCTTGCACCGACATAACAAAATATGTGTTGACCATTGCTGTTCTTCCTGCTCTAAATAAAGAATTATAATACTCACTAACAAACAGAGTATGTTCCCAGGGAATTTCCCCTCACTATACCTAACCAAGGACATTTCAACTTACCCAGGCTATTGATATATAACATATCAATTTGGATGCTTGAATAAACTGTGAAAATACCTGCAAAGGAAATGTATTACTACCATGAGAGAAACTTCATCTGATATATGTAGTAAAATGTTTCCTTTTGCTGGTGCCATATTGGTGCATATCATGAGAACCATGTATTCATGTAGAATGTATGAATGTCTTTGTTAGAAGTCTTACAAAAGGACATGTAGAATTTATGTACAGGAGACCTTACTGCTAATCATTATAAGGTGAATCTGTGCCAGATTTTTACTTAGAACATAAGGAGCTCTCTCTACCTATGATCTGTATGTTTTGCTACTAAAATCATTTTATGTGATTTGCCTTTCAATCAGTTTTTTTTTAGAGTTTTATATAGCGCGAACTAGACCCAAGACATCGGTATTAGAGCGCTTTACATGAACACCAGTTTCGTTTTCGGTATTAGAGCGGTTTACATGAACACCAGTTTTCGTTTTCGGTATTAGAGCGGTTTACATGAACACCAGTTTCGTTACAGATGAACACATTCATTTTTTTAGGCACAGGGAGATTAAGTGATATGCACAGAATCACAGGATGTTGAGCGTCGTTGCCGAGACACAAACCTGGTTCACCAGGTCCGAGGTCGACAGCTCTAGCCATAAGGCTACATTTATATGATGCTTTGAAATGACAAACCTTATCTGTTATCCTTATAAGAATGTTTATCACCTGCTACTTAGTTTAATCAATTAGACAGAAGTGACGGCTCCAGTCAGGGAGCCCCAAAGGCTGTCACAAGATCACACTGCTCCTGGTCCTAGCCAGTGGCCTGCCTCATGAGTTGAATTTTAGGATAAGTTTGCATGCTGACAAATCAGTTGGATTTTTACTAAATAAAGTGCAAAGTTAACTTTTTAGAATGTTATTTTTACCCTGCCTGAATCTGCTGAAAACTAATTTTCCTGAACTCTCCAACTACTCCTCAGCCTATGCTTGGCCTGAATGAGGCATGGAAGAGGTGTAAAAACAGTTCATGGGGAGGTGTTTTTCACCTTGCAAGAAGCTTAGGCTTCACCCCGGAACTTAATTAACTGAAAGTGGACTTCACTGTCACAAGAAAATATTATGTGAGATCTGGAAAGCCTCAGTCTTTGTTCCCATAGTCAGGCTGGCACTAAGCCCTTTAGAAAGAAAGTTATCCCCGAAACATTTCCTAATTGACCACAGAGAAAAGGACTGCTCTTTATCCTTGGCAAAACTCTGGATGGGCATGCGGGCCCTGCACAAAGGAGAAAAGTTTTCTCATTTTTGAGATTGAGGGTCACTGTGGGATTGCTTGCAGAAGGCAAACAGGAATTGCTGCAAATGTGGATAGGCTTGTCCCAGGAACTTTTACTACACTGGTTGGGGAGGGGCTAGGAGTCACTCCCCTACCCACAAGGTACTGCCGGCATAAATGTTGCACCCCAGGGTGTTCTACTATTCCAGGGGCAGCTCCTTCATGTAGTGGAGGAGCGTAGTCCACCCCCTGCTTTCTCACAGTGCGAGAAGCAGTAACATAAAATAGTATAGATATATTTTTATGTTACTGCTTCTCGCACTGTGAGAAAACAGAAGGGTTTGATTGAGGTTTGGTTCTTCAGCAGGGCAGGGGAGGAGTGTTTAGCCCAATGTTGTGTGCCCTGACTGTTTGGTCGACCCTCTGGGGCTGTATTCTGCCATTTTCTCCATGTAGACTGCATGCAGTCTACATAGAGAAAATGACCTTCCCATAGCCGCATGGCTGGGCGCTGTTCCCACCAATCACAACACTGCCCTTGCAGCATTGTGATTGGCTTAGGGGAGAGAGGTTGCCTGCTCCCTTCAAGGAGCAGAGACGTTGCGGGACCTGATCGGGCTGGCAATGGTAAGTTATTTTATCTAAAATAATTACAATTAAACACCCCAGCGGGACCCACTCCACGCGCCACAACCCCACCCACCACCTGCGTGTCATGCCAACCACGATTGTTGTCTTCATAACACTTTTGAGACCTTCCAGAAGAAAAGAAGAGGACTGGACCTGCTGTATGTAACCTGAGAGGAACCCTGAACAAATGGACATGCTCCACATTGTATACAGAACAAAAACACGTAATCCAAAGGTCAGTTGGCTGACCTAAGGGGCTACAAGAACACAACAAGCTGTAAGGGGCCTTTTTCTTGAAGTACCTAGCTGATCAGAGGCAACTGTACCTGGACTGGACTTTGATGTTGAACTCTGCCTGACACCCTGAGTGTGACTTAAAAGATTTTTAACTTTCAAACATTTCACTAGGACCAATCTTCTTGTTGAATCCTACCAGGGCTCCACTGTGGTCAGCCTCAAATCTCACCTAGGTCCAAGCCTACCTCTCCCATAGACCATCATTAAGATTTTTGACATTTTGTCATTTTGTGTATTCAATTTTATGCAATTTTTCTAATATTTAAAAAATATATATACTTTAGTGCTGTGACTTTATTACTATTTTGGTATTGCATAAATACTTCACACGTCGCCCTAAGTCAAGCCTGTCAGTTCTGTGCCATAGCTAAAAAGGAGGTTGAGCTCAGGTTAATATAAAACTTTTTAATGACTTTGAGGGTTCACACTGACAATAAGTTTTAATTTTTCTTGAGGTGGGCAGTCACCCATCCCAAATAACAATCCACTTTCTTACAATATGTATCCACTGGAAGCACATTTTACAGTTTTATGCTACCTATGAGAGGAAAAATTCCATTTCAGGTTTTATTATAGTTTTCCAATTATTTACTTTTATTCAAGACTTTTAACGCTTTCTGCTTTACATATACTTGTATTCATTGCAGAAATATATTTCTATTTGTTGGTTAGTTTTCTCAGTTTCTTTTTAATTAAGAATATAATTTTAACAAAATGTATTTTTCTGTCCTGGAAGTGAATATTTTTTCATACTATAAATATTTTTGTACTGCCTGCAGAGGTGGAGGGACACATGATAAGTGCATATATTGAGCCTAGTTATGTATATTGGGAGGCTTCATATTTCATCTTATTTCAGTCACTGAAAGATCTTGCACATTCATGTTCAGATGAAAGCTTTCAGCCATAGGGAATTTTCCTCATGATGACTCAGGATTGGTTCTTTTCCTTATGCCTATTTTTTGTTACAGACCTCTAAGTACTCTTAAAAGGGGTATCACATTGCTAGTCATCGTTGTGTGTTTGAATGTGTGAACATTTTCTAAATGTAGATTCCCGTCCCTTAGTTTTCTAAAAATAATTAGCTTAATGTTAAAACTAAACTTGTCACCAGAAAGACCATGTTTTCTAATGCCCCTAAAGTAGCACACAAAGTTAAACAGGTTTAAATGATTATTAGGACTTTGTCCCTTTTACTCCTCCCAGTCCTAAAGTATGAGGATGACCGTTTTTCTGATATAGGACTCTAAAAGCCCTAACAAATCAACATCATTCTTTTTATATTAGTTCTAGGGTAAGAACCCCAATAGTGTGTCACAAAGTATTCATGATATTCTAAATAAGGTCGTACTACTCCACCATCTTTCTTTCCGTTCTGTTTTCCCTGTCTCTTTGGTCCATTTTCTGACTTGGTCTCTCCTCTCCTTTATTCTCTTCTTCATGTCCCATTCTTGCCCTAATATTGCTTCCCTCTTTAATATCTTGCCTCGAAAGCTGCCCTTCTCCTCCCAACCTCTTTCTATCCACCTGTATTTCACTCCAACCTTCTGATTCCACCTGTTTCATCATGTTTCACCCTGTCTCCTTATCATCTTTTCATTCCTATCTCAGGAAAAAGCTCCTATACAAACCGACTCAAATAGCATTAGGTTTTTGTTTCACTGTAGCCTCTATTCTGAGTTTTAGCAGTGCCTACATGGGACAGATCTCTCTCTCTGTTCCAAAGACTCTTCTCCAACTCCTTCCAAAGGAAGAGACAATGTAGAGCTAAACCTAAGGAGGTACTTCAAATCAATTCTTTCCAAAACCAGGGCAAATCTGGTTTTGGGTGGCTTATGTTCTGGTTCAGGGAGGACCTGGCTTGGAAGTTCGAGCTGTACTGCTTCCATTGCAGCAGGGTCAAGACTCATTTGGTAGGGCTGGGTCCAAACTGAGTTGGTCTGGTGGGCAAAAGGCTGCGTTGGAATGCTACCCTGAGCAATTGCAGTGTTTAGACCCATTGCAAACATTCCTCCTATCACCTTTTATATGTTTGATGTGAAGCCCTAAGTGCCCAAGGGTATGCACAGATGTGGCGCCCTTGCTCATGGTGCCAATGGAACCAAGCTACACCTTACTTAAAAGCCAGGTTCAGGGCAAAACGGTTCTTGGGTTGTGTGCTCTGACTCAGGGAAAAGTTGGAATGGCAACTTGGGCTTGACTGTTCTTATTGGAGCAAAGTCAAGATTGATTTGTATATGTCTTGGTCCCAGTGATGTGGCGTTTTTGGCAACAGAAAAATGGGATGGAATCCTACACAGAGCAATTACTGGTGGTTAGCCTTATTGAATGCATTCCTCTCATCACCTTTTGTGTGTTTGATGTTTCAAAAACTGCAGCCAGTGCAGATAAGACTGTGCCTCTCTTATGTCTGGGTGGTGGTTCCTGTCTACTGGCGTCAGCAAACATAGTCATGCCTGTCACCTAAATCACATGTCAAGATCACAAAATAGGGTGACACTAATTACCTCTCTGCTCCACTTGTCTTACCTCCTCTAGAATACTCACAAGGTAACAGGGCAGGTGATGTTTACCAGGCTGGGTGCCCCCCCTTGCTATCACTAAGAGGCCTGGACTACACCTTAAGGCCTATAGAACAGAACCCTAAAAAAATTATAGCTGTTACAGAGGGCTTAGACCTTCTGTACAAACAGGAACATGTCTACAGAAATCTGCCATGCTAATGCTAGGGCACAAACTATTTTTTCTCCCCTGTTTCTTGGGCCCCTTCTCCTTGGCTTCTTCAGTGCCTTCATATTTTACATGGCATAGAAATTTTTACTCTGCATTTTTTTTATTTGGCCACCTTGCATTATCTTGCACTAAGAACACACAACCTTCTAAAATTATTTAAATATAGTACCTGTTTGAAGATTCTGCCACAGATGTATTAACACTTTGCAATTAGTTTGTGTAGGAGAGTAGGATCTGCTTACTATGGTTACCCCCACTTTTTTGCTGGTGTTTTACAGATTTTCAAATTTAGTCTGGCTGGGGCCTTGCTATCTGCTCTAAATTGATTGTATGACCTTTAGGTACACGCCAGTTTTGTTACTGGGGTACCCTTGTGAGTCCCTAGTATGTAGTACATTAGGTAGTAAGGTCATAGGTACCCCAGAGTCCTACCAGGGGCTGCAGCATGTATTATTCCACCCCTGGGAAGCCTTCCAAAATGACACCACAGGACTGTTACTGCAGCCTGTGTAAGGTGGTGCATGCACCCCTTACTAAGATATAGGTTACCTATACCTACCTTGAAATCACTGCACATAGAAACCTATCAGTCCCCCCATGGCAGGCCTTATCAATCCTGAAGGCAGGGTGCTTGGTTTCACGTGAGAGGGTGCCCATGCCTGAGCAGGACCCCTCTGCAGCCTTCAGAATCTATTCTCTGGGGCTGTTCTGTGATGCAGCTTATAAACATAACTTATACCTAGGCAACTAAAAAAGTCCTGCGAAGATAACAGGTACTGGAGAAGATTGATTTATTGTAGCCAAATAGTAAATCACCTAAAGTAGTGCACATATAATTATTGACAATAAGCAAGAATATTATTCATGATTAATTTATTAAAAAAGTATAAACAGTATTTAATTAAGTCCTTAGCACAGTTAAAAAACATATAATTACTTTCTCCTGGTTATTACAAATAACAATGTTGTCAAACACAACAATTTACATTTATACACATAGCATTTGTTAAAATATTGGATAAAAAGATCAACCAAGTGGTGTTATTAATTTGTCTCTACGCGCGTTTCGGCGTATTCACGCCTTCTTCTGGAGAACCACTTGGTGTTTCTAAAAAAGAATAAAACATATTTACATCTGTGTATGAAACACATTGCTACGATTAATGTGCACTACATTGACAGACTACAGGCTCTATTTAACATCATCATGAGGCTATACAATATATTATTTGGAAAGCTGGCTGCTAATGTATATAATACAGATCTTATACAGTTTATAAACATACAATGGTTCAGTTGTTACATTTCTAGCAAATAAATGTATCTAGAACTATTTAGATTTTTCGTAAGTCTCTATATTTGGTTCTAACACATGTGGTCCAAGATCTTGAGCAGATATACTCTAATATAGCTACAGATTTTCAGTCTCACCACATTTTTTTTTTTTGAGAATCTTACCCTGGTTCGATGTGCTTATGGATTAAGCTGGGTCTAAATCTTATCTTTGTATGGGAATGTTAAGGAATGGTATGATATCCTTCAAGTGAAAATAGACAGAGAAAAGAGAAAATAAAATAAAGTTATGATTTTTAGACTAAAAGTTATGTGCATGTGTTTATGTGCTGTTTTGTAGGGAAGTACATAATATTAATAATTACCTTTTAAAATAGCAGTCCAAGTCTATTAATGGTTTCTTTGTATAGCTTGAATCATCTTTCTTGATGTAATGATCTGCTGAAGAGTATAGTTTACAAAAGGGCTGAGCTGCAGAAAATAATGCGCTAATATTAGGCTATATAATTAGTTGTTAAGATTCTAAGATGTAGCCTAATAACTTGTGGTTAATACCCTGATAGATACTGACCGTAGTAGGTTTCGAACTCTACCAATGATGATGATGCTTCTGCAGACGGCCGTAATAAATAATCACAATTGAGTAGGGTTAAAGATGCACCTATACAAACAGGGAATGATGAGGCTCAAGTTATGCACTTAGTCCAAGTGGATACATCTAATTCAAGCGATTCTTTTTTTTGGGTAAATATGTAGAAGCAGAGAAGGTGTTCCACAACAGTACCTTGTATGTTGGTGGTTCAAGGTTCCCAAGTGATAGTAGGTAGGGGTATTGATGACCTCCTAATCCTTGTTTAGGTATCTGGATGGAGCAAAGATAACCAAGGGCCATTGGAGTTATATACCTAGTTATTAACGTGCTTATTACTCTGTGTTTATATAAGGAGTGGGGAGGCATGGCTATAGCTCTAGCTGGATATTCATAACAAGTATTGGGTATTTATAAACCCATAAGTGACCTCCTGTGGTCCCAGCGTTTAGTTAAGATATATAGTGTAAGGATTTTGTTATGCGATGTATCCAAGTTTAAACATCCTTTACTATTTAAATTATTTCGAGCGTTGCCAGTACTGATAAAGAATGATGCTTCTAGTTAAATATTCAATTATTTTTAATTGTCAACAGTTATTCATATCCGCGTCCCCTAATTGTCCTCATTGAATTTTCGGTGTTTAGAAAAAGCTCTAGCGTGACGGTTAAATTAATTAATGTGTGCGGGTTTAAGCATGCTGCGCTGCCTTTGCTTTCTTGACAGCAGACGAGGCAGACAGAATATATAGCTCCTAACGCATAGCTCGCTCCTATCTATTTTTAACACGGCTATTGCTGTCTACTCGTTCTGAAACCAATGCGCCTGCATATTCTCTTACCTGTTCGCGTATGGTAGCGAGCCCTCAAGTGGGGGTCTGTTGCGGAATCTGGTTTGTTATCGCGTCCGTCTTTTTTATGTAGAGGTGAAAGGCGCGAATCTTGGGTTAATTGGTGACTCCACTTCTCCAATTAAGCGCATTATAGTTACGGAGGCTTGTAGGTGACAAGGTTACGAAACCCCAGAATAAAAATAGTTGATGGACTACATCGGTGGCCATATTAGTACGAGTGCTAGTTCTCCTCTATAGACAGTGAAAAGAGATCGTATTTATCGTTCCTATTGCGATTTCTTTCGTTTTAATTTGTTATATTTATTATTTAAATAAGCAATGAATGCATTCTAATACCCAATTAAATTGTTAGAGTTGCAATTGATGGTTGTTTATCTTTTGTTTTTCTATATTATTAAATGCAGGATCATATATATTCTGGGGTTGTATTAACATTCACAATTTCTTGCTGCTCCTTCTTATTTGTCAAGGGGAGTGTATACATTTAATATTCTTGCTCATTAAGGTTTCATACTACCTACCACGTTCTGTTCATATAAATTCAATTATAGATATACCCTATTGTGGTTGTAAAGTAATTCAGGTAGCTTTTTTAGGGGTTACTGCACAGTGGTCTATAGTTATATTAGGTTTTAGCTGTTTAGGTATTGTATTTGATTGCGTTTTCCCACGGTATTTCATTGTTCAAACCTTTGGGATATGACGCCAGACGGAAAATCCAGTAGACCTCACGTTTTTTGCGAAATTGCTCTGTGTTTGCAATATTCGCGTGATTACAGTTTTCTATGAATTACCACCTTATGTCTGTGTGTTTGTGTTGGAGTTCTAAATAGTGTTTCACCAGAGGTGCGTTCATTTTTTTCGTATGGATTGCCGAACGATGTTCGGTCAACCTTATGGCAAGGGATCTGGATGTCTCTCCTCCATATCCTAGCCCACATGGGCATAGGAGTAGGTAGATTATGTTTTTGCTCTTACAGTTAGACATTTTTGTTGGTTTGATAGTAAACCCCTGATATTCGAAATTAGGGCCTATTATGGCTGATGTGCATGCTATACATGAATTGCATGTGTAGGTGCCTGTTACTGGGGTGCTTCCATCTATGGTTCTTTGACCTGATAGGTGGCTCTCTGTAAATCTTGAGCGGCTTACAATGTCTTTGATATTTTTATTTCTTCGCTGAGCAAAAATGGGTTTAGGCAGTTGAGTATTGTTTTCTGAGCTACTGTTTAGGATGTGCCAGTTTGTCATTATTATATGCCTCACTGTACTATTTAAAGTGGAGTGTCTAGTTATACATATTAGTTGGTTTTTATTTTGTTTCATTTTAGGTGTTAATAGGGAGTCTCTATCATAAAAGCGAGCCCGCTTGTATGATGTACGGATCAGCCTATGAGGATATCCTCGTGCTAGAAACTTAGCTTTGAGATCCCTAGCTTGTAGATCATAATCTGTGATGTTTGAGCAATTCCTCCTCAAACGGAGAAATTGACTGAAGGGGATTCCTTCTTTTTGTGCCCGGGGGTGGTAACTGTCAAAATGTAGTAACGTGTTACGGGCTGTGGGCTTTGTGAATAGATTTACTTCCAGCATACCATTGTTGTGCCTTATATATATATCCAGAAATTCCACCTGTTGGGTGCTGCTATGTGATGTAAACCGCAAATTATTATCACATAGGTTTAACCATTGCAGGAATTCATCCAATTTTTGTTCAGTATCTGTCCAGATAAAAAAGATATCGTCGATGAATCTGGACCATTTGGTCACAGATTCAAAGAATGGCGCCATTTCGTTGTCAATATGTATCATTTCGAAGTGTGCCATATAAATATTTGCTACTGATGGAGCAACAGATGCCCCCATGCTTACACCTTTGGTTTGTTTATATAGATTGTTCCCAAACTCAAAGGTGTTTTCTGTAAGTACTATTTCTAAGGCTTGAATTAAGAAGTCTTTAGGACATGGTACTTGGTAGGTCTCAACGAACCAATCTACTGCTTCGATGGCTTTGTTTTGGGGGATATTGCTATATAAAGCCTCCACATCCAGCGTTACTAAGATGTTGGTATCTGGATTGAATGGGAGGTGTTCTACTTTGTTGATTATTGCCATTGTATCCCTGGTGTATGCTGGGGTATTTGATATATGTGGTCTTAACAAGGCATCCACATATTTAGATAGGGGTTCCGTTAAGGACCCTATTGTCGAAACAATGGGTCTGTATGGGGGATCTGTAGCATCCTTGTGGATTTTAGGGATGCCATAAATACATGGCATTATAGGATGTAGTTGATTTAAGTAATCATGTTCTTTCTGGCTAATGTCTCCCTTTTCTAATGCTTCTTTGGTTAGATTTTGAATTCTACGTTGTACCCGGGCTGTAGGGTTTTTTGTCTGCTGAGAGTAAAATTGCGTATCATTAAGCATAGATAACATCTTAGTTTTGTATATATTAAGGCCTATGACGACAATCCCTCCTCCTTTATCACAACTCTTAATTGTGAGGGTGTTGGACTTAGAAAGAGCATTTAGGGACTGAAGTTCATCCTTGTTTAGGTTGCAGGTAGGCTTTGGAATAAATCTGGTTGCTTTTTTCAGTTGATTAAGAACAGTGTGTTCAAATACCATGACTTCAGGGTTTAGCATATCTAAGGTGGGTGTAAAGGTTGAGGGGTTCGATAAGCCCGATTGATTTCTTTCTATATTTATTGGTTCATCTTTATCTTTAAAAAAACATTTCAATCTAACTTTTCGAAAGAAGGAAATAATATCTTGATATAATTCAAATAAGTTAGTTGTGGCTTGGGGGACAAATGACATACCTTTAGATAACACTTTGATGCTTGCTTCATCTAATATTTGGGAGGAGAGGTTAAAGATTGGTATTATGTTCCTCTCCTCCAATATTGCGCATTGCGTGTTTCTAGCATTTGGTGGCTGTTCTGTTGGTTGTACTGATTCTGGTAATTCCCTCGTGTGTGATTCTGGAATTGTACTCTTGGCCTGCCTTTGCGTCCATTGCCCTGTCCTAAAAAACGTGTTCCCCTTTGGAAATTTTTGCTAAAGTTACGCTGAGGGCCTTGTTGCTCATAATGTTGTGCCATGTTCTCATTCTCAGAGTCTGATGTTTCTGAGAAAGTATGGACCCGTGTTTGTCTAGAGGAATCTTCCTGTGGGTAATGGTTTTGTTTATAGAAATCATCTGCCAAGTAGGGATATGTTTTTTCCTTAGAGTAATATCTTATATCTTTTTGGAGTTTATCAGTTTTACGTTTTAGAAGGTAGTCTTTAAAGGATTCTATTTCTTTATTTGCCGATTCTAATTTCTTTTTGGTTTCTTCCACAATATCACTTTTTTTAATTTTTTCCTCAAGGTCTAAAATTTCCTTGCTTAAATCTGCTATCATTTCCTTGGCCGTTTCAATTATTAGGATCATGAAGTCTCTGGAACATCTGTTAGCGATGAGACTCCATTTCTCTAAGAATTTTTTTATATGGACGAATAGGCCTGGGATATTGCGGACTCGCAAACCCTGTGGGATGACCCCAGCTCTTAGGTAGGACAACATGAACTCTCCATGTGCCTCTATTCTTACCAATTTTTTCTTTAAGAAAACAAGTTCATTAACTTCATCATTATTTTGTGGACCGGATGTCGCACCATTGTTGGTGCTAGAAGACGGGCCCAGTAGTGCTGCATACATCTCGTCTGAAAATCCAAAAGTTTCTATTTTGTCCATAGTTAACGCTTAATGTGTTTTACTAGATGTAATGGAAAAGAAGAGTTATAAAGAAAGACAAGAGAAAAAGGAGATAGGTAGCAGCCAGCAGCCTCAGTTCTAGTGGATGATAACTTTCAGTGACAAGATAATTATGAACGTCCCCGCACAGACAGGCTGTGGGTAAGTCTAATATATAGCAAAAGGGACCCCCTGATACTGCTAGATAGTTCCTAGGTCAGGGCACACATCTTATAAACATAACTTATACCTAGGCAACTAAAAAAGTCCTGCGAAGATAACAGGTACTGGAGAAGATTGATTTATTGTAGCCAAATAGTAAATCACCTAAAGTAGTGCACATATAATTATTGACAATAAGCAAGAATATTATTCATGATTAATTTATTAAAAAAGTATAAACAGTATTTAATTAAGTCCTTAACACAGTTAAAAAACATATAATTACTTTCTCCTGGTTATTACAACTGACAATGTTACAAATAACAATGTTGTCAAACACAACAATTTACATTTATACACATAGCATTTGTTAAAATATTGGATAAAAAGATCAAACAAGTGGTGTTATTAATTTGTCTCTACGCGCGTTTCGGCGTATTCACGCCTTCTTCTCGAGAACCACTTGGTGTTTCTAAAAAAGAATAAAACATATTTACATCTGTGTATGAAACACATTGCTACGATTAATGTGCACTACATTGACAGACTACAGGCTCTATTTAACATCATCATGAGGCTATACAATATATTATTTGGAAAGCTGGCTGCTAATGTATATAATACAGATCTTATACAGTTTATAAACATACAATGGTTCAGTTGTTACATTTCTAGCAAATAAATGTATCTAGAACTATTTAGATTTTTCGTAAGTCTCTATATTTGGTTCTAACACATGTGGTCCAAGATCTTGAGCAGATATACTCTAATATAGCTACAGATTTTCAATCTCACCACATTTTTTTTTTTTTGAGAATCTTACCCTGGTTCGATGTGCTTATGGATTAAGCTGGGTCTAAATCTTATCTTTGTAAGGGAATGTTAAGGAATGGTATGATATCCTTCAAGTGAAAATAGACAGAGAAAAGAGAAAATAAAATAAAGTTATGATTTTTAGACTAAAAGTTATGTGCATGTGTTTATGTGCTGTTTTGTAGGGAAGTACATAATATTAATAATTACCTTTTAAAATAGCAGTCCAAGTCTATTAATGGTTTCTTTGTACGAACCAGATTCCGCAACAGACCCCCACTTGAGGGCTCGCTACCATACGCGAACAGGTAAGAGAATATGCAGGCGCATTGGTTTCAGAACGAGTAGACAGCAATAGCCGCGTTAAAAATAGATAGGAGCGAGCTATGCGTTAGGAGCTATATATTCTGTCTGCCTCGTCTGCTGTCAAGAAAGCAAAGGCAGCGCAGCATGCTTAAACCCGCACACATTAATTAATTTAACCGTCACGCTAGAGCTTTTTCTAAACACCGAAAATTCAATGAGGACAATTAGGGGACGCAGATATGAATAACTGTTGACAATTAAAAATAATTGAATATTTAACTAGAAGCATCATTCTTTATCAGTACTGGCAACGCTCGAAATAATTTAAATAGTAAAGGATGTTTAAACTTGGATACATCGCATAACAAAATCCTTACACTATATATCTTAACTAAACGCTGGGACCACAGGAGGTCACTTATGGGTTTATAAATACCCAATACTTGTTATGAATATCCAGCTAGAGCTATAGCCATGCCTCCCCACTCCTTATATAAACACAGAGTAATAAGCACATTAATAACTAGGTATATAACTCCAATGACCCTTGGTTCTCTTTGCTCCATCCAGATACCTAAACAAGGAATAGGAGGTCATCAATACCCCTACCTACTATCACTTGGGAACCTTGAACCACCAACATACAAGGTACTGTTGTGGAACACCTTCTCTGCTTCTACATATTTACCCAAAAAAAAGAATCGCTTGAATTAGATGTATCCACTTGGACTAAGTGCATAACTTGAGCCTCATCATTCCCTGTTTGTATAGGTGCATCTTTAACCCTACTCAATTGTGATTATTTATTACGGCCGTCTGCAGAAGCATCATCATCATTGGTAGAGTTCGAAACCTACTACGGTCAGTATCTATCAGGGTATTAACCACAAGTTATTAGGCTACATCTTAGAATCTTAACAACTAATTATATAGCCTAATATTAGCGCATTATTTTCTGCAGCTCAGCCCTTTTGTAAACTATACTCTTCAGCAGATCATTACATCAAGAAAGATGATTCAAGCTATACAAAGAAACCATTAATAGACTTGGACTGCTATTTTAAAAGGTAATTATTAATATTATGTACTTCCCTACAAAACAGCACATAAATACATGCACATAACTTTTAGTCTAAAAATCATAACTTTATTTTATTTTCTCTTTTCTCTGTCTATTTTCACTTGAAGGATATCATACCATTCCTTAACATTCCCATACAAAGATAAGATTTAGACCCAGCTTAATCCATAAGCACATCGAACCAGGGTAAGATTCTCAAAAAAAAAATGTGGTGAGACTGAAAATCTGTAGGTATATTAGAGTATATCTGCTCAAGATCTTGGACCACATGTGTTAGAACCAAATATAGAGACTTACGAAAAATCTAAATAGTTCTAGATACATTTATTTGCTAGAAATGTAACAACTGAACCATTGTATGTTTATAAACTGTATAAGATCTGTATTATATACATTAGCAGCCAGCTTTCCAAATAATATATTGTATAGCCTCATGATGATGTTAAATAGAGCCTGTAGTCTGTCAATGTAGTGCACATTAATCGTAGCAATGTGTTTCATACACAGATGTAAATATGTTTTATTCTTTTTTAGAAACACCAAGTGGTTCTCCAGAAGAAGGCGTGAATACGCCGAAACGCGCGTAGAGACAAATTATTAACACCACTTGTTTGATCTTTTTATCCAATATTTTAACAAATGCTATGTGTATAAATGTAAATTGTTGTGTTTGACAACATTGTTATTTGTAACATTGTCAGTTGTAATAACCAGGAGAAAGTAATTATATGTTTTTTAACTGTGTTAAGGACTTAATTAAATACTGTTTATACTTTTTTAATAAATTAATCATGAATAATATTCTTGCTTATTGTCAATAATTATATGTGCACTACTTTAGGTGATTTACTATTTGGCTACAATAAATCAATCTTCTCCAGTACCTGTTATCTTCGCAGGACTTTTTTAGTTGCCTAGGTATAAGTTATGTTTATAAGATGTGTGCCCTGACCTAGGAACTATCTAGCAGTATCAGGGGGTCCCTTTTGCTATATATTAGACTTACCCACAGCCTGTCTGTGCGGGGACGTTCATAATTATCTTGTCACTGAAAGTTATCATCCACTAGAACTGAGGCTGCTGGCTGCTACCTATCTCCTTTTTCTCTTGTCTTTCTTTATAACTCTTCTTTTCCATTACATCTAGTAAAACACATTAAGCGTTAACTATGGACAAAATAGAAACTTTTGGATTTTCAGACGAGATGTATGCAGCACTACTGGGCCCGTCTTCTAGCACCAACAATGGTGCGACATCCGGTCCACAAAATAATGATGAAGTTAATGAACTTGTTTTCTTAAAGAAAAAATTGGTAAGAATAGAGGCACATGGAGAGTTCATGTTGTCCTACCTAAGAGCTGGGGTCATCCCACAGGGTTTGCGAGTCCGCAATATCCAAGGCCTATTCGTCCATATAAAAAAATTCTTAGAGAAATGGAGTCTCATCGCTAACAGATGTTCCAGAGACTTCATGATCCTAATAATTGAAACGGCCAAGGAAATGATAGCAGATTTAAGCAAGGAAATTTTAGACCTTGAGGAAAAAATTAAAAAAAGTGATATTGTGGAAGAAACCAAAAAGAAATTAGAATCGGCAAATAAAGAAATACAATCCTTTAAAGACTACCTTCTAAAACGTCAAACTGATAAACTCCAAAAAGATATAAGATATTACTCTAAGGAAAAAACATATCCCTACTTGGCAGATGATTTCTATAAACAAAACCATTACCCACAGGAAGATTCCTCTAGACAAACACGGGTCCATACTTTCTCAGAAACATCAGACTCTGAGAATGAGAACATGGCACAACATTATGAGCAACAAGGCCCTCAGCGTAACTTTAGCAAAAATTTCCAAAGGGGAACACGTTTTTTAGGACAGGGCAATGGACGCAAAGGCAGGCCAAGAGTACAATTCCAGAATCACACACGAGGGAATTACCAGAATCAGTACAACCAACAGAACAGCCACCAAATGCTAGAAACACGCAATGCGCAATATTGGAGGAGAGGAACATAATACCAATCTTTAACCTCTCCTCCCAAATATTAGATGAAGCAAGCATCAAAGTGTTATCTAAAGGTATGTCATTTGTCCCCCAAGCCACAACTAACTTATTTGAATTATATCAAGATATTATTTCCTTCTTTCGAAAAGTTAGATTGAAATGTTTTTTTAAAGATAAAGATGAACCAATAAATATAGAAAGAAATCAATCGGGCTTATCGAACCCCTCAACCTTTACACCCACCTTAGATATGCTAAACCCTGAAGTCATGGTATTTGAACACACTGTTCTTAATCAACTGAAAAAAGCAACCAGATTTATTCCAAAGCCTACCTGCAACCTAAACAAGGATGAACTTCAGTCCCTAAATGCTCTTTCTAAGTCCAACACCCTCACAATTAAGAGTTGTGATAAAGGAGGAGGGATTGTCGTCATAGACACTAACATATACAAAACTAAGATGTTATCTATGCTTAATGATACGCAATTTTACTCTCAGCAGACAAAAAACCCAACAGCCCGGGTACAACGTAGAATTCAAAATCTAACCAAAGAAGCATTAGAAAAGGGAGACATTAGCCAGAAAGAACATGATTACTTAAATCAACTACATCCTATAATGCCATGTATTTATGGCATCCCTAAAATCCACAAGGATGCTACAGATCCCCCATACAGACCCATTGTTTCAACAATAGGGTCCTTAACGGAACCCCTATCTAAATATGTGGATGCTTTGTTAAGACCACATATATCAAATACCCCAGCATACACCAGGGATACAATGGCAATAATCAACAAAGTAGAACACCTCCCATTCAATCCAGATACCAACATCTTAGTAACGCTGGATGTGGAGGCTTTATATAGCAATATCCCCCAAAACAAAGCCATCGAAGCAGTAGATTGGTTCATTGAGACCTACCAAGTACCATGTCCTAAAGACTTCTTAATTCAAGCCTTAGAAATAGTACTTACAGAAAACACCTTTGAGTTTGGGAACAATCTATATAAACAAACCAAAGGTGTAAGCATGGGGGCATCTGTTGCTCCATCAGTAGCAAATATTTATATGGCACACTTCGAAATGATACATATTGACAACGAAATGGCGCCATTCTTTGAATCTGTGACCAAATGGTCCAGATTCATCGACGATATCTTTTTTATATGGACAGATACTGAACAAAAATTGGATGAATTCCTGCAATGGTTAAACCTATGTGATAATAATTTGCGGTTTACATCACATAGCAGCACCCAACAGGTGGAATTTCTGGATATATATATAAGGCACAACAATGGTATGCTGGAAGTAAATCTATTCACAAAGCCCACAGCCCGTAACACGTTACTACATTTTGACAGTTACCACCCCCGGGCACAAAAAGAAGGAATCCCCTTCAGTCAATTTCTCCGTTTGAGGAGGAATTGCTCAAACATCACAGATTATGATCTACAAGCTAGGGATCTCAAAGCTAAGTTTCTAGCACGAGGATATCCTCATAGGCTGATCCGTACATCATACAAGCGGGCTCGCTTTTATGATAGAGACTCCCTATTAACACCTAAAATTAAACAAAATAAAAACCAACTAATATGCATAACTAGACACTCCACTTTAAATAGTACAGTGAGGCATATAATAATGACAAACTGGCACATCCTAAACAGTAGCTCAGAAAACAATACTCAACTGCCTAAACCCATTTTTGCTCAGCGAAGAAATAAAAATATCAAAGACATTGTAAGCCGCTCAAGATTTACAGAGAGCCACCTATCAGGTCAAAGAACCATAGATGGAAGCACCCCAGTAACAGGCACCTACACATGCAATTCATGTATAGCATGCACATCAGCCATAATAGGCCCTAATTTCGAATATCAGGGGTTTACTATCAAACCAACAAAAATGTCTAACTGTAAGAGCAAAAACATAATCTACCTACTCCTATGCCCATGTGGGCTAGGATATGGAGGAGAGACATCCAGATCCCTTGCCATAAGGTTGACCGAACATCGTTCGGCAATCCATACGAAAAAAATGAACGCACCTCTGGTGAAACACTATTTAGAACTCCAACACAAACACACAGACATAAGGTGGTATATCATAGAAAACTGTAATCACGCGAATATTGCAAACACAGAGCAATTTCGCAAAAAACGTGAGGTCTACTGGATTTTCCGTCTGGCGTCATATCCCAAAGGTTTGAACAATGAAATACCGTGGGAAAACGCAATCAAATACAATACCTAAACAGCTAAAACCTAATATAACTATAGACCACTGTGCAGTAACCCCTAAAAAAGCTACCTGAATTACTTTACAACCACAATAGGGTATATCTATAATTGAATTTATATGAACAGAACGTGGTAGGTAGTATGAAACCTTAATGAGCAAGAATATTAAATGTATACACTCCCCTTGACAAATAAGAAGGAGCAGCAAGAAATTGTGAATGTTAATACAACCCCAGAATATATATGATCCTGCATTTAATAATATAGAAAAACAAAAGATAAACAACCATCAATTGCAACTCTAACAATTTAATTGGGTATTAGAATGCATTCATTGCTTATTTAAATAATAAATATAACAAATTAAAACGAAAGAAATCGCAATAGGAACGATAAATACGATCTCTTTTCACTGTCTATAGAGGAGAACTAGCACTCGTACTAATATGGCCACCGATGTAGTCCATCAACTATTTTTATTCTGGGGTTTCGTAACCTTGTCACCTACAAGCCTCCGTAACTATAATGCGCTTAATTGGAGAAGTGGAGTCACCAATTAACCCAAGATTCGCGCCTTTCACCTCTACATAAAAAAGACGGACGCGATAATGAACCAGATTCCGCAACAGACCCCCACTTGAGGGCTCGCTACCATACGCGAACAGGTAAGAGAATATGCAGGCGCATTGGTTTCAGAACGAGTAGACAACAATAGCCGCGTTAAAAATAGATAGGAGCGAGCTATGCGTTAGGAGCTATATATTCTGTCTGCCTCGTCTGCTGTCAAGAAAGCAAAGGCAGCGCAGCATGCTTAAACCCGCACACATTAATTAATTTAACCGTCACGCTAGAGCTTTTTCTAAACACCGAAAATTCAATGAGGACAATTAGGGGACGCAGATATGAATAACTGTTGACAATTAAAAATAATTGAATATTTAACTAGAAGCATCATTCTTTATCAGTACTGGCAACGCTCGAAATAATTTAAATAGTAAAGGATGTTTAAACTTGGATACATCGCATAACAAAATCCTTACACTATATATCTTAACTAAACGCTGGGACCACAGGAGGTCACTTATGGGTTTATAAATACCCAATACTTGTTATGAATATCCAGCTAGAGCTATAGCCATGCCTCCCCACTCCTTATATAAACACAGAGTAATAAGCACGTTAATAACTAGGTATATAACTCCAATGACCCTTGGTTCTCTTTGCTCCATCCAGATACCTAAACAAGGAATAGGAGGTCATCAATACCCCTACCTACTATCACTTGGGAACCTTGAACCACCAACATACAAGGTACTGTTGTGGAACACCTTCTCTGCTTCTACATATTTACCCAAAAAAAAGAATCGCTTAAATTAGATGTATCCACTTGGACTAAGTGCATAACTTGAGCCTCATCATTCCCTGTTTGTATAGGTGCATCTTTAACCCTACTCAATTGTGATTATTTATTACGGCCGTCTGCAGAAGCATCATCATCATTGGTAGAGTTCGAAACCTACTACGGTCAGTATCTATCAGGGTATTAACCACAAGTTATTAGGCTACATCTTAGAATCTTAACAACTAATTATATAGCCTAATATTAGCGCATTATTTTCTGCAGCTCAGCCCTTTTGTAAACTATACTCTTCAGCAGATCATTACATCAAGAAAGATGATTCAAGCTATACAAAGAAACCATTAATAGACTTGGACTGCTATTTTAAAAGGTAATTATTAATATTATGTACTTCCCTACAAAACAGCACATAAACACATGCACATAACTTTTAGTCTAAAAATCATAACTTTATTTTATTTTCTCTTTTCTCTGTCTATTTTCACTTGAAGGATATCATACCATTCCTTAACATTCCCATACAAAGATAAGATTTAGACCCAGCTTAATCCATAAGCACATCGAACCAGGGTAAGATTCTCAAAAAAAAAATAATGTGGTGAGACTGAAAATCTGTAGCTATATTAGAGTATATCTGCTCAAGATCTTGGACCACATGTGTTAGAACCAAATATAGAGACTTACGAAAAATCTAAATAGTTCTAGATACATTTATTTGCTAGAAATGTAACAACTGAACCATTGTATGTTTATAAACTGTATAAGATCTGTATTATATACATTAGCAGCCAGCTTTCCAAATAATATATTGTATAGCCTCATGATGATGTTAAATAGAGCCTGTAGTCTGTCAATGTAGTGCACATTAATCGTAGCAATGTGTTTCATACACAGATGTAAATATGTTTTATTCTTTTTTAGAAACACCAAGTGGTTCTCCAGAAGAAGGCGTGAATACGCCGAAACGCGCGTAGAGACAAATTAATAACACCACTTGTTTGATCTTTTTATCCAATATTTTAACAAATGCTATGTGTATAAATGTAAATTGTTGTGTTTGACAACATTGTTATTTGTAACATTGTCAGTTGTAATAACCAGGAGAAAGTAATTATATGTTTTTTAACTGTGTTAAGGACTTAATTAAATACTGTTTATACTTTTTTAATAAATTAATCATGAATAATATTCTTGCTTATTGTCAATAATTATATGTGCACTACTTTAGGTGATTTACTATTTGGCTACAATAAATCAATCTTCTCCAGTACCTGTTATCTTCGCAGGACTTTTTTAGTTGCCTAGGTATAAGTTATGTTTATAAGATGTGTGCCCTGACCTAGGAACTATCTAGCAGTATCAGGGGGTCCCTTTTGCTATATATTGTTCTGTGATGCAGGCCAGAGCATATACTCTTAAGTGCATTATAACCTCGCAGTAAATGCTAACTTTGGAATAACTGCATGGAAACATGTCATGTTTGGTGTCAAATACTTTGGAATCCTACCCTCCCCCCCCACCAGTCCTGGCAGCAGGGGTAGAATTCCACCCTTCTAGAGGGAGAGACATGTACACACTGATCTGACCAGTAATAGTTTAAAAGAGCCCTGGCATCACAAAATGGATGCTGCAGCCACAGACACGAGCTCCTGCTGCTGATCGAAACTTTGGCAGGGGAGGCCTGGACAATAGCTTTCTTGTCACAGGGAGGTGTAACCACCTCCCAGACCGGCTTTAGTGTATTGGGGCTGGGTGGGTGCACTCTGAGAGTGCTTTGAAGTCAGCACTGGTGGCACATTTGGTGTCCCTGCGCATAATCCAGTTCAAACCGGATGCAGGGGATACCAGCTGCTGTTCTGGCATGAAACTGGACAAAGGAAATGGGTGTAGCCACCCCTCTTTCCAGACCCTCCCATAAGTGGGTCCCCAAAGTATGTCCAACCCCTTTCTTTAGTATAAGTAAGGAACCCCTAGCAACAGGATTTTAGATTACACCTGGATGAAACTCTGAAACTTAATACTGGAACTTCGAGGCTCCACTAAAGAATAGAGGAGGGAAGAATCTCCCTTGGGGTCGAGGAGTGACTCCCCTGCTTTACAGGCACCAACAAATCAGCTTGCCGGTCTGCATTTCCAAAGCTCCTGCAGGACTCTGAAGTATTTGCAACACAGTAATTGGATTTCCTGACTTTTTGGAGGCTGACCCAAGTCCCCAGCAAAGCAGAGACCCGCAGCCCTCGTGAGTGACGTGGAACCGTCAGACCACCAAATTCTCAAATTCAAATTATGTTTCATCCCCGCTAGGACTACCACGCCGGACGTCGGCGGCCTAGCTAGGAGTTGGAATGCAATGGATAAAACTGCATTCCTACATTCACTAGCTAACACCACTCCCCCCCTTCATAATGATATCAATTCTTCGGTATCCACTCTCACAGGCTGGCTACAAGCTGCTAGTGATCTTCACGCCCCTTATAAAAAAGTCAGACTGGCTCGGCGAGCTGATACCAATAGATGGTTCTCCCCTGATTTAAAATCCAGTAAATTGGCTCTGCGGCAGTTGGAACGCCAATGGCGCCGTAAATACGACCTTGATCTAAAAATCAAATACACAAGGGCCAGAAAGGAGTACATGAATGCCATCTCCGCTGCAAAGGCGGCTTACTTTTCTTCCTGAATCCTTAAATCTTCAAATAGATCTAAGGATATCTTTTCTATCCTTAACGAACTGACAAATTTGGACAATGTCCGCCCCAAGATAACTCCCAGCCAGTCTCTCTGTGACTCACTTAACACCTACTTTAGCGACAAAACAGTAGACATTAAAGCTAGCATTCCCCAGCCTGCGATCCCAATCACTACCGGTATGGCAATCAAGATGAGCCCTGGCACCCTTAGTAGTATCCCGCCCATAACCCAGGACCAATTCCTGGAACTACTGACAAGAGTTAAATCCGGTGCCCCTTCGGACAGCTGCCCCCCCTACATCCTGAAAGAGTGTTTCTCCATCCATCCGGCCCCTGCTCTTACACTCTTGAATGACTCCCTGACTTCCGGCATAGTTCCTTTAGCGTTTAAAGAAGCCACGGTCATACCGCTTCTAAGAAAACCCGGGGCTGACCCAGCTTGTAAGGCTAACTACCGGCCCATCTCCTTATTACCCTATTTGCCAAAAGTCCTGGAGGCCCACGTAGCTAAATGCCTCTCTAACTTCCTTGAGGAGTCTTGCTGCTTTGACCCCCACCAGGCTGGATTCAAGCTGGCACATTCAACAGAGGCAGTAGTAACCACAGTCCTGGATACGCTGTGGGACTGCGCTGATAGACCTTCCCCTCAGGCTCTGGTGCTCCTGGACCTGTCGGCCGCGTTCGACGCGGTCGATCACAACATCTTGATCGACCGTGTTGGACAAGCCAGCATACAGGACACGGCGGCCTGCTGGCTGAGGTCCTTTTTGGAGAACCGCACTCAAGCAGTACGCCTTGGAGACCTAGCTGGTGCCAAACAGTCCATTACATGTGGAGTGGCACAGGGCTCCTCCCTGTCACCCCACCTATTCAATCTATACATCCTCCCTCTGATTCAGACCCTTAGAGACGAGCAGGTGAAGGTTTTCAACTATGCAGAAGATTTACAGCTACTCTTCACTATCGACAATACTGAAAACTCCATCTTGCACTTCCAGTCGACCATGAGGTTCATCAAAGCTTGGATGGACCAAAACCAGCTGAAACTGAACCCAGGAAAAACTGAGTTGGTCCTTACTGGGGACAGCGCAAAGCACTGGGGCCCCCACTACTGGCCATCGGATTTAGGTCAAGTCCCGTCCCCTTCACCATCAGTTAAAACACTTGGGGTCACCGTGGACTGCGATCTCTCATTAAAAGCACAAGTGGGCCAGGTGGTCTCCAAATGTTTTTTCCAGTTAAAAACAATTCAGAAGGTCTGGCGTCTACTCACTTCGGAGGCAATTACCCAGGTCGTGATCGCCACCGTTCTGTCCCATCTGGACTACGCGAATTCCATTTATCTAGGTCTCCCCAACTACCTATCTACACGTCTCCAGATAGTACAGAACTATGCCGCGAGGTTGATTTTGAATCAACCGAGGTGGCATGCAGCGACTCCCCTACTCATGAAACTGTACTGGCTTCCTGTCACCCAACGCTGTGCCTTTAAAAGAGGATGTATGATCTTTAAATCCTTCTACTGCAAAAGCCCCAAATTCATTGAGCAACTAATAACTAAGTACGTACCATCTCGCAACCTCCGCTCACTCAACCAGGGCCTCCTCCAGACGCTCCCTTTCAAACTTAAGCGCTCTGGAGACCGTAGGTTTGCAACACTTGCCCCCTGTTTGTGGAACACCTTCCCTCCTGAGGTCCGGACCTGCCAAGACCTCCTCTCATTTCGGAAAGCCTTGAAGACCTGGCTCTACAGACAAGCATTTCAATAACTCTCCACCCCTCTTCCACGTTGATCTCAGCGCCAAGAAACTAATCGGTGATAGTGCGCTTAACAAATACCTTATTAACATAACATAACATGATCGAAACTCCTGGACTCCGTGCATATTTGCTAGTGCATTAACTTCTCAACGTCTCTTGAAGTTGTGCTTTGGGTTACTTGTAGCCCAAACCCTGAGCACTATCTGAATCAAAGATTGTGGGCCTACACTTCACAAGTGTTCCGTGAGCCCACTTCTTGCATTTCAACTTGAGGCTCCTTTGCAATCCCTGGTCTGTCAACTGGTGGGTCCCTCTGAAGGCAGCTCTGATTTTCCTTGGGCTTTCCTGGTTGCTCCAGACGTGCCCTGACTCTCCACCACATGGGGAGTCCCTCGGACCTTGCTGGTCCACACCAAAGCATTTCTTTTATTCCTGTATGGGTTGCTGTTGCCAAGGCTTGTTGGGTCCAATCCGGGCACCGACACTGCAGCACTCGACCTCCTTTGTGGGACAATTCCAGAAACTGGTTGTCATCAACACCTCCTTTTCCCCATGTCAAGCTTCACCTTCTTCACTTGAAATCACCCGACATCGGTGGGCGTTCGTCTAGCGTGGCCCTGGTCACTGGCTAGTGTCCCCTCTGCTTTCAGGTTCTTCTCATCTTCAATCCAGGCTTGGATCACTCCAGACACTTTCCTCTACGATGGCAGCAGCACTTTGGAGTATCGCCATTGAAAACGACGAAGATTACCGACACCAAAAGACACCTATGCTCCCGGCTTCCCTGGGTGAGCTAACTCAAGTACTCCGGTGCTCCCAAGGGCGTTGTGTCTAGAACCCCTTAAGACTAAAGGGGTTTGCTCAAAGTCCTCTTCTAAGTGTCCCTTTTCTTTAAATTTCCAACTGCGACTTTCCCCATAGAAGTTAATGGTGATCTGAGGCTGTGTTTAGACACTGCACACGTCCCCTGTGGGTCCCCTGTGTCACTACCTTGGGTGCTTCCTTGTGGCCCCAGCAGTTCAACAGGCTCTAGGCCTTGTGTCGAGTCAAGTCGTTGTTCTTACAAAACTTTCTTATATATGGTTTGGTAGGCCCCTAGGGCTCAACGTATGTTCTGTTGTGCTAATTTACTTTGTGCTATTAAGTTTTCTGTATGTACTTTTGCCCCTCTAGCCTCATAAGAGACTAGTGGGATGTGTTTAGAATAAATACATATATCTTATATATACCTAGTGGGGTTCTCCTTTCAACTGGTCATTCATGAGATTATAGACTGGTAAAACAAGCTGTTTTACATTCCTCCAGCTACCACTAGGATAACTTTCTATAAAGGTTGTCTTTAATTTACCATCAATAAGGGTAGTTTGGACTGGTGCAAGGTGCCCTCTAGACTAGTGGACAGCATATGCCAGGCCAACCTCTCACAGTTTGCATCATAAAGTGATGCAAACCAAGTACAAATTGTTATGATGGGATTTACTTTCCAACACAAATCATGATCTGTGCAGGAAAGTTTCAGACAGTAATGCAAAGTAGCACTAGTCCATAAATTGAGCTACTTTGCATCAAAGGGCACACTATAGGTGCTACATGGGTGTTCCCATGCAACCACCAATAGGATGTGAGTCAAAATCCTTTTTCCATTAACATTTATAGATTGGAATTGGAGCCCAAATAATATGTCTATGCGAGACAGGCGTGACAGTGGAGCAACTTTTAAAAGTCTCAATTTTTTTCAAACTTTGCATATCTGTTGCACAGTACAGCACATTAGGACAAGTTCTATAGGATTGTTTTTGTACTGAAAGGATCCCATTCCAGCACAAAATCTGTGATTGACTGAACACTCACACCCCTGTACTATGGTCGGATTCACTGGAATATGTGATTTTGAGGCCATTACATTTTCCACATAACTCATATTCAGTGTTAAATTGGTACTAATGAGGTAAGACAATAGCAGAGACAGTTTAATACTAATAGCGTAAAAAGTATTACTATCACAAAATGAGCGTATTACACTACATTATTTGCATTTTATTGCTGCATAGGTTAACTTTGCTGCATATTTTGGTTCGCTCCTGCCGTATAATTCCCATGGTCCTGACTATGGTACAAGGTATAGGTGGATGGGCAAACAAATTACCAGGGACAGCTGAGCTAAGGGTCGACTATATGCAAGCCGAGCACTGAAAACATGGGTCATGTCATCAATGCAGTAGAAATCATGTTAGAATATGGTAAGGTGTCTTCAAAATTAAAAATACTTTACATGCAGAAGTGCTTCACCTTAGTACATCAGATTATGTATGAAGTATTTATTAAAAGAGTGCATAAACATGAACTTGAGAAACATTACTGCCCGACCTCTGATGACAATGCAATTAGTGAATTCAAAAGACAAAAAAGGAGGATGGGTGAAAAAGCATTTGCCCATTCTTTAAGCAGAAATATTCCAGCTGAAGGTGTTTGCAGTTTTATATAGCACAAATTCAAATCACTACATATTAGAGGGTTTTATTTGAGTACCGAGATTGAAATCTGTTTCCACAGTACCAATGTCAGCATCTATGGCCGTAATGCCGCGTCCTCACCCTCCTATTGCAATGTGAAATACAATCACAAATAGATGTTTATGTCACACAGCCTGGGGTCGGTGTCTTGAAACACTCAAAATAAAAGCTGCAATCCCTTTGTCTTTGGAGGTGCTGGGCCTCCTAGAGTAACGCCTGCCAACACAAAAATATGTGTAACTAGCTTTTTTTCCTAATAATGTCAATGTGGGTGGAGGGGGGGGGTGACAAGAAATGTTCTGCACAGGATACCACCTGACCTTGCTACGCCACTGGGTCCTGGGAGTGCCGAGCGCACTCCCAGGGAAAGTCTGGGTGCTGGAAGAAGGGCGTCTGCATGTGTGCAGCCTACAGGGGACGTAGGTTGTGGTATGTTTTCATAAAGCTCAAATGAAATATCTGCAAGCAAAAGATTAACACCCTAAACCAGCATTTCATTTTCAGTTGCTTTCCAAACTTCTAAGATATACTGCTCCAGTTGATTGTCTGTGAACATAGGGAGCACATAAAAATCACATATATATATCTGTAACTCCTACATTTAGGAAGCACAGAGAAGCACAATTGATGGGTCAGGATTTGGTCATATATATATTCCTGCACAAGGGAGACTGATTGGAATTACCATATCATGAAAAAGATGCAAAATGTTAGACAAACGTCATGTTCAGTGTTCTCCTGGCCAGCCATTTAGGCAAAGGTAGGTCATGCTTGCACCAATGGATTCTTTATATAAAACTAAATTTGAATAAAGTATATTGTTTATGCTTGCATATAATTTTGAGTTTAATATCCCAGGGTTCCTGATTACAATGATTATGCCACATTTTAGTGATTTGTGTCAATTTTATATATTTGATTCTATAAGTTATGTTCCCTAGGAAAACTCACACAGTGTAGGTATTGCCAGACTGCAGAAATTCAGGACTACTTTTTCTCCTGTTAGTGCTCTGGGATGAACCTTTGTCCAGATGAAAAATGCATTATAAATGCAACAAAATATTGAGCATATTTATTTGCACCAATACATTGCAGGGAAATCCCTGGGGAAAAGATGTATGGTGTAGAAATAGACTAAACAGGCACATGTGTCTATACAACCTAAAGTTGAAAAAAAACAAAAACTCCGAGCCCAAAGGTGTGCAAACGCATTGAAAAGTCTAAAGAGTGCACAATCGTAGTACATCTCCCCCTTAGTTGGACAGTTACATAGCAGTCAAAGCAGCCTCAAGTCCAGTTTCAGGTTTTATGGGGGAACCGCCATATACTTCAACGGAATGGTCCTGATGCAAGGGATGCAGGATGCTGAAAGATGCCTGATATGGTGACAGAGGTCTTCCAGTGGCTACTCCTGGTTCAACAAACACCGTGGATGACCTTGACCACAGGGGTTGATGTCTTTCAAAGTCTGGTTGGTGTCCAGTTGTTGTGGGCTTACTGCATGGCCCATTGTAGTTTTCCCTAAATTAACCTAACTATGCATTTCATAGGCCACATTTTCTTTTGCACTCAATAATGTATAAACAAGCTTGCTGTTGTGCCACACTGTACTTTCACACAGAAACTGCATATGTTTTAGTGTTCTGTTCTTTCTGGGATTTGGTGTGAACACCATAGATGAGGTTAAACAAAAATGCCCCTTGTTCTTCTGTCTGTTCGGGCACTAGCCCCTAGACATAACAGTAGAATGCATCTGCTGTTTGTGAGCTCACGTGTCTTGTCATATAACTGAGCGAGGAGTTTTAGTAGACTCTCTAAGCAAGAGTTCTGAGACAAGATTGCTACATCAGCTGAAATGTAGAATATTCATCTGTGCATGCTATGGTACGGGTCCGCCACTAATCCCAGAGATCTTTGATATATAATCATTCAGCTTCACTAGAAGGGGTGGGGCATTTTGGCTAATCTGGCTTATAACCTGCCAGGCCTTTTATTATATTTTTGCTATCCATTTGTCTTCTAATTGTGGCACCTTAGAGCACAATAGTTTGAATAAATAGTCTAAACTTCCTGTGTTTAATGTTTATCTCTTTGTGGATGAGTACGAATGAGAGAACGAAACGGTGTGTCCTATTACCGCGATCCCTAAAAGGATCGAGAGTGTGGTGTTATGGAGTGCCAATTCACTTGTTTTGCTGGTAAGGTTAGGAGGGCAAGTGAGGCAGGTTTTTCAGGTTTCAGGTTTTAAAGTCTTTATTTCGATGATTAGCAATCATAAAAGACATATTAAAATACAAAAGAATATAACTGGTTCATTTAAAATATCCAATGGAAATCAATGAACATAATTATTATTTAGACACTCACAAAAATACATACGTGCACAAACAAAAGAGCATTTCTTAACAAGTGAATAAAACAGGATTAAATTTCAATTAGTGAATAAAAAAAAACCTGAATATTTTATGTAGAATTTAAAAAAAATAGGAAAAGACAAAAAATATTTAAAAAGTTAGGATTACAGTTCTAGATCGCGAACAATGAATGCAGTTAATAGGACATAGTCGTAGGGTGGTTTAACCGGTGTATACTTAAACTGAACAGATTATGGCAAATAGCAGAACGACTTTTGCACTTGGCGCTAAGACGAGCGCTTTTTTAACCTAAGGAGCCAAGCCCAGCCCAAGTACTTTGCCAAGGCTACCACAAAGACCTCTGAGGTGTTAGTCCTGAGCACCTGTATGGCTTCCATTGCTGTTTTATATGGTAAATTTTGGAACAGAGGTTTTAGCCATTTTTTCCGAGGTGCTCCATACCTAGGACAGGCAAAAAGGAAGTGACCTTCTGACTCAATATGACCTAAGCAGCACATACAATAAGGTGATATCCCTGTGGACCATTTGTTCAGAAAGATGTTTAATGGCAAAGCGCCCACTCTAAACTGATGGTACAATTTCTTATCTAGCGGTCGGGAAATAACATCCCAGTATGGCTCTCTCAATAGGTCAATTTTGAATGTTAGAAACCTGCCTGTGAGGTCATTTTTATTGGACAGCATCACTCTTTTTAGGCGGGTAGTGGCCCAATATAGAGATTTTAATTCATCTTTAGGTGGGAAGGGATTAGATTGTGGGGATGACCAAAGATGTTCCAAGCCCATGTCTATCAGAATTGTTTTTACAGCAATGAGCCATGGTATTTTCCCTGAACCCCTGATGGACCTAACTTCTGACAATTCCTTTGCAAAAAGGAATAAGTCTGGGGATGTCCATATTCGTCTCCACAATGCCACTAACCTAAATCTTGCCATTTCATTTATGGGGGGGGTGCCAAGATCTAGGCAGAGAGGGAGCGAGGGTGTAGACTGTGGAAGGCCCACTAGGTTTCGGAGGAATCTACATTGAGTTTTATACAGATTAGACAAGTCCATATGACCCCATAGATCTGCGCCATATAAGATGGCTGTAGAGATTTTAACATCATAGATCTTAAGGGCCGGCAGGACCCATCTAGTGATTGATTCCTTCTGCTCTTTAACGAGACAGCCAGTAAGCCTGGCAAGTTTGAGTTGTTGCATATTGATCTGATCCTTCCATCTCAGACGGCTATCAAGGGTGACCCCTAGATAGGTCATGGTATCAACCTGTTCAAGGTTTACTCCATTCATCTTCACTGAACTTCGGACTGGGTGGTTTTTTGTGAAGACCATAAATTTTGTTTTCCCCACGTTGACTACCAGGTTGTTGATGGCACAAAACTCCTCAAAGCGGTCCAAAGCCCGCTGTAGCCCGCTGCGTGTTTTAGGGAGGATTAGAGTGTCATCTGCAAAGATGAGTAGCGGGAACCTCATCCCTGCTAACATTGGGGCATCAGTGGGAGTATCCAAGAAAAATTTAACAACTTGGTTGATAAAAAGGAGGAACAGGGTAGGGGCCAGGACACACCCCTGGCGGACGCCTCGGGTTACGGGGAAAGTTTCTGTGACTTGTCCCTGACCCCCCCACCTCACCCTCGCAAAGTTGTCCTCGTGGAGCCTTATAATAAGGTCCAATAATTCGGGTGGGCATCCCAAAGTTACCTTGCAAAAACAACAGGTGATGGACCGAATGAGGATCAATGTCACACATTCAACCCAGTCAAAAGATCTGGGTCCTAATCCATCGTTTTTTTGCACTCCACACCACCCTGGGTTAGACAATGGTGATATGCAAATCAGCTCTGACCCTGTGCCCCATGGGAACAGTCCAGTCCGAACTACAAAAGCCATGTCCTTCCCAGAACGGAATCAAGCATCCGAGGACCGGACCGGTTTCGAGGTAACACCTCTCATCAGCCCGGCTAGCTTGACTCCAGTGGTGTGGAGTGCCTGGGACCCACGTCTGGGCATCCCCAGTACACTTATAGCGAGTTTGCAAAAACAACAGGTGATGGACCGAATGAGGATCAATGTCACACATTCAACCCAGTCAAAAGATCTGGGTCCTAATCCATCGTTTTTTTGCACTCCACACCACCCTGGGTTAGACAATGGCGATATGCAAATCAGCTCTGACCCTGTGCCCCATGGGAACAGTCCAGTCCGAACTACAAAAGCCATGTCCTTCCCAGAACGGAATCAAGCATCCGAGGACCGGACCGGTTTCGAGGTAACAGCTCTCATCAGCCCGGCTAGCTTGACTCCAGTGGTGTGGAGTGCCTGGGACCCACGTCTGGGCATCCCCAGTACACTTATAGCGAGTTTGCAAAAACAACAGGTGATGACCGAATGAGGATCAATGTCACACATTCAACCCAGTCAAAAGATCTGGGTCCTAATCCATCGTTTTTTTGCACTCCACACCACCCTGGGTTAGACAATGGCGATATGCAAATCAGCTCTGACCCTGTGCCCCATGGGAACAGTCCAGTCCGAACTACAAAAGCCATGTACTTCCCAGAACGGAATCAAGCATCCGAGGACCGGACCGGTTTCGAGGTAACACCTCTAATCAGCCCGGCTAGCTTGACTCCAGTGGTGTGGAGTGCCTGGGACCCACGTCTGGGCATCCCCAGTACACTTATAGCGAGTTTGCAAAAACAACAGGTGATGGACCGAATGAGGATCAATGTCACACATTCAACCCAGTCAAAAGATCTGGGTCCTAATCCATCGTTTTTTTGCACTCCACACCACCCTGGGTTAGACAATGGCAATATGCAAATCAGCTCTGACCCTGTGCCCCATGGGAACAGTCCAGTCCGAACTACAAAAGCCATGTCCTTCCCAGAACGGAATCAAGCATCCGAGGACTGGACCGGTTTCGAGGTAACACCTCTCATCAGCCCGGCTAGCTTGACTCCAGTGGTGTGGAGTGCCTGGGACCCACGTCTGGGCATCCCCAGTACACTTATAGCGAGTTTGCAAAAACAACAGGTGATGACCGAATGAGGATCAATGTCACACATTCAACCCAGTCAAAAGATCTGGGTCCTAATCCATCGTTTTTTTGCACTCCACACCACCCTGGGTTAGACAATGGCGATATGCAAATCAGCTCTGACCCTGTGCCCCATGGGAACAGTCCAGTCCGAACTACAAAAGCCATGTCCTTCCCAGAACGGAATCAAGCATCCGAGGACCGGACCGGTTTCGAGGTAACACCTCTCATCAGCCCGGCTAGCTTGACTCCAGTGGTGTGGAGTGCCTGGGACCCACGTCTGGGCATCCCCAGTACACTTATAGCGAGTTTGCAAAAACAACAGGTGATGGACCGAATGAGGATCAATGTCCCACATTCAACCCAGTCAAAAGATCTGGGTCCTAATCCATCGTTTTTTTGCACTCCACACCACCCTGGGTTAGACAATGGCGATATGCAAATCAGCTCTGACCCTGTGCCCCATGGGAACAGTCCAGTCCGAACTACAAAAGCCATGTCCTTCCCAGAACGGAATCAAGCATCCGAGGACCGGACCGGTTTCGAGGTAACACCTCTCATCAGCCCGGCTAGCTTGACTCCAGTGGTGTGGAGTGCCTGGGACCCACGTCTGGGCATCCCCAGTACACTTATAGCGAGTTTGCAAAAACAACAGGTGATGGACCGAATGAGGATCAATGTCACACATTCAACCCAGTCAAAAGATCTGGGTCCTAATCCATCGTTTTTTTGCACTCCACACCACCCTGGGTTAGACAATGGCGATATGCAAATCAGCTCTGACCCTGTGCCCCATGGGAACAGTCCAGTCCGAACTACAAAAGCCATGTCCTTCCCAGAACGGAATCAAGCATCCGAGGACCGGACCGGTTTCGAGGTAACACCTCTCATCAGCCCGCGCTAGCTTGACTCCAGTGGTGTGGAGTGCCTGGGACCCACGTCTGGGCATCCCCAGTACACTTATAGCGAGTTTGCAATAAGTGTGGAGTGGTGTGGAGTGCAGAAAACGATGGATTTAGGCCCAGATCCTTGTACTGGGGTGAATGTAAGACATTGATCTACATTCTGTCCATCAATTTGTTTTTTGTAATTTTCTCCCTGAGTGTACTGGGGTAGCTCAGACGTGGGTCCCAGAGCCTCCACACCACTGGAGTCAAGCTAGCCGGGCTGATGAGAGGTGTTACCTCGAAACCGGTCCGGTCCTCGGATGCTTGATTCCGGTCTGGGAAAGATATGGCTGTGTAGTTCGGACTGGACTGTTCCCATGGGGCACAGGGTCAGAGCTGATTTGCATAAAGCCATTATCTAACCCAGGGTGGTGTGGAGTGCAAAAAACGATGGATTTAGGCCCAGATCCTTGTACTGGGGTGAATGTAAGACATTGATCTACATTCTGTCCATCAATTTGTTTTTTGTAATTTTCTCCCTGAGTGTACTGGGGTAGCTCAGACGTGGGTCCCAGAGCCTCCACACCACTGGAGTCAAGCTAGCCGGGCTGATGAGAGGTGTTACCTCGAAACCGGTCCGGTCCTCGGATGCTTGATTCCGGTCTGGGAAAGATATGGCTGTGTAGTTCGGACTGGACTGTTCCCATGGGGCACAGGGTCAGAGCTGATTTGCATAAAGCCATTATCTAACCCAGGGTGGTGTGGAGTGCAAAAAACGATGGATTTAGGCCCAGATCCTTGTACTGGGGTGAATGTAAGACATTGATCTACATTCTGTCCATCAATTTGTTTTTTGTAATTTTCTCCCTGAGTGTACTGGGGAAGCTCAGACGTGGGTCCCAGAGCCTCCACACCACTGGAGTCAAGCTAGCCGGGCTGATGAGAGGTGTTACCTCGAAACCGGTCCGGTCCTCGGATGCTTGATTCCGGTCTGGGAAAGATATGGCTGTGTAGTTCGGACTGGACTGTTCCCATGGGGCACAGGGTCAGAGCTGATTTGCATAAAGCCATTATCTAACCCAGGGTGGTGTGGAGTGCAAAAAACGATGGATTTAGGCCCAGATCCTTGTACTGGGGTGAATGTAAGACATTGATCTACATTCTGTCCATCAATTTGTTTTTTGTAATTTTCTCCCTGAGTGTACTGGGGTAGCTCAGACGTGGGTCCCAGAGCCTCCACACCACTGGAGTCAAGCTAGCCGGGCTGATGAGAGGTGTTACCTCGAAACCGGTCTGGTCCTCGGATGCTTGAGTCCGGTCTGGGAAAGATATGGCTGTGTAGTTCGGACTGGACTGTTCCCATGGGGCACAGGGTCAGATCTGATTTGCATAAAGCCATTATCTAACCCAGGGTGGTGTGGAGTGCAAAAAACGATGGATTTAGGCCCAGATCCTTGTACTGGGGTGAATGTAAGACATTGATCTACATTCTGTCCATCAATTTGTTTTTTGTAATTTTCTCCCTGAGTGTACTGGGGTAGCTCAGACGTGGGTCCCAGAGCCTCCTCACCACTGGAGTCAAGCTAGCCGGGCTGATGAGAGGTGTTACCTCGAAACCGGTCCGGTCCTCGGATGCTTGATTCCGGTCTGGGAAAGATATGGCTGTGTAGTTCGGACTGGACTGTTCCCATGGGGCACAGGGTCAGAGCTGATTTGCATAAAGCCATTATCTAACCCAGGGTGGTGTGGAGTGCAAAAAACGATGGATTTAGGCCCAGATCCTTGTACTGGGGTGAATGTAAGACATTGATCTACATTCTGTCCATCAATTTGTTTTTTGTAATTTTCTCCCTGAGTGTACTGGGGTAGCTCAGACGTGGGTCCCAGAGCCTCCACACCACTGGAGTCAAGCTAGCCGGGCTGATGAGAGGTGTTACCTCGAAACCGGTCCGGTCCTCGGATGCTTGATTCCGGTCTGGGAAAGATATGGCTGTGCAGTTCGGACTGGACTGTTCCCATGGGGCACAGGGTCAGAGCTGATTTGCATAAAGCCATTATCTAACCCAGGGTGGTGTGGAGTGCAAAAAACGATGGATTTAGGCCCAGATCCTTGTACTGGGGTGAATGTAAGACATTGATCTACATTCTGTCCATCAATTTGTTTTTTGTAATTTTCTCCCTGAGTGTACTGGGGTAGCTCAGACGTGGGTCCCAGAGCCTCCACACCACTGGAGTCAAGCTAGCCGGGCTGATGAGAGGTGTTACCTCGAAACCGGTCCGGTCCTCGGATGCTTGATTCCGGTCTGGGAAAGATATGGCTGTGTAGTTCGGACTGGACTGTTCCCATGGGGCACAGGGTCAGAGCTGATTTGCATAAAGCCATTATCTAACCCAGGGTGGTGTGGAGTGCAAAAAACGATGGATTTAGGCCCAGATCCTTGTACTGGGGTGAATGTAAGACATTGATCTACATTCTGTCCATCAATTTGTTTTTTGTAATTTTATCCCAAAGTTACCAGCACACCCCACAACCTGTCCCTGGGCACCAGATCGAAGGCGGACTTCAGATCAATGAATGCAGCATAGATGTTACCACCACCTAACCAAACCTCCTTCCAATAGATCAGGCAGAATCTAAAAACCTGATCTATGGTGCTCATTCCCGATCTGAAGCCCACCTGCATGGGGGACAGGATGTTCTCCATTTCTATCCAACCCTGGACCCTTCCCAAAACCATACGCGCCACTATCTTTTGAATCGAGTCGATTAAACTGATAGGGCGGTAGTTTGCTGGAATAGATTTATCACCCTTTTTATAGACTGGAACTATTTCTGCCCCTTTCCAGGATTTCGGGACTGTAGCTCCAAGTGCCAAAGTATTAGCTATTCTAGTGATATACGGGAGCCACAAAGTGGGATTAGATTTAAAAAGATCCGCCGGGATTAGGTCCATACCGGGGGCTTTGCCTCGGAGAGTAAGTGCCAATGCCAGCTCAACCTCAGCAACCGTAAAGGTGAGTTTCCCGCTTTCTGGGGTCTGCGTGAGTGGATTGCCTGAGGGATTTGAAGTATCATCGTCCCCAGCTCTAAATTGGGCCGAGTAAAATGATACCCAATCCTCGAGTGGCACATTATTTCCGGGTGTAAAAGAGTCGATGTTTTTGCCCCATTTAACCAACTCCCAAAACCTTTTCTGGTTATTAGAGGATGATGCCTCTAAAAGATCTGACCAGAACTCATCCTCCCACTCCCTTTTGGCTTTGCTAAGGGTTTTTTTGTAATGGAGTCTAGCAGCTCTCACTTTAACCATGTCCCGAGATTTAATGGCAGAGATGAGAGCTGTATGTGCCTCTCTACAGTCCTTGTTATACCATTTTTGGGGCAAGGGATTAGTTTTAGTGACAACTTTCCTACATGGTTTGGATAGCATTGATTTTAAGCTGTCAAAGCACTTAATATGAACACCCATCACACTATTTGCAGCTCCAATCTCCACCCCCGACATATCTATTTGCAACATTTCATTAAGTGCATTTCCTACTACAACATTGATATTATTTAATAAGCATTCATCTTCTATAACCTGTGACCACTTCAATCTCCTCCTATCGTTGGTAAGTAGGACATCCCCTGTATAGGTTGCAGATGGTTCCTCCCTTCTATTTAAATCCGGTGTCTTCATCGATAGGGACAGTGGGTTATGATCGCTTTCCGGGCGCTCTAAAACTACCATATCAATTAAGAGAGCCCAATGCTCCATGTCCAGTAAAATATAATCAATGCGGCTTTGCCTATGGCCATTATCAAAAGTACTTTTTCCCTTCGCATCAGAGGCAGAGCGGCCATTACATGCCCTGAACCCATTTTGTAAGCAAAAGGCCGTCCAGGACACTGCAGCCTCTGTAGCTTTAGCCATCTTCTCCACTTGTAAGTCTGGAATACCCCAAGCAGAATCATCTGCCATAGTCCATGTGTCTCCCATATCTAGCACAGGTTCTATAGTACAATTTAGGTCCCCAGCAATGATGGTAGTGATACCTCCGACCATTTTCGTTATCATGTGATCAACAAGGTTCAACAGGGGTGGGCATCGACCGCCAGGAAGGCCTCTAGCATAGATGTTAATAATATTCATAGCTTGCTTGTTCCCTTTGTTTAAAACAATGGATAACAGATCCTGATTCTCCACTGGGAACTCTGTTGGGTAAAAGCCCAGGGATTGTTTCACCCAGATTAACAAGCCACCTGCGGCCCGCCCTTTACCTCCTTTAGTTGCGGGTTTGAAAAAGTTAGTATAGCCCAGCTTATGGACAGGTTCTGTTGCCCATGTTTCCTGCAACAGGATAATATCATAGTTGTCCATAAAACTTGACCAATCCGCAGACACAAGGCGTGCCTTAATACCCGCTATGTTCCAGGACAAAATTTTTAGATGGTCATTCAAATTGCCTGGCAACAAAGAGTGTAAGGGCTGTACAGATCCATGAGCAGCCCCTATATCATCATTATCCACTAGATGCTTAACACAGTCTACCGGGGCAGTGATTTTCTCCTCGATCTGGGACCCCTGGGTAACTACGTGTGGTCTAGGGCTGTTTGGCAGATATGTTCGGCCTCCCTCCCCGTCAACTAGATTGGTCAGTTGAATTGGGCATACCACGTTATAATCACTGGGGACTTGGGCTATCACACTACCAGTCGGAGACTCGCTAAAGGGATTGTTAAGTCAATCTATAGCTTCCATGCCAGAAAGGGGGCCAAAATGATTAAAGAGAAAGGGGCGCTGGCAGTCAATCGGGGTCAGTACCATGGGATGTCTTGCAGCAGGACCTTTACGGAACAGAGGATAGGATTGGAAGGGTATATGCCTGCGCGGGTAGAAGTAGGATAAATCTAGTGTTTGTACATCCCCCTGCCTTGCAAATCTGGGTAATCGTTTGATAGCATCTACTACCCATGAGTCTTTGAACGATATAAGGATACAGTCTCCTTCTAGATCTTTAGCCTCAGGCCCCACCCAATCTACTCTCCTCACATACAATATCTCCGTAGGAGTGGAGGGGGTAGCGGGCGATTTTTGTTCAGCCAAAAGGTGACTTTATTACGAAGGTCACCATATGATTCCCTAGATCCTGGTTTCAATGGTGCTACGCCTGTCAAAACGATGGTGTGTAAGGCCGCTTCGGGTGGAAGATCAACACTGGGGATGTTTGGCCTTTTACGCCCCCCCTCCCTGCGACTGGTAGAAGCAGTATTTTGAGTTCTTGAAGAAATTGGTGAGGAACGATTTATATTAGATTGTATTTGAGGACCCATGTGTTGGCGCCCAACCATATTTTGTTTAGCCTCTGTTTTCGTTTGGGGCTTTAGTGTCTGAGTCTGAGAACTAACACCTGGTTTAGAAGAGATGGTAGAAGAGGTATTGGTTTTTTGACCCCCTTTAGCTATGGTGTTATTTATTCCTGTCGTTTTCTTGAGGGAATTTTTGCCGTTTTCCATATTCTTACTAGTAACCTTATTAGGTGCCTTACTTGGTGCTGGTGCATTAACAGTGCCCTTATTATTTAAGCCACACAATTCTTGCAACATTGCGTGGTTTGATTGGATCAGACCCTCCATACTATCGATCTTTGAGGTCATGAGCCTAGTCCGCTCCAGGACTGGTAAAAGTAGTGTTTTAAACATGGCCTCCATTTTTGCCAGCAGAGCCTCATCACTATTGAGGCACATGGGACATGTAGTGGAGGAACCCAAAGCCAAAAGTGAGGGGCATAGCATATTATTATTGTTAGGCACCGAGGGTTTTAGCAAGTTTAGTTGGGGCTCGGGCCCCTGGCGCCATTCCCCTTGGACTGTATTTGCTTTATTGGGTGTCATATTTCTTTCCCCTGACATTCTAGAATCCCGTTTTCTCTTTTTGGTATTGGGGGCAGAGTTGGATATAGGTGAATTAGCCTTTACAACAGGATTAGAGATTTTGGATTGATTAAGAAGAGGAGTTCCGGATAATTGGCTAAAATCCTGCTCCTCATTAATCACAGAGTCATTATCCTCCATCCCAATCTCCTGCGTATCTTTAGAGTTGTTAATACTAAGACTTTTTTCCATTATTTTGTCTCTTGTGGACAGGCTACCCCCAATATTTTCTATATGGACTATTGCGTCCGTAGAGGTGGTATGGACACAATTGAAGGCAGCATGGGGTACAGATGGTGCAGGGGAGACAGATGTAGCTAAAGCCCCCAGCGAGGATCGTTTTCCACTAATCAGGTCTATTGAGAGCCTTTTCTCAACCATGGCAATTTCCTTTTCTAAGATGCCAGTGGCCCGGGTGATAAAAGCGTCCAAGGGGCCAGAGACGACGCCATTAGATGTGTTGATTTGTACAGTACGTTCCTTCCCTGATCTTAATGGCATTTTGGGTGGTCTTCAGAACTTCCAGGGGGAGTGGGCCTGGGCCGGACTCTGCCGTACTCGAACGGCCTCAAACGGCCCGCTCTTTGCCCGGTCTTCGCCCCGGCCGTTGCCCCGCGCGCGTCCCGCGTGCGCGTTGACCACACAAGCTATGAAGGAAAAACAAGAGGAAGGGGCGGGAAGAGGACCAGCTGCGGCCGATCCACGCCGCTAGGAATGCTGGTCCTCGCAGTCCCGCCTCTACCCCTGTTGACCAGATGACAGCTTGCAAGGGGCGCGTTGGTGCTCAAAGCACGTGAAGGGAGGCAGAAAGGATGTTCCCCAGAGAGAGTCTAAGCCTACGAGCGGCACCCTCGAAGCGGGGGCCGCGAGGCGTGGCGAAGTGGCCAGACAGCAACAACACAGGAACAGCGCTTCTTTGCAGGAAGGGTCCCAAGGCTCACTCACTCCACACAGATTTTAAAGAGGAGGAGGAGGGGGCGGGAAGAGGACCAGCTGCGGCCGATCCACGCCTCTAGGAATGCTGGTCCTCGCAGTCCCGCCTCTACCCCTGTTGACCAGATGACAGCTTGCAAGGGGCGCGTTGGTGCTCAAAGCACGTGAAGGGAGGCAGAAAGGATGTTCCCCAGAGAGAGTCTAAGCCTACGAGCGGCTCCCGCGAAGCGGGGGCCGCGAGGCGTGGCGAAGTGGCCAGACAGCAACAACACAGGAACAGCGCGTCTTTGCAGGAAGGGTCCCAAGGCTCACTCACTCCACACAGATTTTAAAGAGGAGGAGGAGGGGGCGGGAAGAGGACCAGCTGCGGCCGATCCACGCCGCTAGGAATGCTGGTCCTCGCAGTCCCGCCTCTACCCCTGTTGACCAGATGACAGCTTGCAAAGGGCGCGTTGGTGCTCAAAGCACGTGAAGGGAGGCAGAAAGGATGCTCCCCAGAGAGAGTCTAAGCCTACGAGCGGCACCCTCGAAGCGGGGGCCGCGAGGCGTGGCGAAGTGGCCAGACAGCAACAACACAGGAACAGCGCTTCTTTGCAGGAAGGGTCCCAAGGCTCACTCACTCCACACAGATTTTAAAGAGGAGGAGGAGGGGGCGGGAAGAGGACCAGCTGCGGCCGATCCACGCCGCTAGGAATGCTGGTCCTCGCAGTCCCGCCTCTACCCCTGTTGACCAGATGACAGCTTGCAAGGGGCGCGTTGGTGCTCAAAGCACGTGAAGGGAGGCAGAAAGGATGTTCCCCAGAGAGAGTCTAAGCCTACGAGCGGCTCCCGCGAAGCGGGGCCCGCGAGGCGTGGCGAAGTGGCCAGACAGCAACAACACAGGAACAGCGCTTCTTTGCAGGAAGGGTCCCAAGGCTCACTCACTCCACACAGATTTTAAAGAGGAGGAGGAGGGGGCGGGAAGAGGACCAGCTGCGGCCGATCCACGCCACTAGGAATGCTGGTCCTCGCAGTCCCGCCTCCACCCCTGTTGACCAGATGACAGCTTGCAAGGGGCGTGTTGGTGCTCAAAGCACGTGAAGGGAGGCAGAAAGGATGTTCCCCAGAGAGAGTCTAAGCCTACGAGCGGCTCCCGCGAAGCGGGGGCCGCGAGGCGTGGCGAAGTGGCCAGACAGCAACAACACAGGAACAGCGCTTCTTTGCAGGAAGGGTCCCAAGGCTCACTCACTCCACACAGATTTTAAAGAGGAGGAGGAGGGGGCGGGAAGAGGACCAGCTGCTGCCGATCCACGGCGCTAGGAATGCTGGTCCTCGCAGTCCCGCCTCTACCCCTGTTGACCAGATGACAGCTTGCAAGGGGCGCGTTAGTGCTCAAAGCACGTGAAGGGAGGCAGAAAGGATGTTCCCCAGAGAGAGTCTAAGCCTACGAGCGGCACCCTCGAAGCGGGGGCCGCGAGGCGTGGCGAAGTGGCCAGACAGCAACAACACAGGAACAGCGCTTCTTTGCAGGAAGGGTCTATAGCTAACCAGACTCAGGCTCACAGATACTGAGGTGGTATGATGGATTCATGCTGATGGTTTATGATCCCAAGCACGGTTCTGTTCCTAAGCAGAATCCCTGCAACACAGTAAAAAAAATGTTGCCACTGGTCTACTGGCCGTGGGTTACAGCAAAACCAGTGTTTCTTTTAACTGGTGATAACTTCCATCTTGGGCAACCAAACTGCAATCTGATGACCCTCCTTCCTCCAGCATACACAGGTGCAACTTTTGAAGGTTGGATCTTGGTCCCCCGCCTGCTCACTGGTGGTCAGCAGTGGTCAGGCATTCTTGGCTACTAGCTCACCAAGGAAAGCATCTTCTGATTTTGTGGCCCAGTAGTTGTGACAGGAAGCTAGCTAACTGACTCTTGGAGTCACTTCTTCTGTCTAAGGCTTGGGATGACTTTTCCTTGAGACAGGATTGCTACATCAGCTGAGATGTAGAACGTCCATCTTTGTATGCTAAGGTACAGGGTCTGTCACTGATACCAGAGATCTTTGATATATAATCATTCAGCTTCACTAGAAGGGATGAGGGTTTAGACTAATCTGTCTTATAACATGACATGGCTTTTTATGGTATATGGTTTGTTCACCATGCTAGCAAAATGTTTGCTATCCATTTTTCTTTCAGTTGTGGTGCAAATATTACGTCTTAGAGCACAATAGTTTAAATACATATTCTAAGCTTCCTTCATGTCTTGTGTGTCCTATTTCCTTGATCCCTGAAAGGATTGAGAGTGTTGTGTTTTGAGTTGCCAACTCACTTGTTTCTCTGGTAAGGTTAGAAGGGCAAATGAGGCACTATAGCTAGACCGACTCTGCTCATAGATACTGAGATGGAATGATGAGATTCCCTACATACTGATGGTCTAAGATCCAAGCATGGTTCTGTTTCTAAGCAGAATCCCTGCAATGCAATCAAAAAACAGTTGCCACTGCTCTACTAGCCTCCGGTTACAGGAAAACCAGTGTTTTCTTTTAACTGGTGATAATTTACGTCTTGGGCAACCACACTGCACTCTGATTACTCTCCTGTGTCCATCAGACACAAGTGCAACATTTGAAGGTTGGGTCTTGGCCTCCCAACCTGCAGACTCGTTGTTGCAGTGGGAAGGCATTCTTGGTTACCAGCTCACGAAGCCAGGCATTTCTGATCTTGTAGCCCTGTAGCTATAATAGGAATCCTGCTAACCTACTCTTGAAGTCCCTTCTTGTGTCTAAGGATTGGGTATGACTTTTCCTTGAACAGGGCACCACAGGCACAGTCCTTTCTTTGCTAGCCAAAGGAGCAGCAGGTGAAGTCGATTTGTGGTGTAGCCTTTCTTTGCTGGGTCCAGGGTAGAGTTGGGCAGTCCTTCTTTAGTACATTCTTCAGTGCAGATGTGATCTGAGGTATGGGTGCCAGGGAGCCTTCATTTATACCCAGTTTGTGCCTTCAGGTTTGTGGCAACTACTAGCCAATGGGCTACCAGGTCTTCTCCCACTTAGTGATGACTTCCTGTTCAGTCAGATTTCAGGATATATACTTTCATGTTCCCATCAGGGCAACCCACCTGCCGATTCACTGTTCAGGAAAGACATTTATAGTTTAGGTTAATCCCTTCAGCCTAAAGTCTGCCCTTCAAATGTTTAAAAAGATCTTTGCTAAATTGATTGCTATTCTTCATGGCATCAAGGTGCATTCATACCTTAATGACTAGCTGTCCACACTTCATCAAACCATTCAATATAAAAGTTGAGTGTGTTCTCTTCTTTCGCACTCACGGTTGGGTGTTGCATTAAGAAAATTCTCAGCAAGTACCATCAACACTTAAAGTTTTAAAAAGTTGACGATTTTACTATTTGACTCCACAGCTGTGAATGTTTCTCTTGTTTCTGAGCATATTAGGAAGTTCAGACCCATCTTTGGTCCCTGTTTAGCATAAACATTTGCTTCGCTTAGCTTTAGTTACATAAATGGGAGGAAAATAGCTGCATCATTATTTGTGATTACACATAAAACCTCTGGTTCACCATACTTGGCTCCTTTAGTGCCCTGACACCCTTGCTCTTAAGATCCTGATTCCAATCGTCAATTCTCTTAAGTGGAGTTTTTGGACGAGGATCCTTTCCTGGGGTGTAAATCTTATTCCCATTTCTTTCAATAGGCATGCATGAAAGGTTGGTGAACAATTGTGGGTGAGGCTTAATGGTGTAAGGACAAGGTTAGAATCAACCCTCTCTTCAAACTGAAAGGAACTGACAACTATCATGAACACTTTTCTGCCACACAGAAAGGAAAGGCAAAGCTGATGAGGGCAGACAATCAGGTGGCAAAGTGCCATGTAAATCATAAGGTGGCTGCTCATTCCCCTGCTGTGGCTCACCTGCCTATTGCCTGTGATGAATGGCCCATCTTCTTTCACTGAAAGGTAGCTAGCTCCCAAGGAAGAACATCCTGAGGGCATGTATGCTGAGGAGGATCTTCACACCCTTTTCAGACTTTTACTAGGCAGTTTGGGTGTTCCAGAAGATAAAGTATAAGATTCATAGTTCCAATTAGCTGTCTCCCTCAACTCTCAACTACTTCTATTTTTCTTCATGGTAAGTGATCCCATAGAAGCAAGGTTGGATGCCCTGACTTCTCCCTGACCTCAGGGTCGTCTTTTTGCATTTCTTCTCTTTTTCCTAATAGAGAAATTCCAGATTCAGAGAGAAGTGAGGTCGTTTTTGTAGCATTAGCATGGCCCGGGATGTACTGGTTCTCAATGTTTTGGGAAATGATAAACTCCCCTGAATGCATTTGTCTATCTGTTCTATTCCCTTTCACTAACCATCTCTCTCTTCATCAAATATAGTCGATCTGCAATCAATGGTTTGGCTACTGAGAGGATAGCCCTCTGTGATTTTCATTAGGCGGCTGCAGCTTTTCAACACTTGTGTTGCATTTACTTTGAATTTACATAAGAAGGATAAGGGGTTATTTGTTAAAGAGTATAATTCTTAACTTCAACCCTCTTTTCTGTGATGCATTAGCATTTCTGAATTTATTGTGGGGGAGATTTGTTTTGAGTCGGGCTGTGTCTTTCCTCAGTTGCCAATATGCTGCTTTGTGTGGCATTTGTTCCCTCTGAATTGATTTTGCTGATCATCTTTTTGAGAGTTTTTACCCTTCCTAGCCCAGGGTATGTTGTCCTATTCAGTCTTGGAACCTTCACCTAATCTGTAAGGCTTTGCAGGCTGCCTCCTTTGATACTTTGTAATGATCTTCAAGGCTCTCTCTAATAAGTTGCACTTTTTTGCTATCAATTTGCCACATAGCTTAGAAGAAATGGGAGTTCTAAATTCCTCTCAGTCTTTTCATGCTTTTTCTCGGAGGGTCTTGTCTTACAGCTTTCTCCTACCCTCTCATCCGAGGTTCTTTCTAATTTTTATCTTCAACAGACAATTGCCATTGCCTATTTTTTACCTTTCTTCCTAGGTCGCAGGTCAGGTTGCCTTACATTATGTGGATGCTGTAATGGCTGTTTGTGTGTATTTCAAAGCACTTTGGAATTTCTGGCCTAACGTAGTATTCACATTCCCCAACCATTGATAACCAACTTGCACACCATTTATTTGCAAATAGAAATGTATGTTGCAATGTGTCTTGTGTATTCATAGGTCACAATGCAACTTGGCCATACGTTGTGGTCACAAAAAATCCGGCTATAAAATATTAATTAGGGAAGCTGTAATTTGTGGCCCTCTGTGCTTTGCTGAGAATGCAGGAACAAATGTATATAAAGTACAACAATCCTTTATTTCCATATTTGCAATCCCAAACTGGAAACATTTGTTTTAAAAGTAGTTCATATCTATTAATAACACAATAATGTATCCTATTTCAGAAACAAGCTTCTGATATATTTACCAAAGGGAAGTTGCTCATCTACTTCCTATTTTTGACTAGATTATCAATACAACTAGTGGGTCAATAAGGGATCAAAGATTTACAGCTGCAATTTGAATCATAAGACATTGATACATTCCACTGTGGCTCCCAAAAAGGAGAATGATTCATTCATACCCTCTCCTATTTGTTATTCGTAAGAATGGCAAAAGCCTTTTAAGAGTAAAAAAAAAACTTTCTAAATGAAGAAAGGGGTATGAGACATGGTAAAAACTAGGTTTGTGGTCACAACCCCTGTGTGCCTATGGATGTTGGGCTTTGCAACAGCAAAACATCCTTCTATTCCATGCCTTAAATTCCTGTCTCTTTCTATGACATTTAGGACAATGTCAAAAATCCATAATGGCTATCCAGGATCCTTCGGAACACACTGCAATTCCCATGGCTTAATTACTTTTTGGGTGCGCTTCTCCATTCCTAACATCTCAGACCCTCAACAAAAGAAATGGCAACCTTTTTTGGATGGTTGAAAAAAAGGTTTCTATTAGTGTTTGTCGGGCAACCACTTTATAACTTTCTTAAACACTACAGACTTTAGATTTAGGATTCTGCTGATCGTTTCGGTTCCGCCTGCCTACATACCATGGCAGCATAATTCTCTAATCTAGTGTTAAATAATTACTGGTTCAGCACCAATATTCTTTTTTTGTTCTTCACCAATGCAAAAGGAAGAGGAATAAAGTGGTAGTTTTCAGATTACTCCTAATTACACCTACCTTTTACTTCATCCCAGACCTAGTTAACTCCATTCTTCGCTCACTGGTAGTGGTGGTCATTGACATTTTTATTGTGCCTTGTTGTCATTTACATATAACTTGATTGGATAGTGCCCCTCTTAGTAATACATCACTATTGGGTGTACCTAATTTTTTACTTTGCTGTTTCTTTGTTTGATCTTTGCAGGGGTCAGCTTCTGATGTGGGTCCCTTCCACACGTTATTACTGGGATGATGAAGAGAAGACTCAGGGGCATGTTTACAAGCCCTGAACACCACCAGAGCATCACTTTTTCTGACGCTCCAGTGCCTTACTCTCAACCCAATATTTACAAGGTGGTGTTAAACTGCCCCAAATTTACAAGGCATGCAGCACAGTTCAAAATAGGAACAGAAAATACCTGGTCTTAAACAGGTGATACAAGAAGAAATGTTGTATTTCTCCTCTTATTTTGCTCTTTCCTGCATTCTTCAGGACACATAGAAACAGCAACTCACCAGGAAGGTGTCCCTTCCTGCACATAGACATTCTTCCCAGCAGTCCGGGCACCCTTGCAACATTGCACAAGGGTGCCGGCACTGATGCTAGGCAGCTTATTTAGATCTGGAGCTTAGTGACATTTGGGGTTGTGTCGTATTTTTTTAAATACTGTGCATCCTGGGTTCAAAAAATGTCGATGTGCAGCTTTATCAATTTTGCAGTTACACCGCACTCCGATATTTTTTTTTAAATATCCCCCTCAGTCTAATAAAAACTTAACAGTAAGCAATTCTAAGTTGTAGGCAAGCCAAAAATATTTACATCTTTTGGTGCTCATGACAGAAGGGTTCTGTCATGAGTACCAGTGCTTGTGTGCTCATGATGGAACCATTCTGTCATGTTAACAAATGCACCAATTCGCTCTGCTGTAAACTGCAGAGGGATTTCCTTTTTTTTAAGACTCGGGAGGTGGGGAAGAGGGTGCTAATGTATTCTCTCTGGAGGGGCTGAAAGCACCTTAGACACCAGGGATTTGTTTTTTATAGTTCAGGGGTGGAGGCTGCCCATAATGGGCATGCCAATGCCCCCACCCTCCCCCACAAAAAATAGCCTCAAGTTTGGTCGGAGGTGGTGGAGGGAGCAGAAAGCCACAAGGCACAAGGGATTCATTTTTTCTTTTTTTATATGATGGTGGCTGCAGAAAATAGGCATGCCAATGCCTGCACCCCCCAAAAACACTGCTACAGTCTTTCTCACACCCCGGGAGGCCGATGGGGGCAATAGCCCCTTATCTACCCACGGGGAGGCAGAAAACCCACTAGGCACCAGGGCTTACTTTTATTATTATTTGAAGGGGGGCAGAGAGGCCACTATGTGCCGGGGATTATGCTGTTATTTTTATACATGGGGTGCGGCTGCCTAGAATTACAGTCTGTTTTAGGCCATTTCCTGTCATGGGCAGTAGGCCTACCCACACAAGTGAGGTATCATTTCTATCGAGAGACTTGGGGAATACAGGTTTGGTGGAAGTTTTTGTCTCCCGTTTGATTCCAGAACTTTTCATCACAGAAATATGAGGAAAATGTTTTCGTTTTTTTACGAAGTTTGAGCTTTGCAAGAAATTCTGGGTAGCAGAACCTAGTGGTGAGAGCCACATAAGTTACCCCATCCTGCATTCCCATGGATGTTCAGTTTTTTATGTTTGCTAGGTTCCTTTCGGCGTGGACAGAGCTAGGGTCTAAAATCCAGAACTAGGAACAATGCGAAAAAAGGTCAGTTTTCACAGGACCAAAATGATGTGTCCACGGTGTATTTTGGGCTGTTTCCTTCACAGGCACTAGGCCTACCCACACAAGTGAGGTACCATTTTTATTGGGAGACTTCAGGGAAAGCAGAATAGTAGAACATGTGTTATTACCAATTGACTTTCTTTGCATTTCTGCCTTCCAAATGTAAGGCAATTTGTGAAAAAGAAGCCGTTTTTATAAATGTCCTCTAATTCACATGCTTGTATGTGCACCCACAATTTTGGAGATGTGCCAATGATCACTGCTTCTAAACTCTATTTTCTGTTCCCATTTCAGAAATATACAGGTTTCCTTTAGACCTTTATTGGGACCTGGGGGAAATGCTGGGTGGGTGGAAGTTTCTGGCTACACGCTGATTCCAGAACTTTCCATCACAGAAATCAGAGGTTTTTTCTTTTTTTACAAGGTTTGAGGTTTGCCTGGCTTTCTGGGTAACAGATTCTAGTGAAATCCACACAGTACACCCCTTCCTATATTTCCTTGGGTGTCTAGTTTTTAAACATTTATAGGTTTGCTAGGTTTCCCTAGATAATGGCTGAGCTAGGGTACGAAATCCACAGCTAGGCACATTGCAAAAATTATATGTTTTCACTGGAAAAATGTGATATGTCCATGCTGAGTGTTGGGGCGTTTCTTGTTGCAGGCTCCAGGCCTACCCACACAAGTAAGGGACCATTTGTATCTGGAGACTTAGGTGAAAACAGAATAGTAGAACAAGTGTTATTAAAAATTGACTTTCTTTGCATTTCTGCCTTCCAAATGTAAGGACATTTGTGAAAAAGAAGCCATTTTTCAAAATGTCTTCTAATTCACATGCTTGTATGTGTACCCACAATTTTTGAGATGTGCCAATCATCACTACTTCTAAACTCTATATTATGTTCCCATTTCAGAAATATACAGGTTTCCTTTATACCTATTTTTAATGAATGAATTGCTATCTACCCAGTACACAATGAAAAACCATTGCAAGATGCAGCTCAGTTACTGGCTCTGGGTACATGGTGAACCTGCAAGTCCTATATATCCCTGTAACCGGAAGGGTTCACCAGATGTAACAGTATATTTCTTATAAAAATATGAAATATTTAGAAGAAGTTACAGGTGAAAACATAGGCACAAATGGATGTTTTTTTCAATTCAATTTCAATTTGTATTATTTCAATTGTTAGTTAATATAGAAATGTATAGTTTTACGGGATCCATTACTGCTTTCAGACCCATTTCTACCACTACCTGGAAAGAGGTTGAAAGCAGTAAAATGCCCAAACGGTGAGAAAATGTTGGTTTTCTGACAAAAGTTTGCCTGTTTCTAAAACTGGGAAGATGGTGAATTTAGCACCACAAACCCTTTGCTGATACATCTTGCCGGGGAAAAAAAAACGCTTTCTTCTGCAGTACTTTTTTAAAATTCTTCAGAAAAAAACATACAATTGATGCATTTTGGCCAATTTCCAGGTGCCCTCCAGGGGAAATCCGCAAACCATCGGTCCCTTTAGACTCCTTAAGCTGTTGAAAGAAAAAGACGCAAATTTGTGGAAAAATAGTTACAGGGCCCAAGTGCGAACTACCCTAAACAGCCAAAAAAGGCTTAGCACAGGGGAGAAAAGGCACAGCAATGAAGGGGTTAAACACAAATTACGGACATCAGTTCTTAGTAGCATATGTTTAATTGTAAAAATGATTTAACCCTTTTCAAATGACTGAGAAAATAAATTAACTAAGAAACTTTAATACAGCTATTTGGTTGCTGTGAATAAATGGATTTCAGCATCAAAAGATACCTATTGTCGATGATAAAAAGAAGTTTTGCAGGGAGACATTCTAAGTCATTCACAAAATTCCTTTGTTAAAGAGGAAAGAATGTAATGGTAATAAGGCAGTCCTTTTGCATGTTGTTCTACACGTCACATTTCATAATGAAAACATCTTTAAAATGATGTTTCTCATATTTACAATTTTCATATAATTGTGAACAGTAAACAATGTTTTACGTTCTACCATAAATGTCAACATCAAAAAACAAAATGGGAACCATTCTTTAATCTTAGCTGCACAAAATTGATATTCATTTCCAGGCCCACTATCAACGCTCCTGTTTTTACTTTTGTGCAGTGACAAATGAACTATTCACATATGTGCTATAAGCTATTTTCATTCAACTTATTGCTAGTACTTTAAAAATTGTAATAGTTTTTATATTACATTTCTCCACAAAACATGTGCTATGCACTTGACCTAAAGCATATAACACAAATATAAAACAAGATTTTTTGAGTGTCCTCTACCATGTACAGTACTTAAAATCAGAATGAGGTACAGTTATTTAGGGAGTCAGCAATTAATTAGAGGTTCCTATTCGGAGTATTAGGATGGGTGTAACAAAAAGCAGGAAGAAGAGCGGACATGGAAGACAGAGGCAGGCATATAAAGTTCATAACAAAAGGCAAAGTGTTGATCCATAGCCATTTATGAGCTGCTGTTTGAGCTGATGGCTAAAAGAGATCTTTAATGTGGTCTGGTGCCTGGTCTTGTAGGTTTGCCCTGTTGTAGATGCATTTGAATAACATTTATTACCTAAAGACAAGTGCTGTAAGCAACTTATTGTACATAACACATGCTGTACATGTTGTGTTGGCTTATCCTAGCTAAAACAAGACCATGCCATTCTGTAAGAAATAGCTGGTATGTCAATTAAAAATAACGAGATACAATGTGTCAATGCTTGCTTAATTCGCTGCACAATCATTTCTAATACTTCTCCAGGTAAACGGAACACCAAAATAAATTTTCCACATTTTAAATAGGATAGACTTTTCAGATTGTTACTTTGTTCACTTGTGCAACTAAGATTACCAAACTCCCATCAAATGGCGACTGTCAACTTGAATTAAAAATATACTGTATCCGCCTTTTTTAATGCCTTTTCATTATGCCAGTGACTTTCGAGTAGTTTCTGCAAACACCCACCTGAGACAGATATTTAGCAGTTTTTTCATGCACAAAGAGGGAAAATAAGCTTTTGTGTCCATCAGGTAAGCAAAGTAACTATTATTTTTGGAGGTATTACAAAGAACCTTTAACTTCACTGGACTGTAGAGACGTATTAAAATGAAAAATACTGCTTTCTGTATGCATTATTCACATTGTCAGACCTAAAGTGCCCAGAGGTCTTTGGATCTTTTATCACACACAGCTAACTCTTTCGCTAACAATATTACAGCTATTTATTGATAGCTCTGAGGTTCCAACTTGCATTTCTAAGCCCTCCTCTGTCTCGTCCACATCCATGCTGGTTAGCTCATTGCCATTTCGATAAGTACTTAAATTAAGGTCTTTTCCATACATAGCTGTTGATGCAGCATTGGTGCTCTGGTTTGGCTGCAGCACTGATTGCTTACTGGTGTTGTACCGACAGCGGATGAAGTTGGCAAATGCTCGTCGGTAGGTCCTGTTGAAGAGTGTGTATACCAGTGGATTTATTCCTGAAGAGACATATCCCACCCAAACAAATACATCCAGAAGTTCCACTATGAGATCCTTGTCACAGGCCTCCTTGCACAGAACTGACATAATGTTTGTGATGAAGAAAGGGCACCACATTATTAGAAATAGAAAGAAGACAATCCCAAGGACTTTGGAAGCTCTTCGTTCATTGTTAATTGCCTGCATGGTCCCTTTCCGGAAAAGGACAGCTTCCTTGTTTATTGGCGAGTTCAAGTGAGATGCGCCCTCGTGGTTTTGGATCATTGAAATGTTTTCTGTAGTGCTGTCTTTTTTTAAGCAATTGAAACTACTCCTCCTTTGCTTTGGTACCTCCTCGTACATAAACACTGTTGCTTGTTTCTGAAGAACTTGAATAGTCAAGCAGTAAGTAAACACCATGATGATGAGTGGGATGAAAAATGCCACGAACGATCCAATCAGAACAAAGTTTTCATCGTCCATGACGCACCTTCCATCTATTAACATTCTGGATTCATCTTGAAGGCCCATGACTGGGATTGGCATCGAAATTCCTGAAATCATAACAATAGGAAAAGTCAATGTTGCGAACAGAACAAAATGCCGTGGGTTCATGCAACATGTGTCGTTCTCAGTATGGTACACTATTCAAGCTAATCAGTCTGCCAACTTTCCATTTTATATCTAAAACACCATTGCTCGAAAGCATGTAATTAGTAGTGATATAAAGATACTCTGAAACACAGTTAATTTTGTGTAGATACCGTCACAAGTCAGATTGATCATATATATCTGTCAGTAGCCTATCAGAGAGAAAATGTGGACAGCCCAATATCAACAAATGATGACCCTCAGATAGACAGCCCCACAAGCCTCATGTCATTTTCCCTAATAAAAATCCAGTTTCACCTTTGATTGCTTCTCCTGAGCAGCACAGCAACTAGCAGAGAAATATGATAAACAACTTCACTAAAAGTACACTTATTGCCAGATGTACAAATACTTTTTGTGGTTGGAAACGGTCCAATTTGCAGAATTGAGGCATTTGCAACCACAAAAGTACCTTTTCATGTGTACAAGTCTAGGTTTTGTGATTTGGTAACACACCGCTAAATCAAAACAAATCTCAATTTAGGTTTGCGTAGAAATATGGATTTGGTATTTGGAAGGGCATCCCTTTCAAATACCAAACTGGATTGGTATTTATTATTGTTTTGAGACCGAATTCCTGTTGCAAATCATTAATCTTTTACCACCTTCTTCGAGGAGGTGGTAAGCCAGTTGCAAACGGGATAAGGTCCACAAGTGATTCTATCCCCTTGTGAATGTTCACAAAAACATTTTTTAAGAATAGGCTGGGGTAGTCTCCAAAAATGTAACTTACACCTTTCATTAAAAAAAAACATGTTTCCTGAAAACGGATTGCATAAAAAAGATTTATTTGAAGCAGTTACAGATATGGTGGTCTGCTGACCAAGCTGTGATGTCCGCAATGTACGGTGACCTACCTCGTTAAAATTCATGAGGTAAGTCCAATTAGTACATAAGTCAGTTTGCAAATGATCACATTGGTCACCTGGGGGCATATTACCAAGCAATAGCGATAATTATCGCTATTGCTTGGTTAGAGACAAACATTTACCGCAGAGCTGCGGCGATTTTTATCGCAGATAAACCTTGGTATTACCAAGGTTTATCGCAAATGCGATAAAAATCTGCCGCAATGCATGAATATCTCTGAAAAGTCAGCGATATTCATGTATGACCAAGCTAATGCTCTTAGCCATGTTATCCACCTCCCATTGGATAACATGGCTAAGAACTGCTCAGGGCAGGTGTTAGCTTTTGGAGATATTCGCGCTTAGCGCAAATATCTCCAAAAGTTGGTAATAGGAGATAGCGATGTTAGAGACTGTTTCCAGTCGCTAACATCTTGGCACGCCCACTTTGCATGTCATTAGTGATAAATATCACTGACATGCAAAGTGGGGCCCAAGATGGTCGCTATCTCCTACTAGCTGTCGCTAACTGGTGTTAGGGACAGCTAGGTAATAGGGAGATAATTTTTTCTCCGCTTCCTTGGCTTTTAAAGACAAAAAAGCGGAGATAAACCCCCTTGATAATATGCCCCAAGGTTCGACCAGAACTTTGCAACAAGTTCTTAGTAAACCTGCCCTCTGGTTCTTTTCTCCTGCCAGTGGCCACCAGGTTAACACACATTGTAAGACCATACAGAGCACCATTTTTAGCTTTTTTTCCAAAACCCGTTCATAAGACTGATGTTGACATTCTCTTGCTGCCTCCAGGGCTAAAATCTTGCCAGAGAAGTCAAATTGTCTCAGTGGAGGATGCTTCTTATGGGACCAAGAAAACCGTTGTTTGCAAGAAGTACAGGTGATCATTGTGTCATGTCCTTTAGGCTAGTCCTGTCAAGTATGCCCCCTTTTCCATACATTGTCCCATCCACACGTCCCATCCACACGACTATACAGGTTCTGTAAAGGTGACCTTTTACCTAGTAGTTTGCTCCTGTCTCTTTGACACCAAACTCTAAGTATTTTATCATAATCTCTGTACCTGACATACATAAACATGTCCTCTGGCACTGCAAAATTATTCTGTATCAGGGTCACCACTTTTTTCATCCATTGGCCAACAAGCCTGCTGTGCATGATCGCATTGTTGTAGAAAAACATGATGCTTGTTTTCTACCTGCAAATTAGAGGAGAATTCCTTCTAAGCTTGTGGGATGTCATCCTCAAAGCAGAGACGGGGTCCTTCATTCTCTATTATCAAGTGAGGGAGGATAGCTTGACTCCAGTGGTGCAATGAGCACGGGACCCACGTCTGGGCATACCCTTCCCACATAGGGTGAACAGCAAAACACACAAGGTAATGGACGGAATATTGCATGATAATAATAATAATAATAAAAACATTTATTAAGCGCCTGAATACACTGGAACAGTGCGTCTCCGCGCTAGGATGCGTACCAACATTAAAAATCAAGAACAAACCATGGCGATGAGGAACAAGGGGAAAGGAGACCATCAGAAAAACAAATCTTTCAGAAATAGATGGGTCTTCAGCTTCTGCCGGAACCTGGTTTCCGATGGCTCCATCCGCAATTCAACAGGAAGATCATTCGATTGTTGACTGGCCAGGAATCTAAAAGAACGCCCTCCCATCCGTGCTTTGTGTATGCGGGGTATCTCAAACTGCATATTGCCCGTGGATCTCAGGAGTCATCTGGGACGATAAATAGTTAGCAGCTTGTGGAGATAGACCGGACCCTTGCCATGTGCAATACGTTGACCAAAGCACATGGTCTTAAACCTAATGCGTTCCCTCATGGGGAGCCAGTACAAGCGTTGCGGTGCACATTTACCAGACGACCTCCTCAGCAACTTCATCACAAGCCTGGCCGCCGCATTTTGGACACACTATAGCTGGGTCAATCCCTTTTTACTAAGGCCACAGAGCAGGACGTTCCCATAATCAAGATGGGACGTGACCAGTGCGTGGACCAGGGTTTTCCTATCTTCCATAGGTAGGAGATCCAGGATCTTCCTCAGGACCTTCAGTATGCCGTAGGATCTCCCCGCCATCTTACCTATGTGTTGGGAAAATGTGAGCTTGGAGTCCAAAAGCACACCCAAGTTCTTCACAGTGTCAGAGGGGATGGGTGTAGGACCCAGGTCGCTGGGCCACCAAGCAGATGACCAGATTGAGGGCGAGGAGCCAATCACAAGTAGCTCCGTCTTATTGCCGTTCAGGTGCAGACAGTTGCACTTCATCCAGTTCGCCAGTGTCACCAGGCACTCCATGAAATTACCATCCGTCTCAACTGAGTTATGAGATAGCGTAACCACCAGTTGCGTATAATCCGCATATGATACGATATCCACCCCATACGATTCCACCAACCTGGCCAGGGGTTCCATGTATAGATTAAACAATACAGGACTTAAAATGGAACCCTGCGGGACCCCTTGGTTTAGAATTCGGGGCGTAGATTTGAAGGGGGGATAGTGTATTTGAAATTGTCTGTCCGCCAGGAAGGAGGTCATCCATTCAAGTCCCGGGCCATCAACACCAATTTCACTTAGACGGGCTAGCAATCTAGGGTGCGACACGGTGTCAAATGCCGCACTTAAGTCCAGCAATATTAAGGCGGCCGTCTGTCCTTCGTCCACTTTCTGGCGGAGCAGTTCTGTGGAAAAGAGAAGGGCAGTTTCCGTCGAATACCTAGCCCTAAAGCCAGATTGTATGTATGTATGTATGTATGTATGTATAAATTATTTTGTAGCGCGCTCTATTACTTGAGAGTATCCTGGCGCGAAATGGGAAAGGCAGAGAGAAGAGCAGCAAGAAAACAACTTAAGCTACACCTAAGTTACACTTCTGAACAGGTGAGTTTTCAAATGTTTCTTGAATTGGGCCACAGATTGCAAGGAGCGTAAATGAAGAGGGAGGGCATTCCAAGCCCGAGCCGCGACCACTACAATCGATTGACCGCCGAGTCTGGCTCGCTTAAAGCGGGGAAGAAACAGTTTGAACAAAGTGGATGATCTGAGGGTGCGGGCGGGAACATAGAAAGCAAATCTGGGAGGGATGAAGGAGCTGGTTGTCTTCCACATATTTACTAGCTGATTGGTAACCAGTTTTTCCACCACTTTGGCACAGAATGGCAAAAGCGAAATGGGCCTGAGGTTGTCTAAGTTAGAAATGCTCAATGTGCCCTTCTTTTTAATTGGAACAACCTGTGCGAGTTTCCATTCCGCCGGCACTAATCATTCTTGGAAGGAAAGATGAGCCAAATTGCCTATGTAAGTTGATAAGAGGTGGGCATGGTTCCTAAGGATCCGAGGTGGCACCACATCCAAAGGGGAGCCAGACTAAATACTCATGATTAACTTTATCAGTTCCTCCTTCGGGGGGACCGTAAATTCATTGAGACAAGCGCTAGTAAACGGTCCTGGGTCAGTAATTCTAGCCCATAATTTTTCATGTGTTCCCTGCTGAAAAGACACATAAATCTTCTCCACCTTATGTACAAAGTGATCGGCGATAGATTTGCATATTTCAGTGGATAAGTGGTCTTTGGTCTCCGTCCTAGTGAGAGCCGTGAGCTCCTTATAGATAGAAAAGAGCTCCTTTGAGGAGTTTTTAGCAGATTCAATCCTTTCTTTAAAGAATAATCCTTTCGCCTTATTAATGCACCTATGGTATTCCTTCAGGCTGCTCATATAACGCTCTTTCATATCAGAGTCATAATCTTTACGCCACAGGCGTTCAAGTCTTTTACAACTGGCTTTGGCTGCACACAAATCCTCGTTATACCACTGGGCGGACTTTGTCCTGTGAGTAGGAGCTTTATGGGTCCATGGGGCCACCTTGTCTAACGCTTTAGATACCCAGTCCTCATACTCCGTCCAAGCTTCCTTAAAAGTTTTACTAAGGGGTGGTTTCCCTAGCATAAGCATAGATTCAAATTTCTCCTGATTAAAATTGTTCCATTTCCTATGTTTACGTACCGTAGGCCGCTCAGGTCTATACCCATTACCACTGCCAGTGATATTAAATGGGATAAGATAATGGTCAGACCACGGAACTCTGATAGGAGGGAGCACCCTTATACCGTCCCAGTTAGAGAATATGGGGTCCAAGAGATGACCCGCCTGATGCGTAGGCGTCTCATCCAGAAGGGAGAGCATCAGGGATTTCAAGGAGGATATCATTGATTGTGCCTCTATGAATTTCATATCCTCAAAGTGAAGATTAGGATCACCTAGTAAGATGAATTTATTGTAGCGTAGGGCCGGCTGAGTCACTGATTCCAATAAACTATCAGCGAACAATGTAGAACCCCCAGGGGGGCGATAAATGAGATATCCCAAAATCGTGCATTCAGGGGAGATTTTAATGGAAAAAAGACCAGCTTCACAATTACTAATTTTTATAGGTTCCAATGAGCACTCAAACTTAGTCTTATATACCATTGCAATACCACCCCCTCTTTGGACTCCTCTATCGATTCGCAGTAAGCTATATTCTGGTGGAAGAGCCTCCAAAATCTCAGGTGACGAAGATTCCTCTAACCATGTTTTAGTTAGAAACAGCAAATCTACCTAATAATCAGTCAGGGCATCATAGATATCTAAGCTATGTTTTTTAAAAGAACGACAATTGATTAAAAACCCCTTTAGTAAATATCCGGTATTGCTAATTGTCGGGCCGGGGTGAAATTAAGGTGACACACCATACACTTCAACATCCCATCACCCGGAACAATACTGTGTTTACAGGCGGCCTTGACGGAGGTGCGGAGGTTAAGCAATTGCTCACCCGTAAACATTATGGTTTTAGCCGGTTCCCCTGTAGTAGAGACAGGACTCCTCGCCCTTGTCCACGTTCGGTCACGGACGGGCGCAGACGGGCTTGCCCGAGCGCAGTGTAGGCAGGAAGTGGAGTATTCCTCGCCCTCTGCACAAACGCCCCCAATGGTCACGGCGGACCGGGGCGGGATCAAGAAGAAAGGCACAGGTAGTTAAAAACAATTTCAACCGAAAAAAGCAATGTATCTGAGTTCTTACAACATTCTAGCAGCAAATTGGTTATTAAACAATGTGAAGGTTAGTTTAAAAATGCGTGTCTGTACACCGCATGAGCCTCCCCTTCGCCCACTACGCCGAGGTAGTTGTAGGAAATAACATTGGACTCTCTGTCCCTGCCACTGACAGTGTGCACATCCACCTCAAGGGCCCTCATGTTCCTCCCTATAACAACTCCGCCCAGCAATAACTAGAGCGCTAACCCGAGCACAGCGTAGGCAGAAAGTGGAGTGTTCCTCGCCCTCCGCACAAACGCCCACAATGGACGCGGTGGACCGGGGCGGAATCAAGAAGAAAGGCACAGGTAGTTAAAAACAATTTCAACACAGAAAAGCAATTTATCGGAGTTCTTACAACATTCTAGCAGCAAATTGGTTATTAAACAATGTGAAGGTTAGTTTAAAAATAGCGTGTCTGTACACCACATGAGTCTCCCCTTCGCCCCCCACGCCGAGGTAGTTGTAGGAAATAACGTTGGACTATCTGTCCCTGCCACTGACAGTGTGCACATCCACCTCAAGGGCCCTCGCGTTTCTCCCTATAACAACTCCGCCCAGCAATAACTAGAGCGCTAACCCGAGCACAGCGTAGGCAGAAAGTGGAGTGTTCCTCGCCCTCCGCACAAACGCCCACAATGAACGCGGTGGACCGGGGCGGGATCAAGAAGAAAGGCACAGGTAGTTAAAAACAATTTCAACACAGAAAAGTAATTTATCGGAGTTCTTACAACATTCTAGCAGCAAATTGGTTATTAAACAATGTGAAGGTTAGTTTAAAAATGCGTGTCTGTACAATCAATCAATCAATCAAAGACATTTATAGAGCGCACTACTTACCCGGAGGGTCTCAAGGCGCTTGGGGGGGGGGGGAGGGGGTGCTGCTACTGCTCGAACAGCCAGGTCTTGAGCTTCTTCCTGAAGGAGAGGTGGTCTTGGGTCAGGCGCAGGTCGGTTGGGAGGGAGTTCCAGGTCTTGGAGGCCAGGTAGGAGAAGGACCTTTCTCCTGTTGTCGTTCTTCGGATGCGGGGGACGGCGGCGAGGGCGTGACTGGCTGATCGGCGATGGCGTTTGAGAGCGTAGAAGTTGATGCGGTTGTTGAGGTAGCTCGGGCCTTGATCGTGTAGGGCTTTGTGTGCGTGGGTGAGGAGACAGAAGGTGATTCTTTTGTTGACGGGGAGCCAGTGCAGGTCTCTCAGATGTCCGGAGATGTGGCTGTGTCGTGGGATGTCGAGGATGAGTCTGGCTGAGGTGTTCTGGATCCGCTGGAGTCTCTTCTGGAGCTTGGCGGTGGTTCCGGCGTAGAGGGCGTTGCCGTAGTCCAGTCGGCTGGTGACGAGGGCCTGGGTGACCGTCTTCCTGGTCTCGGTGGGGATCCACCGGAAGATCTTCCGTAACATGTGCAGGATGTTGAAGCACGACGAGGAGACGGCGTTGACTTGTTTGGTCATGGAGAGGGAGGAGTCCAGGATGACGCCCAGGTTCCGTGCGTGGTCTGTCGGTTTGGGTGCGGTGCCCAGGGCGGTGGGCCACCAGGAGTCGTCCCAGGCTGAGGGCGAGGAGCCCAGGATGAGGACCTCCGTCTTGTCTGAGTTCAGTTTCAGGCGGCTGGTCGTCATCCACTCGGCTACGTGTTTCATCCCTTCGTGAAGGCCGGCTCTGGCGGCGGCAGGGTCGTTGGTCAGGGAGAGGATCAGCTGGGTGTCGTCAGTGTAGGAGATGATGTTGAGGTTGTGCTGGCGTGCGATGGCCGCGAGGGGGCTCATGTAGACGTTGAAGAGGGTGGGGCTCAGCGAGGATCCTTGAGGGACGCCGCAGATGACTTCGGTGGCCTCTGACTTGTACGGTGGTAGTCGGACTCTCTGTGTTCTTCCGTCGAGGAAGGAGATGATCCACTCCAGTGCCCTCTCCTGGATTCCGACGTTGCTGAGGCACTGCACTAGGGTGCGGTGGCAGACAGTGTCGAAGGCCGCTGAGAGGTCTAGGAGGATGAGGGCCGCTGTTTCTCCGTTGTCCACCGCATGAGCCACCCCTTCGCCCCCCACGCCAAGGTAGTTGTAGGAAATAACGTTCAACTATCAGTCCCTGCCACTGACAGAGTGCACATCCACCTCAAGGGCCCTCTCGTTTCTCCCTATAACAACTCCGCCCAGCAATAACTAGAGCGCTAACCCGAGCGCAGTGTAGGCAGGAAGTGGAGAATTCCTCGCCCTCCGCACAAACGCCCACAATGGACGCGGCGGACCGGGCGGGATCAAGGAGAAAGGCACAGGTAGTTAAAAACAATTTCAACACAGAAAAGCAATTTATCGGAGTTCTTACAACATTCTAGCAACAAATTGGATATTAAACAATGTGAAGGTTAGTTTAAAAATGTGTGTCTGTACACCGCATGAGTCTCCCCTTTGCCCCCCACGCCGAGGTCGTTTATTGCATATTGGCAAAACATTCACCCCCAGTCACAGATCTGGGTTTAATCCATCGCTATTTTGCCCACCACGCCACCCCAGTTCAGACATGGCCATATGCAAATCAGTCTTGACCCTGTGCCAAATTGGGAACAGTCCAGACCGAACTGCCAAGCCATGTCTTCCCTGGACCGGTATCAAGCATCTTAGGACCGGTTTCTGGCTATCAGCCGTCATCAGCCAGGATAGTTTGCGAGTAGACATTCCATAGCAAGTGGCTCTTGCTACATTTGGGCTGCAGGCTGTTTGTGGGCCTTTGTAGCCATAAAGGGCAGAGTGCCTGCCCATGTCCATGATGATGGCTGGTAGGCGGCGCATCTGCCCAGGGGCTCTGCCTACATGCTCCTGTCTCGCCGAGGGGGCAGCGAGCGTGCCCCTGCTCCCTGACTGTCACAACCTGAGGGGGGACAGTGACTGCCCATGTCCTTGCGGTGGCGGGTCTTGTTCAGAGCACATTTGGTGCGGCAGGTGAACCCGTTCTCCAGGCGTATGAAGCCTTTCGAGCCAACAACAGGGGGCGCCAGGTTGGGCCGGGCGGCTCATCGCAGAAGTAGCCCCATATAAAAGTAACACCGTCAGATAAAACGGGCGAAGAAGGGGAGGGGGTGGTGGGGAGTGGGTGTTGCGACTTGACAAACTGAGTGCCATTTGTGTGCGCGCCTCCATCCCATCTGACACATTCTATGTAGAGGGTGTTGGCCTCATTCAGAGCCAACAGTGGACCACATCCAAAGCATCACAGTCGCAGAAACAGGTGAAGACATAAACTACTTACATTCCCTTTTGTTGCCTCTGTCCCACTCCTATGCCGTCATGTCTCCCACTGTTTACCTTCTCTTCGTCCACTCTTTCTTTTTCTCTTCTGCACCCTCCTTTCTCCTCTACTTCCATTTTTACCCTTGTTCACCACTTTCCACTTTTCTGTCATGTATTCCTTTGTCACGCTCTCCTGTTGACACCATTTATTTATTTCTTGTCTCCCACCCTTCAGCCCTTTACTCACTCCCACTCTTCATTCCTTTCCTCACTCCCATCCTTTATTCCCTTGTACCCTTTATTCCCTTCCACCCTTCATTCCTTCCACCCTTTATTCCTTCTAACCTTCATTACTTCCTTCATTCCTTCCACCCTTCATTCCTTCCACCCTTTATTCCCTTCCACCCTTTATTCCCTTCTACCCTTTATTCCTTTCTACCCTTCATTCCCTTCCTCACTCTCACAATTCATTCCTTTCCTCTCTCCCACCATTCATTCCCTTCCTCACTCCCACCCTTCCCTGTCCATCTCTCACACCCTTCCTTCTAGGTTGCTTCAAGTTACAAACATACACACATCCTTGAGTCTGTCTCTGAACTGTTGAACTTAGTATTCACTATTTCTATTTAATTTGCTGGAAGTTCTTGCTCATGACTAAACGAATCCTGCGTTTTCCCCTGTGGCCCTTCTAGGCTTAACACCCCAGTTGGAGACTTTCGATTCTGAGTTTAAATAAATTCAGCGTTTGACAAAGTTCAGTATAATGATGCATAACGTAGCTCAGATGTTTTGCTCAGAATATTTAGTCGTGTTTTACCATCAGGAAGTGTGTGAAGGTTCTCAGTTTACGATAAGAGCTATCACACCTAAATGATAGAAGCAGCAAAATATCAGTCGAGTGTCACACTATGCGATGCACATATGTTTAGCTTAATTGCTTTTAAGCCACGCCCTTAAATGCATTGGCTACGCCCCTTTGGGAGACCCCCTAGTTTTTTCATCCCACTCAAAGCCCTGGTCTACACGCCCGGTCGGGTTCTTGGCACACCTAGCCTTGGCTGCAGCACATAGAGACCTTACTCTGCCGCACACGGAGGAAAATAATTAGAGGGAACATTTCTTGTGACCCTCCAATACCTATGAGAAACTGCAGGGTAGTGAGTGGTTACATTCCTGATGTTCTAAAGACTTCCTTCCAGCTTTTACTACTTCAAGAAACCTGCTTGGATTTTGAAAACAAGTCCATGCAAGACAGCAACCTGCATACACAACAAACCTTAGTGACTATGGATTTGTTCTAACTGGTTACATCAAAGGAAGTGACCCTACTAAAAATGTATTAGACATAACAAACAAGAATTGAAAGGACTACATCTCACATAATGCTATGGGAACATCTTGAAGGCTTGTGATCCGTTCTGAATTGCTTGTCTACCACAATTTGTGTTGATGTTCTTGAAACATCTTGTTGCTGGGGCCAGTGGGTGATACAGGAGCGGTGGGGAAGGGAATGGGTTGCATGCTGTCAGAAAAAGGTACTTTAGTCTTTTGCTTAATTCTTCTGCAGTCAAATTATCACCACTTAACAAGTAGAGGTTCCACTGCAGAGCTATAATGAAAGTGAGGATGACATAATATGAGGATAGAACCTTAGTCAAAATAGAAGTGAACCATCCAATAAAGGACACTTGTGCCTCATAAACAAGAAATGCAAAAAGAACAATTGATGGACAGAATGCAGAACAATGTCATACATTCACCCCAGTACAGAGATCTGGGCATAAATCCATCGTTGCTCCCCATGCAATTCTAGTCTGAACCCAGCCATTTGCAAATCAGTCTTGACCCTGTGCCCAATGTGAACAGTCCAGCTCGTACTGCCAGGCCAGGTCCTTCCTGGACTGGAAACAATAATAATAATAATAATAATAATAATAATAAAATCATTTATAAAGCGCCTGGTTACACTAGAGAACAGTGCGTCCCCGCGCAGTGGATGCAGTCCACAAGGACTCCTGAACACAGACCCATGGAGAGCGAAGGAGACGAGAAGGACAAGGATCAGCCTCAATTCTTGTCTTTAGGGAATAAGTGGGTCTTAAGTTTGAGCGGGAACAGAGTTTCCGAAGGTTTCATCCGAAGTTCAATGGGGAGTTCGTTCCATTGTTTGCTGGCTAAATACCTAAAAGAACGACCCCCCATCCGCGCTTTATGGATACGGGGTGCCAGAAACAAGCATCCTAGGACCAGTTTTTAACCCTCATCAGCCAGGATAGCTTGACTTTCAGTGGCATGGGGAGCATGGGACCCACTTCTGGGCATACCCATCCCACTTGGGGTGACAAATGCAAAAAGAACAATTGATGGACAGAATGCAGAACAATTTCATTCACCCCAGTACAGAGATCTGGGCCGAAATCCATAGTTTTTTTTCTCACCATGCCATTCGTAAAAAAAAAGACAATTTACTTTAATTTTCATTACATGTTAGGTATGGTTATCTTTGCTCAAATGTATTAGCATTAATTAAAATAACCTCAAATGTTAAAATCAAACAAATACATATTTGTTCCTGTGGTTGACTGTGGGAGGGGTGAAGCCTCTCAAGAAGCAGGGCACGATGTCCTGTTCCTTCCTCAACAAGGTAATATATAGCATATTACACTCTGAGCATCTGCATACACAGTTTATGCTATGGCATGTTACAGCTGTACTTAAAAAACAGGAAATAATTTGTGCAATGAGCTAAAAATCATAAGAGGCCTTTTGACTATTTGGAGAGTTGTTTCCAGTGTAAAGCAATTGCAACATGCAATCTGTGAGGCAATGAATCGTATTTTTTTCATAATAAATGTGTTCTTCTATTGTAATTTATTCAAATCTGACCTGTGCAGTGTAGTTCAATTCAAAATACTTTATTCGGTTTTAAGATAAAACCATAAAAGATGCACTATTCCATTTAAAATTCGTTGAAAAAAAACGTACATTTCATAACAATAGAGCACTGATAATCAATCCAGTAAAAACAGATATATATATACATCAGGAGCAATGATTAAAAAGAGAGGAGTAAATTGGGCAACCGGTAACCAGGCATGCAACTTCTTAGAAGATAATTAGTGGGATGCCAGTTAGTTCTCCATACAATTTCTAGACCTCAGTGAAGATTTCAGAAAAACCTACTATAAATGGGATATATTCTGGTTTCAACATTTGTAAGTAAAAAAGAGCTGGGCGGACCTGGGTGAAATTAAACTTTTTTAAAGCAGTGTTAAAAAAAAAACTGCAGGGAACTTTATAGAAGTTACAAAAAAACATAACGTGCAGCAAATCCTGAGGAGACACTCTGTCGCAGCCACAGGATGCTTACACCTGGCCTCTACAGCTGCCCTTTGGTACAGCAATTAAAAAGTGAAACATGCTCAATAAAAACTGCTCGTGGGTCGACAAGGGCCACAGAAGATATGGCTCGATAGATGGAGTAGTTTAAAGCATCACAAATTTGCAGACGGTAGGTTTACACAGTTCTACCCCATCTCTACCAAGTTTTTTGAGAGAAGTAAAAGTCTTCTTCACAAATTCCACGTCCACTACGGTGATAAGATCAGGCTTTAAAAAAAGGTCAGGTCGCCCCAGCTCTACAAAACAACCCTTTACATATTTTAACGATGGAATGTCTACCATGTGATCAAGGTTCAAAACATCTCTCAAAATCTGGTGGTGAAGGACTAGGAGCCAGATGTAGGTATCCTAATTTACCGATTCTAAAATACTGAATTTTACCGATTCGGTATTTTAGAATCGGTAAATGCTATGTAGGAAATAATTCGGAAAGTATTACCGAATCGGTACGATTCGGTATTTACCGAATCAGTATTTACCGATTCGGTAATTCCCATTCATTCCTATGGGCCTGGAGGCCATAGGAATGAATGGGATTTACTGAATCTGTAAATACCAATTCGGTAATGGGGGAACACATTCAAGGGTGGCAGGGTGTCACATTGACACCCTGTTGCACCCCTGAATTGTGCATGTGTACACATGTGGCACACATACATGCCCTAAGGGCATGTATGTCTGCCACATGGCACTTTGGAAATGCACAAAAATGCTTTTCCAAAGGTTTTCAATATTTACCACTAACTTTTAGTTGATGGGAAATACCCAATCCTTAACTATGCAATTCACTACATTGCAGATTCGGTAATTTTCCGATACGGTTTTTTTAAGGAATCAGTAATTTACCGATTCTTTAAAATACCAATTCGGTAAATTACTGAATCTGTAAATTGGCCACCTACATCTCAAAACCTAATACCGGTCGGTAACAGGCAAAATTTGGTAATTTTCGGCCATTACCGGCCGGTATTAGGCTACCTATATCTGGCCCTAGGTCTTTATTTAACAAGCAGTTGAGCCAAAAAAACAAAGGACGCATGGCCAAAACATCACAAATAAATAGTAACCCTGTTTCTTCATGTACCACCAAGTTTGATGTTCTTCTAGGCACAGAGAGGAGCTTAATTTGCTCTTATAGCGGGCAAAAGCGACACTTTTAGTCTGGTATATTTTCAAAATTGCCGCACTAGGGCGCTTACCCATCTTTGCAGCACAGTTGAAAATAGCTGTGTTTGCCCTTATAACTTCCCCGTTTTTTCTCTGAAGAAGGCCCCCCCAGTTCAAGTGATTGTCTAGTAATACACTCAGGTATGAGAATGTTGTGGTCAAAGGCACTTTCTCACCATTTACTTTAAAGGGATACTGCTTCTTTGGTTGTATCCCGACCTGCATAATATAAGATTTAGCGTTATTTATAGCTAGGTCACGATCGGCCATGAAGCTCCGAAAGGTGTCGAGCAGGGTCTTAAGACCCCTTGTCATCCTGGCAAAGAGTACAGCATTGTCCGCATAAAGCAGGACGGACAGTCCTCGTTCCCCGACATATGGGAAATCGGACCCTATTTCTACTATGATCTTATCCCGGTCGTTGATGTATAAATTAAATAGAAATGGGGCCAAAATACATCCCTGTTGTACTCCACTTTCAATTTTAAAATCCCTAGAGACACAAAGATCCTGAGTGAATCTGATGTTAGCCTTGGTGTCCCTATGCAGATCCCCCAGGAAGTCAACCAAGGCGTCCTCCACCCCCATGGCCCTCATGGATTGCCACAATTTCCCCTGTTTGACAAAGTCGAAAGCGGAGGAAAGATCCATGAAGGCCATGTAGATCGTACCTTGGCGGGCAACCGTATACCTCCCCAGGATCATATATAGGTTAAGGAATTGGGCTAAGGTAGAATGCCCTGGACGGATCCACTATTGTATATCAGAGACAATCTTATTCTCTTCCACCCAAGAGGCTAATCTACTCAATAAAGCCCCGCCCACAACCTTGACCACGGAGTCAATAAGGGAGATCGGTCTATAACACAAAGTGCCATTACGATCACCCTTCTTGAAAACCACTTAACAATGCCCCTTTCTTACAAACAATACCATCAAAGGCCTTGGGAACACCCTCAGAAGGGGAGCAGGATGCTATTTCAGATGCACATGATGTTTGTACCTTACCATAAAATAAATCTGGAGCTATCTGGGACCACTTTAAGCAGAGCCTTCCGTCCGTAGGTCTCTGCGTACCTGGGACTATCACCCTGGCACTTGTCAGCAAACCACCTCCCAGACATACACAAATGGGATTATGATCGCTGAACACACTATCCACAATTGTAAACCCCCAGAGATTGGACTGAAGCCCAGCTGATATCAAAATATGATCTATAAAAGATCCGTCACTACGACCTTTAAAAGATGGGACGGGCTATTTACTTAGGGGGGCAGAGAAAGACATAGATGGAATCAAGTCATATTCTTTAAGCATGTTGTTAGGTGCATCCCCCAGAACAGAATGCTCAAAGTGAAATCCCCGCATCCTAGCACATCCCAACTCTCTTATAAAGGTGGTTTCAGGATCACAACAAGGGTGAACATTAAAGTCCCCCGCTACCATGAGTCTATGTGCAACAGGGCCACAGGACTGCCTAATTTGGCAGCTCAACTGGGCAATCTTACACTCCCCCTGTGCATTCACTGCATTATAAAAATTAATAATACCCATGCTCTCATTTCCTCTCCTTAGGATGATAGCTTGAAGGTCTCTATAAGCAATGGGGAGTTGCTGGATCCTACAATTCACGGCCAACGCTGTAAATATGACTAAATCACCCCTAGCTCTGTCACAAACTGATGGGGAAGCAGGGATTAAAAAAGCTTTATATCCCTCCAAAAATAGGTTACAGTTCACCAGCAAAGTCTCCTGAAGGCAAATCACAGAGAATTGTCTGATGAACTGCACCCACGAAGGGTTCTGGAATTTTCCCACCATACCTGCAATATTCCATGACAGGACATTGTAGGCGTCTAATTTAGTAAACGTCCCTTGAAGTACAACTGGTGACAGCACCTGATGGTGGGGGCTGGGCAACCCAGACAGCTCTGTGTTACAGGATGCAACACTACAGGAAAGAGAACAGGGAGACTCCTGTTGATGGACTAAATCTCCTTCAGGCTCTAAACTCATGTTCAGTCAATCACACTCGTCCAGCCTTGAAAGTACAGCAAATCTATTTGTTAACTGTAGCCGAGGGGTAAGATAATGCCCAGCCAAAAGAGGCATCCTCCCAAAGAATGAAGATTGCTACCCCCTGAAGCCTCAAAAGGTCTTTGAGACCACCTGTTGCATGGCATGCTTAAATTGTGGCACCTTATGTGGTCTTTCGTAATCAATCAAGAATGGATCACTTGACCTGCTTAATGAAGGGTTTGCATTAATTGTCCGGCTTCTCAATAAAAAACCCTTATTCACGTACTCAAATCGCGAGGGGGTATATCTTGGTTCTCCACCTTATATTAAAAACGTGATAGCATCATCATTGGGTTTTGTTTTTGTTGTATGCTTCCTCCATCCGGAGGAGAACCACTGGTTATTGCAGTAGTGATCAACGAGATGGTAAGTGACGAAAAGTGCTATAGTGATTGTGAAATAAAGTGGTGGAGTTAAAAAAAATCTTGTTTACCTAGATTGAAACAATTTTAATAGTCTAGGTATCAGAGTTGTCTAAAAGTCATTCTGTGCGTGTGTGGACGTATTTATTAGTCCTATGCACTGTGGTGTCCAGAGAAGGTCGACATGTTTCAGCCGTTTGTCTGAAAAAGAGGGTCAGGGGGGCTTTCTTCAGGACCTAAATAGAATTAAGCAACTTGCTACAATTCTTTGTGAGAAACTGGGTGAACGTTGCCCGTAAATTGGAGGTCAGTAAGTACTTGTGAAGAATAATAAAAAGAGGTGGGGAAGGAAACATATATATTGTTATGTTTTCTTTATGTTAGATACATGCTGTCTTGTAATGCATAGTTAACAATATGTAAATTGGGTCTAGGTAGTGCTCCAAACGAAGAAATAAGTGAAATAAGAACTATAAAAATGGCAATACTTTATGTAGGTCTAAAGTTCATGGCAAAACGTCCTCCAGCTATGTTATCAATAAAAAATGAACTGAAAAATGGCAAGTCTTTAAGTAGACTGGTGAGTTCCCAATACTGTTGAAATTGGTTAGTGTTATTTAAGGTTAAAGCGTACCTGGCGCTTATGTAGTTAATAGTAAGGTACTGTGGTCAGTTCTCGTGAAAATTCGAACTCTTGTCTGGTGATTACTTAAGTGTTCTAGATGCACGATCTGTATGGGTATTGGGCACGATATGTTGTACTCTCACTAACATTACCTGCCGTACTCTGTATGGGAGTAGCAGTGTCCTGGTAAGGAGAGAGATGTAGCGCGATTAAAAGTCTGGTATCTCAATGATATGTGCATACGTAAATACTTCGCTGGTTGCTCGGTCTCAAAAAAGGTATTTGTAATATGTGTATTGCGCGCTCAGTGGTTGCCTCTACAATTCTGCTGCAAATACTGCGAATAAACCAATTTGCAACTTTTTCTTCATTTCAAGTTTTGATTATTTGATTCATTGGATTCATCGAATAACCTAGAGGACTATGGTTAATATTGTACATTATGTGATATTTAACACCAGTTAAGCAATTGGACAATCTTGTTGAAACGCTTCTAGCGACTCCTTTGTAGTGCACTGCGTATTCCCAGATAAGTTATCTGGGTTTTCTTTACATTTATCTTTCTAAAAGTGGCATTTTCAGAATTGTGATTTAAAATCCAACTTTACCATACGTTAGGATTTAAAATTCGGTTTCGAGAAACACCAAACATAGACCAGTTCCATCATTCCGTTTGGAAATTACACAAATAAAATGTAATAAGGCAACTCCAAGATAGGTCTTTCAGTAGTGAAAAACACATTTGAAAGTTTTTAACTACTAGGACATGTAAAACGTAAAAGTGCCTATCCTTGGAAGTATACACGGCCACCTTCGGAGTGACTAATATGTATATAAATAGAAAGGTTTGGGCTTGGCAAAAGGTTGTTTTTGCCAGGTCAACATTGCAGGTAAAAACTACAAATACAGGTTCTGCAATGGCAGGCCTGAGACATGATTAAAGGGCTAGTTAAGTGGGTGACACAATATGTGCTGCAGGCCCACTTGGAGTATTTAATTTACAGGCTCAGGTTACCTGTAATACCACTTTCCGAGTGACTTATAAGTAAATTAAATAGGCCAGTGGGTGTAAGCCAATTCCATCAACTGTTAAGGAGAGAGCACACACACTTTTTACTAGTTAGCAGTGTTCAAGTGCACAGAGTACTGAAGGCCACCAAAACCCGGTTCAGAAAAACAAAATACTCAAGTCAAAAAATTTGGGATGACCCTGCAGAAAGGGCCAAACACATGGGATATCCAGATTATACTAAAATCTGAATTAGTACTCATGTAAAACAGACAGGATTCTAATAACAGTGAAGAATACTTGCCAATCTGTTACACTGGCAGGCACACACAAATCCTTGGAGTATCCTTTGAGAAAACTATAGCACTACCCATTAAACTGTTTAATTCTGACAGGACTTATGGAGTCAAGCAAATTCAGTATCATTAAAGTATAGTACTACAGCTGAAAAAGTGCACTGATGTGACAGGAGCTGGAGGTAGCTGGGAAACAAATACACTTTTTGTTTAGGAAAAAAACAAAAAAAATGTAGCTTCCTAAAAGGGAGCAGTGGGAGTGCAGAAAGGCAGTCAATCAGAAAGAGGGAAAGAAGCTATGCTCGAGGGGAGGGACATACTCAAGTTTGACAACCTGTAGAAGAAAAACTTTTGCTTGAGAAAAAAAAGGAAAATGGCAATAAAGCCAATCCACAGTAAGTTGTGGGTGGGTTCTAAGCCCATGTACACAAGTGTTTGCACAAGGATCTGAATTACGAGTTGTGTGACAATCATCACATTGTAATATTTTTGCCTGGGATGAATACTGGCAAGTCAAACCTACCAAAATTTGTCAGAGAATAGGCAAACAAAATGTAAAAAAAGTGCAAAACATGAGGAATTTGGTGTGTTAATAACAGATTCCACAGGCTGTGCTTTATTTTCCAGGGAAAACCTGGAATAGGGGATATTTACCACAGGTGAAATGGGAAAACAGTTGTAACACCGCAGTCTATACTAAAAGTGTTTGGACTCTGCAAGCTAAACCACGCTTGCCTTAACCATGCATATGCCTTAACCCTACATGTGCATGGTTAAGGCAATGCTGGGTCTAGCTGATGGCTGCATCAGACGGAAGCAGGAAGACCTCGCAGGGGTAGATCCCCGGTGAGATACGTGGGGCTTAGTTTTGTGGGCTGTGGGGGGTCTGGGGTAGTTTTGTGGGCTGGGGGGTTTGGGTAGTTTTGATAGCTGGGGGGTCTGGGGTAGTTTTTTGGGCTGGAGGCTCAGGGTCATTTTGTTGGCTGTGGGTGGGTTGGGGTAGTTTTTTGGGCTGTGGGATTGAGGTAGTTTTGTGGGATGGGGTGGGTCAGGGTATTTTTGTGGACTGGGGTTGGGCTGTTTTGTGGGCAGGGGTGTTGGGATAGTCTTGTGGACTGTGGTGGGTTGGGGTTGTTTATTGGGCTGGGGGTGGGTTGGGGTAGTCTTGTGGGATGAGACAGGGTAGTTTTATGGGCTGGGGTGGGTCGGGTAGTTTTGTAGGTTGGGGTAGTTTTCTTGGCTGGGGTGGACTGGGGTAGTTATATGGGCTGGGTTGATTCAGGGTTGTTTTGTGGGCTGGGGTAGGTCGGGTTAGTTCTGTAGGCTGGGGGGTTGGGACGTTTTCTGGGCTGGGGATGGGTTAGGGTCGTTTTCTGGGCTGGGCCTGGGGGTGGGTCAGGGGTAGTTTTCTGGTCTGGGGGTTCAGGGCTAGGTTCAGGGCTGGGGATTGGAGGTAGTATTCAGGGCTGGGCGGGTTCAGGCTAGTTTTCAGGGCTGGGGTGTGGGGGTAGTTTTCTGGGTTGGGTGTCAGTTGTAGTTTTAAGGGCTGGGGGTCAAGAGTAATTTTTAAGGATGGGGTGGGTCAGGTAGTATTTTTGTAGCCTCTTGCGCTACGGGGGAGTGGGGCTGCGAGGCGCCGCCATGCTCGTGGCGGAACCACTCCGTCACGAGCCACCGGCGCACTGTGCTTGTGACGGAGTGGTTCCGTCACGGCCCCGCCCGCTCAATAGAACGCTCAGCGCAGGCGCAAAATCGCTGCCGCGCAGGCGTGGCGGCCGGGCCGTGACGGAACCACTCCATCATTAGCACAGCCGTGGCTGGTGACTGAGTGGTTCCGTCACCAGCACGCAAGGGGTTAATTAGAGGATAGGGTATTGGGCCTCAGGGCAGGGGGAGAAGAATGGGTAGATGAGGTAGTTTTTAGGGCTGAGGGCAGGGCGGGCATTTTTTGGGGCTGAGCTGGGTCAGGTTAAGGGACACCGTTATAGGTCTCAGGACAGGGGGAGGGGACAGTGTGGGGGTACGGAGGGGGTTGGGGTATTTGGACTTCAGGGTAGGGAGGAGGGCAGAGGGGTGTTTGTAGCTTAGGATTGCTGGGAGGGGGGTCGCGACCTTAGCCACACATAACCCTTTACCATTCATGCCTTTACCACAAACTTATGTGGTAAAGGCATGCAAGGTAAAGGAATGCGTGGTTAAGACATGGTTTTAATTAAGACCACCTTGTTTAGTCATACGTGGTTAGGGAATTTTTGGTTCCAACATACAACTGATTAAATGATTTGCCCAGAATTCCATGATGTTGAGCTGATGCAGAGACTCGAACCCGGTTCCCAAATTCCAAAGTAAGCAGAGCAGGGCATTATGCCACATCTACTCCTCTTACCTTTACCTTGGGGTAATGGTATTTGCCATGTGTGGTAAATTAAGGTTGGGCGGAACTCGCAGAGCTATAGAAAAACTCTGGGAGATTCCACAGTGTTCCACCAGTGGGAGGAAAATATCCACGTTGTGCTGCAATGTTGTGCTGGTAGCGTGAGCATCACTGCAAAATCAGCTCAAACTGCATCATGCGGTGTGCCTGGGTGCACAACCATTCGAGTTGACTTAGCTGCTGCTTGAGTAGAAAATCTATTAGAACAGCAGCATGCCTACTCAAGAAGCAGCCCTTTTATTGCAACTGTTCGCCACCTCCCGTGTTAAAAAATCGTGCTAGGGGATGCCAAATCTCACTAGCGCTCAGCAGCTCTTATTTCTGCAGCCTCGCTGTGCCAAATATGCTCCAGTGGACTCTTGCGGAATTTGGTTGGAACTCTGCGTTACAGGAGTCGCCAAATTCCACCAATTCCACAAGCAAAATTAAACATTCCCCCACCCCCATGGTAAATACCCCAACCCACTCTAACAAACTCGTAGTGAAAGCCTTATAATCCACTGGTCTAACATAGCTCCAATTGTCGACCACACTTTTTACCCACATGCTTACACAGATTAAGTCTTTCAATTCCACAGTACCAGAGATGATAACAAATTGTTTTTGTGCCATTTCGCTGTGGTATCAGCAAACCTTTCTCATGTTAAATGGTAGCAAGACAGAGGCCTTAATCCGCTCTTGATCGTGAACCTAGAGAAGTATTTGAAGGAAATAGTATGTTTGGAATGATGATAGTTCCCCATAACAGTTTCAGAAATGCTTCTGAGCAGCTAAATCGGCGAAAGATCACACACGGGAATCCTTGACAGTCTATATAGTAAAATCTGAATAGTTTAGTGTGAATTAATTTGACGGCATATCTCATTTTAACACCTCAGTCATCAGTACTGCATTTACTTTACTAACAATGCTAAGAAAAAAAAGAATGTATAATCTCATTGCACACGCGAGATTAATTGTGAGGTGTGAATGTGCCTTCACTTTCCCTTAATTTTGCATCTTTTGAACTATCCTCATGTTTTCAAAACTGGTCAACATACATAACCTATCCAAAGTTGTAGCATCATTAGTCTTTCAAGCAACGTGTGTCCATAAACAAGATAGAACGAGCTAAAAAGAATCAATAACTGACTGTTTGGATGTTAAAGATGTTTGAAATGTATCAATAAAGAACAAGAGCATTTTTTTTTACCACAAGTGGACTTTGGATCTGCTCTTTCTATCTTGTTTATGGACACACGTTGCTTGGAAGACTAATGATGCTACAACGTTGGGTGGGTGCTAATTCCAATTGTGTTTTTGTTATTATTTGGGTTTTTCCCAATAGGAAGTAAAGAGGGATGTACTTCCTGGTCTTGAGCCCCATCGCTATGCCAGGCAAGTCATTTGGAATAATTAGGTGCAAGCTCTTTTGCCTCAACCCTCGCTTGTTTCTGTTGAACATACATGACCCACTAGAAAGAAATAGGCCTTTATACTGAGGGTAAAGGTGAATGGGAGCTTCTGCCAGAATCAGGATTACAACTGCACTAGAGCACTTTCCTCTTCCAACACAATTTTAGACATGGCCAACCTTGCAAACTTTCTGTCTGGGAAAATATTCCACATTCTGAATGTGGCCGCTGAGAATTGGGGAACATGCATTATTACTGCGTTATTCCTCGGAGCTATGGAACTCAACATGGGGAGGTAATGCTGTATGCAGCAAATATTCCACCTTCTAGTACTGGTATTTACAGGGTGCAATATTATCTCCCTAACTCATGGCCAATCAATCAATCAAACTTTACTTACAAAGCATGGATTATTACCTGTGAGGCTATCCAGGACTGGACTGAGGGTCTCAGTCGGAGAGCCAGGTCTTGAGTCTATTCCCTGAAGTCTTCCAATGAGGGTGCTGCTTGAAGGTGGAGGGGAAGGGTGTTCCATGATTTGGTGGTGAGGTAGGAGAAGGATCAGCCTTTGGTGTGGCAGCAGCAGATGCAAGGTGTATGTGTGAGGGATCACTGACAGAACATCGACAGTCAAAATATCGAGAGGACGAAATATCGAGGTAAAAATATCGACTGCAAGAATATCGACTTCCTATCTTCAAACAGGTAAGTACAAAAATATCGACTCCAAAATATTGAGTGTAAAAAAAATAGACTGTCAAAATATCGATTTTTTTTAAAAGTAAATTAAAAGTAATATAATAATAAATTAAATTAATGTAAACATATTTAAAATACTTAAATAAACATAAAATTGAGAAATAATTAATGTAACTAAAAAAATATATATATTTTAATACATATATATATATACATATTATTTACAAAACATATACAATATTTTTAACGTAGGATAGCAAATGGGTTAAATTTACTGAAACGACTCCAGTGAGTGCAACAGTAGAGAAAGCATTGGATAGCGTAGGGGTAAAAATTACTATTCCCACTCCAGCGAGTGCAACAGTAGGGAAATGCTTTGGATAGCGTAGGGGTAAAAATTACTATTCCCACTCCAGAGAGTGCAACAGTAGGGAAAGCGTTGGATAGCGTAGGGGTAAAAATTACTATTTCTACTCCAAAGAGTGCAACAGTAGGGAAAACGTTGGCTATAGTAGCGACAAAAATTACTATTCCCACGCCAGTGAGTGCAACAGTAGGGAAAACATTGGATAGCGTAGGGGTAAAAATTACTATTACCACTCCAGAGAGTGCAACAGTATGAAAAGCGTTGGATAGCGTACGGGGGTAATAATTACTATTCCAACTCCAGTGAGTGCAACAGTAGGGAAAGCATTGGATAGCGTAGGGGTTTAAATTACTATTCCAACTCCAGTGAGTGTAACAGTAGGGTAAGCGTTGGATAGCGTAAGGGTAAAAATTACTATTCCAACTCCAGACAGTGCAACAGTAGGGAAAACATTGGATAGCGTAGGGGTTTAAATTACTATTCCAACTCCAGTGAGTGTAACAGTAGGGTAAGCGTTAGATAGCGTAGGGGTAAGAATTACTATTCCCACTCCAGAGAGTGCAACAGTAGGGAAAGAGTTGGATAGCGTAGGGGTTTAAATTACTAATCCAATTCCAGAGAGTGCAACAGTAGGGAAAGCGTTGGATAGCGTAGGGGTAAAAATTACTATTCCCACTCCAGTGAGTGCAACAGTAGGGAAAGCGTTGGATAGTGTAGGGGTAAAAATTACTATTCCAACTCCAGTGTGTGCAACAGTTGGGAAAGCGTTGGATAGCGTAGGGGTGAAATTACTATTCCAACTACAGTGAGTGCAATAGTAGGGCAAGTAAATACTTCTTATTTAAATATAAATAATATAAATAGTAACACCAATTACAAATTAATTAAATATTTTACAATTGTGTAAAATATATTAAATAATCAATTTTAAATACAAATCAAAATTATTTAATAATAAAAATGACATACTAATACTAATTATTTACCTATTAATGATAAAATAATTAACAATTGTAACATATTTTGAAAAATTAACTCAATACATTTTTTATTCAAAAATTTAATTACTTACAATAAATTACTTCACAAGCTATTCCCCTAAAAACACACAACCCACTACAGAAATTAATTTTATAAAAGTAACATAATTATCAATTAATCAATTACAATAAATTACAAATTCTATTTTATTTAATTACAAATTAATAATTAATTTACAATTAATTCTAAATAACTACCGATAATTAAAATGACATATTTAATTAATTATAATAAAAATTACTTCCCACCCTATTCCCCTATAAACCCACAACCCATTACAGAAAATAAATTACAAAAATTACAACATTTATCAATTAATCAATTACATTTAATTACCAATTATATTTAAATTAATTGCCAATTAATAATTAATTAACAATTAATTTGAAATAAATACCCAAAAATTAAATTACATATTTAATTAATTATAATAAAATTACTTCCCACCCTATTCCCCTATAAACCCACAACCCGCTACAGAAAATAAATTACTAACAATAAAATATTGATCAATTCATCAAATAAAATTAATTAGCAATTATATTTTAATTATTTACCAATTCATAATAATTTAACAATTAATTCTAAATAAATACCAATAAATAAAATAACATATTTAATTAATTATAATTACATTACTTCCCACCCTATTCACCTATAAACCCACAACCCGCTACAATGAATAAATTACTAAAAATAAATATTTATCAATTAATGAATTAGAATTTATTAGCAATTATATTTTAATTAATTACCAATTAATAATAATTTAACAATTAACTCTAAATAAATACCAATAAATAAAATAACATATTTAATTAATTATAATTAAATTACTTCCCACCCTATTCCCCTATAAACCCTCAACCCGCTACAGAATTGTATTACACAAAAATTAAGTATTAATATTAACTTACCTTAAATTCGATATTTTTGTTGTCTATATTCTGTCCAGACGATATTATGTCCATTCTATATTTTTGATTCGATATTTTTTGCTATTCTAGTCGATATTAACTTTTTTCTAGTCGATATTTTTGTATTCTATATTATGTCTGGTCGATATTATGTCTATTCTATGTTTTTAACTTGATATTATGTCTAGTCGAAATTAGAAACTCGATATTTTGACTAGTTACCATGTGTGAGTGGAAGGGGAGCAGAGGTTTCTGGTTGGTTGGTGAATGCTCAGGCAATGGCTCATGCATTCCAGTCCTTGGTCATAGATAGCTTTGTAGACGTTGGTCAGGAGCTTGAAGTGGCATCCCTTTTGGATGAGTCGCCAGTTGAGGTCTCTCAGGTGCTGGGAGATGTGGGTCCTTTTGGGAAGGTTGACGATCAGTATGGCTACTGCTTTCTGGATCATCTGGAGTCTTCTCATGAGTTCCCAGGTGGTGCCCCAATGAGTGCATTACCATAGTCCAGACGGCCGGTGATAAGGGTCTGCATCACTGTTTTCCTTGAGGGCAGTCACTTAAAGATTCTGCGGAGCATTTGAAGCGTGTGGAAGCAGGCTGAAAAGGTATGGTATTTACCTGTTGTTTCATGGAGAGTACGTGGTCAAGGATTATATACGGGCATGCTCTTTCGGAATAGGTGTGGCTCTGAGTTCCGATGCACACCAGGAGTCATTCCAGAAGGAGGTGTGGCTGCCAAAAACCAGCACTTCAGTTATGTCTGTGTTGAGTTTCAGGTAGTTTTATCTCATCCAGGCTGAAATGTTCTTCATGCAGTTGTGAAAGTTGCTTTTTGTAGTGTGGTCCGCTGAGAGCGAGAGGATGAGTTGGGTGTCATCGGCGTGGTAGATGATGTTGATGTCGCGGGTTCTGACGATGTCTGCTAGTGGCATCAAGTAGATGTGGAAGAGGGTGGGACTGATGGATGAGCCTTGCGGGGCACTAGAGATGGTATGCTTGGGCTGTGAGGTGAAGGGGAGTAGACAAATACTCGTTTTCACCCTGTTAGGAAGGATGCCATCCATCTAAGAGCGTCGTCCTTGATGCCGATCTGGTGCAGACAGTTGATGAGTGTGTGGTGGGAGACAGTGTTGAAGGCAGTGGAGAGGTCGAGAAGGATCGAGGCGGGTGCTTCTTTTCTGTCGAGTAGGGGATGGATGTCTTCTGTTGCTGCGATCAGGGAGGTCTTGGTGCTGTGGTTGGCTCTTAATCCAGATTTGGAGGGGTCTAGAAGGCTCTTTCTCTCCAGCTGTTTGGTCCGATAAGCAGGAAGCACATTGAGTTAAAGAATGTGTTTTTGTAATAGAATTGTTAAATCATTTTGAGTTGATATTACACCACCCAATTGTTATCAGCAATGCTTTTATAGGGATACAAATACTTTTTTCAGATGGCAACAACACTTGTATTATTACTGAAGTGAACATTCTCCATGCATTACATGTTCCTGTCTGATCTCAATTATGCATCTGGGTTTAACCTTGATACATTTTATGAGACTGGCCGCAATCGAGTGAGAAATACAGTACCTTTAGACACAAGGCACTTCTCCAAGATGTGACAAGTTGAAAAGAAATAACCAGCGAAATGGTGCTGTCAGAATCAATTTTACCATCATTTTTTTTACAATTGGAATTCACCTTTTTTACTGACAGAACACAGCTTGAAAAGTCAGCGATAAGGAAAACGTGTATTTTTCATGAAATGCGTGATTATGATAAGCCCTTGCGTTACGGTTCACATAAAAACCATTACATTCTAAGCTGATGACAGAGCCAATTAGGCATGTTAATTAAATTATGTAGACGCCGCTAAACTAATGTTTATTTATGACATAATATCGCCTTCTCGGTTTGTCTTGTCAAGCAGAGTGCTTGGGACATTTATCTTTTTTTTTTGTGCCAGTTATAGTTCCTAGTCTGAGATAAATGAATTTGAGATCGCATTTCAGAACTAATTCTGCAATAGTTTGGTTGGTGATTTCGTGTTTCAATAGAAAATGATTGTTTTTGGCAATTTAAGCAAACACATTTAAAGAGCAAAACAGAACAGCAGGAAATTCCCTCCCACACCCTAGTTATATTATCTTCACTAAGTCCCAAAAGGATGTCACCTAAGGTAAAAAAGACATTGGGGCATATTACCAAGGCAGGCGATATGTGATTATCGCCGCTTTAGCGGCCGTTTTAGGCCGCTAAGCGGCGATAATTCTATCGCTCTATTAGCAAGCTGTCGCTAACAACTTTTAGCGACAGCTTGTAGGCAATAGCGAGCCGTTTGGGGCCCGCTTTGCATGTCAGCTATATTTATTGCTAATGACATGCAAAGTGGGCGTCCCAACCTGTTAGCGACTGAAAGCAGATGCTAATGTCGCTATCGCCTATATGGCCGAGATACCCGCCACCCCCTCTCAACACAATCCCCAAGAATTGGGAAACCGGAAACAGTTCTTGAATTTTTGGAAGGCGGGAAGGGAGTAAACCCTTCCCGGCCGTATTTATTAAAAATATGAAACAAAATTTAAAACATTAAAATAACAGTTTCATATTATGTACAATTTCATTTCCACATTACGATGTTTGGCTAACCTTAACAGATCTCTAATACAGAGGTTCTCCTAGCCGAACTAACATCCTACAAAACATTTGACTTGAAATTGTACATCCTAACGTTAAGGGCCAACGGCAAGGTCGTAACCGGTGTCAGATCCCTAAACCAGACATACCCCCCTCACTTGTGAGAGGAGCGACCGCACCGAGGCGTACCTCAAGTGCATCTACCAATTTCCCTTTGTACTTGACGGGGGCCCCAATAGACTCGACGCCATTTAACTGTCGTTCGAGGACTCGTGTGAGGTGTCTAAAAGGTAGCGTAAACCCCCTCCCGCACCCCACACAACTTACCCATCTGCCGTCGCAGATGTCCTGGCCCCGGGAAATTCTCCAGGAGGGGCCGTAGCCCCTCCTATCCAGGAAGGGGCCTTGACCACCTTTCCTTTCCTTCCGGCGGCCTCTCCTTAGACAGGACCGCCTCCCCGTTGAGGGGCCAATTGGCCACCTCCCCCGCACGCTCCCATCCGTAATGGGTGACGCCCCCTCATAGGGATCTTCCAATTACTGCTCACCGATCATGACCTTACCGCCCGACCAAAATAAATACGACAATTCTATCTAATTTACTAAGCAATAAAACGAACATGACTTATTACCAGCATGAATACTGATCAACATTAGTGCAACATTACTTTATTTGCAAAACAAACTGAAAATAACCAATCTTTATTGCATATTCAAGATTTCACGACGATCTTTACAACCTGCAAGAAACGGAGTTACCAGATCAAATCATTACTCAATACAACTAGCTGTCCTCAGGGGCTGGTGGGTGGGTCAAAATTGGCTCTTCGTTCCGTCTCGAGCTCACGTGCAGCGGGGAGGTGCAGCTTCAGAGCACAGGAACAAGAGGATGCTTTCTTGGCTTCCGCTCTCTTTTATCCGTCTTCAGGGTGGGCGTAAACCCACCCCCGCCTGCCTCCGAGGGCGTGGCCGGCCGCGTTGGTGTCTAGGCCAGCCCACTCTAGGGCGGGAAAAAGGCGCGCCCCAGCTACGCCGCTTCGGGCATACCAGCCGAGACACGCCTCCCACCCAAGATGGCTTCCCGGGGGGATCGTGGTACTCCACCATACGTTCGGGGGGACCGAATGGTCGCCCCTTTCCATATGGCCGAGATACCCGCCACCCCCTCTCAACACAATCCCCAAGAATTGGGAAACCGGAAACAGTTCTTGAATTTTTGGAAGGCGGGAAGGGAGTAAACCCTTCCCGGCCGTATTTATTAAAAATATGAAACAAAATTTAAAACATTAAAATAACAGTTTCATATTATGTACAATTTCATTTCCACATTACGATGTTTGGCTAACCTTAACAGATCTCTAATACAGAGGTTCTCCTAGCCGAACTAACATCCTACAAAACATTTGACTTGAAATTGTACATCCTAACGTTAAGGGCCAACGGCAAGGTCGTAACCGGTGTCAGATCCCTAAACCAGACATACCCCCCTCACTTGTGAGAGGAGCGACCGCACCGAGGCGTACCTCAAGTGCATCTACCAATTTCCCTTTGTACTTGACGGGGGCCCCAATAGACTCGACGCCATTTAACGGTCGTTCGAGGACTCGTGTGAGGTGTCTAAAAGGTAGCGTAAACCCCCTCCCGCACCCCACACAACTTACCCATCTGCCGTCGCAGATGTCCTGGCCCCGGGAAATTCTCCAGGAGGGGCCGTAGCCCCTCCTATCCAGGAAGGGGCCTTGACCACCTTTCCTTTCCTTCCGGCGGCCTCTCCTTAGACAGGACCGCCTCCCCGTTGAGGGGCCAATTGGCCACCTCCCCCGCGCGCTCCCATCCGTAATGGGTGACGCCCCCTCATAGGGATCTTCCAATTACTGCTCACCGATCATGACCTTACCGCCACAGGCCGGATAGTTGACCGGCTATCCGGACCCCCCACAAAACACTCCTACCTAAAGGTCATGCTGCAAACCCTTTAACCAGGCTAAGAAGTCTCCTATGAGTAACTCCTTCCCCACCCGGGACAAATGAACACCGTCCCCCAAATACATACTGTCCCCTTTAATACAACCATGCGAAACAGAATGCAGTGTACTTGAACGAAACAATCTACTCATTTTATTATTAATTTTCCTTACTGAATGATTCAGCGCAGAAACAGAAATAGCCCCCCGCCACACTTTCCGTGGGATCATATGGGATCATGCAATTGTGCACCCTGGAACTCTTCTCGCCAACCAACTTACCGTGGAAAGCATCGCCTCAAGAAGAAGTCGTCTACCAGTTGTCACTAAATCATTGCCCCCAAGATGTACTATGATTACAGACGGCGGTGACCTTGTCCGCCCTAACAAACCCTCGAAAAATGCTTGAAACTGGTCAATACAGAGACCGCCCTTTCCGTAGAAGGACACACTGTACCCGTATTCCCCAGCCACGTGAATCATGTCACCTGCTTTGAATACGTCCGCGGCACGCCTCACGTATGAGTGGCCCACGACCCACACCTCCTTTTTCACAGCCGGTAATGTCTGACCGCTGGCCCCCCGGTGTCCGGTCGACTGGACAGTCCGCCCCGCCTCGTAGGCTTGCGCAACTGAAAACCAAACAAAAACAAGAAGCGTGAGTACATCGTTACAGCCTCATAACATGTGCAACCGTACATACCTCTTATAACAGTTCGAGGACCAACGCCCCACACGTTTTATTTGATCAACATTCAGACCCCTGGCTGTAGCTTCCGTAGCAGCCCCTATCCGAAAGGAATGGGTCCCAAAATCGCCAGGGTTCAAGCCCGCGGCAGAAATCGACATCGCAAGCACCCGCTGAAACTGAAACCTCGTCAGTGGGGTGGCGTCAGCGTGTCTTAACAATGTTCCCCCCCATGCTGCCACCCTCTGCGCTAAATATGCTTCTACGCACCCCACAGGGCACATGGCAGACCCGGGGATCCTCTGGATGATTACACAGTCCCCGATTGCATCCTGATCGGATTTGGACTTTACAAACGAGACCGTCATTGTCTCCTCTCTGACCTGAATGTGTTCCCTGCACAGTCCCCCCATCGTATCCTGCTTGTTCTTTGCCACTAATTCGCTTACCCGCATAGCCCCATGGAATGCTAATGCAAATGTGGCTCGGAACAACACTGCTTCGTACTGGGATGAACATGTTACCGGTAGCACAGATAATAACAGGGCCAACCTATCCAAACCTATCGGGTGCCTATCGTCTACTCTGCGACCCTCAAGGCGTTGCCACCCACGTAGCGCTTTCTGCACAACGAAAGACGCTGTCGGGTCCTGGATCCCATGAGCCCTTGCCATGAAGGAAATGGCGGCCCGATGCCTCTGGGCCGTAGCTACTGACTTGCCTGCGTGACGTAAAGAGAGCAGGAATCTTACTACAGACTCTTCCAGACCCCAAAGTTCCCTCCCGGCAGTACCCAAAAAGGCCCAATAGGAACGGAACGCCCCTTCATATGCCTTCCTCGTCCTGGGTGCTAAACTCTCTCCCACGAGGTCTTGTAGTTCGGGGCACCGAGAGACCAGAGAGCTTCGGGAAAGGGTGCCGCCACCGGGTCCGCTGTGGGCAGAAAACCCCAGAAGGCCTGCATACGGAAACGAGAGAGCACATCAGCCGCTTGGTTCATCACCCCCGGCACATGCCGCGCCCTAAACAGTACATTTAGTTGCATGCACAACAACACAATTTCCTTGAGTAGTCTTATAATCAATTTGCAACGTGCTGCCTGACTATTGATACACTCAACCACGGTCATGTTATCAGACCAGAAAACCACAGAGTGACCCCTAAACCCTTCTGGCCATGTTTTCAAGGCCACCAGAATAGGGAACAGTTCGAGAAAAGCAATGTTACTCGTCAACCTGCACTCATGCCACCATGACGGCCATTTTTGAGCCGACCATTGTGTACCCAATATGGCGCCAAAACCCACACTCCCCGCCGAGTCTGTCCATAGTCCCAACTCCTCGGAAGACACTGCTGGTTTATTCCAGACAATTCGACCATTGAAATCCGCCAGGAATGCAATCCAAATGCGCATGTCCTGGCGAACCTCTGCCGAGAGTCTCGTACGATGATGTCCTTCCTTCAAGCCGACCATGGACTGTGCAATCGAGCGGGAAAAGGGGCGTGCCATCGGCATTACTCTTAGGGCAAAATTCAACTGACCTACCACCTGTTGCAATTGATGTAAGTTCACTTTCGTTGCACGAATACATGTCTCCAGGGATAACCTGAATTTTAACACTTTTTCTTTAGGTAAACGAAAACAACCTTCCACTGAGTCGAGTTCGATCCCCAGAAACTCGATTAAGGCCGAGGGACCCACCATCTTACCTGGCGCCAATGGCACACCAAATTGATTCATTAGGACCCAAAATTCATGTAAGGCTTGTCCACACTCAGAATCCCCGGCTGCCCCCAGAAACAGAAAGTCATCGAGATAGTGCATAACATGTTGAAAACCTGTCTTCCTCGTGAATACCCACTGCAAAAAACAACTGAATTTCTCGAAATAGGCACATGAAATCGAGCATCCCATAGGCATACATTTATCCATGTAATAGCGACCCTGAAACTGAAAACCAAGGAGACGCTGATCGTCTGGGTGTACCGGGAGCAACCGGAACGCTGACTCGATGTCCGATTTGGCCATCAGCGTCCCGGGCCCCAGGCGATTCAACATGGCAACGGCCTCATCGAAAGATGCGTACCGCACCGAACATACTTCCGGGTCTATCGCGTCATTCACGGAAAGACCATGTGGGGCTGACAAATTGTGTATCAGCCGAAACTCACCCGGGTCCTTCTTGGGAACCACCCCTAGAGGAGAACACACAAAATTAGCAACTGGTGGCAAGTCGAATGGACCGGCGACACGACCTCGAGTCACCTCTTTCCTAATCTTTACCTGCACCACCGCCGCGTGCTGTAAGACCGACATTTGATTCTTACAGTCCGGTACCCCCTGAAAATCCCCCACTGGGATGCGGAAACCATATGAAAACCCGTTCCGCAACACCCCAGCGGAAGCATAATCTGGGTATTCGCTGAGCCAAGGAATCATTGCCATGGTATCAATCGGGGTCGGCAAAGGCGCCCTTCGGACTATATTAGACCTGTTTGGCGCCTCCCTTACCACCGTTATCACCCGTTTTGGCTCTGCACATGGACTCAGGATGGGATGGCTGCCCGCATCCCCCACACTCATGTCTGAATTTGCATGACCCCTGGGGCCTGGTACATTTGCCCCTGTTAAAATTCCAACAGATCCCCCTTTTACCTGTGTTGCCACTCGGCTTCGTGTGGGACTCATTACCTGTACCCGTCCGAAAGGGCGTCCCAGAGTTTTGGCGGGAGGATTCCCCCCCGTTACTCCCTACTAATGGCACCTTCAACATCCCTGTACTCTCCATTTTTTGCCAAGACACAGAGTCGTAACAGTCCCAGGACAACAACGGGTTGTGATCCTTAGCTTTTCTAAACAGATTATCATAGCAGAACCACTGATTGCCCCCATATGCCACAGACTACTCCATAATACGTGACTGATAAATGGGTAACTCGGTCAACAACTCAGGTCTGCGCTCCCCCATGATGGAAGTAAAAATTCCCCACGCTCTGCCCCAAGTACCAATGGTCTCATCAACCTTAAAGGCGGCCATTTTAGCGCGCCAAATACTCGGATGCATGAGCTCCTTTTGACTCTTTACATGCTCGATCTCGTAATGGTCGGTAAGCAATGAAAACATGTTTACATATTTGTCCGCCCAAATCAATTCCTTGCCTTCTAGTGGGACGTGCTGGGCAATCTTCTCCTTTCGAGAAGGTGCAGAGTCCCCCCCCGCAATCGGCAATGGCCGCTTACCTGAAGTAGACCCCACGCTTGCCGCCGAACTTGAGCCTGCTGTACTTCCAACCGCTGGGACCTGCGGGGGAACGGGAGATGGAGTCTTCGCAGCCTCCCTAGATTCCCGCAGTTGCCTCATCACTGCCCGGGCGTCGTCAGCCGTGGCGCCCTCGCTATCGTTTCCCAACCACGCTGCCAATTGCGCTGCTAACTCGGGGGGCATATCCCCCCTGTTCGCAGGGGTGACCACCACAGGGATTGGGTTCCCCTCCTTTGGCGCCGGGGTTGGCTCCTCTCGTGGCGTTTCGGGAACCGGGGTCTCCCCCCCAAGTGCTCCCCTTCTGGGCCTCTTGCTCTTTCCACCGGGAATTGTTCCCTGTAAAGGCCGTTTCGGTCCTCCCTCCCCGTCCTTAGCCTCAACCTTTCTCTTCAGATCGGCTATCTCCTTCATGAGCATGCGGAGCATCTCCTCGGTACCGACCCGCTTTCCGATCTTCTTGGGCATTCTTATACGGGATATCTGTAAGACAAAAAGAGGGATTACAACGCTCAAAATTGGCTCTTCGTTCCGTCTCGAGCTCACGTGCAGCGGGGAGGTGCAGCTTCAGAGCACAGGAACAAGAGGATGCTTTCTTGGCTTCCGCTCTCTTTTATCCGTCTTCAGGGTGGGCGTAAACCCACCCCCGCCTGCCTCCGAGGGCGTGGGCGGCCGCGTTGGTGTCTAGGCCAGCCCACTCTAGGGCGGGAAAAAGGCGCGCCCCGGCTACGCCGCTTCGGGCATACCAGCCGAGACACGCCTCCCGCCCAAGATGGCTTCCCGGGGGGATCGTGGTACTCCACCATACGTTCGGGGGGACCGAATGGTCGCCCCTTTCCATTAGCAAGGCAGGCGTAGCGATGGAAATATTTGCGCTAAGCGCGAATATCTCCAAAAACTAACACCTGCTCAGACCAGTTCTTAGCCATTATATCCAATGGGAGGTGGATATAATGGCTAAGAGCCTGTTAGCGATAGTGCGTGAATATCGCTGTATTCTCAGAAATATTCACGGATTTCGCTGCTATTGCCGGAAATATTATTGCTTTTGAGATAAACGTTGCTAATAGCACGTTATCTCAGCAATAATATCCGGCGATGCGCGGCGATAAAAAAAATGCCACTAAGCCTACTTAGCGATAAATATTGCTAGTTGTCGGTAATATGCCCCATTGTTCTAGCCCTGAATAGTTTAATGCTCCTCACGAACGTCTATTAAGGTTAGCCAATTGCAGCAGCTGCTACTAATAGCTCTGCATTTGGTACCCCTAGCACCGCCCTTTCTACCACTTGGTCCAGGGATCTGTGAAAGTAGAAGAAGGAACAGAACGTTATCCGAGTATTAAGAATCCAGTTTTCTTTCTAGAAGGTCTCCCCTCCTTGCCGTTCGTCTAGTAACTCAGCTCACACTAGAACATGTAAGAGTGGTACATTGGGTCCACTCAGAGCTGTCACTGGGAGTCAAATGGGACATGGGCTCATTTTCAATACTAAGGGCATTTCGGTGAATCGAGGTCCAAGCTGAATCTGGCTGTTGATTTGCAGAGTTGACACAAGTTGAAGTCCAAGTGCATCACTGAAACATACAAGTAAGTGAGGAGTGCAAGTCGCCTGAGAAGTTGTAATAAATAATAGTGCATTGTAGCATTTGTATAATGTTTTATAACCCCTGCAAAGTGTCTGATTTGCATTGAATTCCTGATCGTCTAATCGGAGTGAGTGGTTGAAATGGAGCTTGTCAGTAAACTCCCTAGATGGGAGGTGTAACATTGACTTTTGTGAGGAGTGGGAACAGGCTGTAAACACGATGAGCAGCTGGTTTGGGGTGAAGCCTGTTGTATAATTATAAATGTGGGAGGTGCCCTGTTTTAGTAGTACACTATCAGGAAGTGTGTTCCACGTCTCAGACATTAGGCCTAATAAGGAATTTTCGACATTTCAAGAATTATTGAAGGAAGGGGCCAATTGGATGGAGCCAGTCTAGACTGACGAGCTCTAAATTAGATAAGTAACTAGTGGAAGATGTGACTGAAGCAAACAATGACATGATTAGCTATGCATGTTTCTTTATGACAATGGCCTTAACATTTCTAATCCGCAGCCTGTAATATAAATAGTAAATACATAATCATGTAAAATATGCATGCTTGCAATAAAACACAAATTGGGACAGTGAAGAGGCTTACCAGCACTCACTCACTTGATAGAGGACGATAGGTAGCAGTACGATCAAAACAATACTTTCTTACAATTTTGTCAAAAAGGTTAAATGTTCAATAATTAACACATACCCTTCTTATGGCGACTAAAGACTAATCTTCCATTTTTGTATCCAATCACCCACATGAGGGCAAGTGAAGAACCATTTTCACGATTCATAGGATTTAAATGGCCTTTTTATTATAATTTGGCACACATCTTTAAGTATTTTTCCTATATCATCAACGCTCTCAAACCAAATATGAAAATGTTGAACATTTAAATTCCCATTAAATAAAACGTATGCCCCTGGCTAGAGTTGGATCTTCATAGATGGAGGGGGATATAAGAAGTAATCGTTTATTGATTTAGCGGTTGGAAAAAGTATTACTCTCGATTTTCACCTTGCAAATGCCACTTGTCTCCCCAGTGGTGTTGCTCATGACAATTATATTGCTATGCAGAGGTGGTATTCGTGCTGGTCCCTAAGCCATGAATAAGGGCCTGTTAAGCTCCTTCCTAGAAGTACTGAGTCCATACCTCAGCTGGATTCAGAGAGACCTGAAATTCCAGTACCAATTTAACTAAAATTCAGATCAGTAAAAGGCTGTTCTAATTAATGGATGTGTTAGGCCCGTCAGCCTTTAGGGTGGTCTACCTCCAAACTTTTTGCCTACTCACCTCCTGTTGCTGAAATTAGTTTTTGTTCACTTAAGGACTCTGTGTACTTTACCACAGCTATGCAATGCTAAAGTGCTTGCGCTCATTAGTTAAAACATTGTAAAACTGGCTTACACCCAATTGCCAGCTCCAATATACGTATATGTCCCTAGTAATGTGGTGGTACCGGTACCCTACAGAGTGCATACTAACAGTTATTAGCTTGCTTACTTTGTTTACCACTTGGATTTCATTTAGGAGTGCAACACAACAACCACTACATTTTTTTTTTACCTGTACCCAGGGCATTTATATTAAATGCTTATTGTCGGCCTGCAGCATTTATGGTGCCACCCACTTAGGTAGTTTGTATGGAGATTTAAAATGCCAATACGACTTGCAAAAGAAACCTTCTGCTAAGCATAAACCGTCGTTTTTTATTACATATAGGTCACCCCTGGGGTAGGCCCTAAACGAATATATGCCAAAACATTGTATGTCTTTACAACGCATGCTATTACAACGCATCTGATTACAGCGTGGTTGTTACAATGACTGTGTTGTTACATTGCAGTACACAACAACGCAAGTCGTTACACCCACTTGCTCAAGATAGCGCGCTGGTTTTAAGAATAGTATAATTTACTATTCCAACTCCAATGTGTGCAACAGTAGGGAAGGTGTTGGAAAAGTAAATTACACTATTCCTTAGTTTAGAGCGCCATCTAGAGCAAGTCATTGTAACGACTTGCGTTGTAATGCACTGTGATGTAACAATGCTGTCATTGTAACAACTGCGTTGTAAAGGTAATGCAATGTAATGACTGCGTTGTTAAGGTTGTTTCCCACCATAAACAGCTCAAAATCCTGGGTGCAGTTCATTTAAAAAGTTGGACATGCACTTGGTAGTGAAAGAAAACAATTCATGAATTAATTTTTCACTACTGTGGGACCAACCTCTCCCATACAGCTCTCTCACATTTGGTTACCTTATTACATTTGATAAGTGCTAACGTTTGATTGAGAACAGGTAGAAATGTCAAGTTTGGTCTCCAAAGAATAGTAATTTGAAATCCTCTTTGATGGTAAAATCACATTTAAATCACAATTCATTTGCATTTTCTTGTTCTAACCATTTTGTGCCTGCGGTGAGTTTTCTGGGTTGCATGACTGGGCATAGATGGCAGTTGGACTTTGTGTATTCCTCCCAGACAGTGATGCAAAGGGTGATTAGATGTTCCACTTAAATTTCAAAGAGATTACCTCAGCACACTGACAAAGTTATTCACACAAGTCATTTTTTACTCTAGACCCCTTGGTATCTGGGCAGGGGCAGAAGGAACTTCCAGAATCTGTTGTGGGGGGAGTCTAAAAATTGTTATCACTTCAAAGCTGTCCCCAGGTATAAAAAAGGATCCTCAGACCCAATCTTTAGTTCACTCCTGGACCTGTGGAGCACTCCCAGAATTACAGTTTTTTTACTTCAGAGGACTGCCCTGCTGCTACCAATGGACTGTTCTGCTGCTTGAAGCTTGCCTTGTACCCTCAGATGAGTGCCTTGTTGCTTGAGACCTGCCTTGCTGCTTGTTCACTGGACTACTAGAGTACTCCAAGAGCTAACCTCCTATACTGAGCTGGATGTTTGTCCAGCTTCCTCTGTTGCCACTATAGCCCCAAAGTAAATCACAGCAACTGCGTTGGAGAAGATTAGGTTCATTTGCATGGGAACACAGCAATGCAAACACCCTTGCTTACCTCACATATACACCTCTTGTTAAAGGTAATGTGTGTTTCTGGTGTCCCAGCAGAGTAATTACCTTGTATTTTTATAGAATACAAACCTCCATACTTAAGCATTTTTATAGGATGCAAATAGCAGAATTTAATTTTGCACAATTTATCGTATTCAATGTACCTTCCATGAAAAGATGGGTGGTTGGGTTTGCCTGGCCACACTTATGCCACCCTCATATAATTTCACTTTTTCCGAATATATGTATTGGTATTTATGTACCACAAACATAGGAAGGAAGCAACTGAGTACTGTGCATTTCTTGGGGGAATGAAAGACAATCTACATGATTGTGCACATTAAGGCCCTGATTAAGAAATTGTCTGTACCCAGGTCCTTTTTAACATACCTGATAAATAAAAATACTCTGGGAAACACTATTTAAGATGTATGATAAATAGCACATATTATGAGTTTCTTGGGAATAATGTGGATGTTGGTGCTTACTGCACCAATATCCACATGGTATGGTAAGTACCACCCAGGTTGTAATTGTGTCTTTTCACAAGCAGAAGTTTATGGAGGAGTGGCACTATATTAGCCTACTCGTAAACAGGGTCTAATTACAATTAGCGCCTACCAGGATACCAACACACATGTTGTTACAAGTTTAGGAAGTTGATAATCTTGAAAAAATGCTTTATCTCCATTCATGGGTAATACAATAATGATATTTGCATTAAACATCAAAATAATGCACTCTGAGAGATGAAATGGAAGATGCTTCTGTCACTCATAATTATAAACCCTCACAGTAGGCTTGGTTGAGTTAGTCTAACTACTGATGCTGCCACTTTTTTTTGGAAAGCGTTCATACACGCTATGGCCCATATCAGTAACATTATCAGGGACCATGTGATCTCAATGTTGGGTTGGAAAATGAGTAACATTAAAAGTGGATCAGGCAAAGACAAAACCCTTAGAAGAGTTCTCAGATTAGTTGCAGTTTTTGGACGCCTTGGTGTGGGAGCTAGTGTGTGTCAATCAATGGCTAAAGTTAGAGTTATGATAATGATTTTAAGTCTATGGTAAAGAATAAATGCTAATTTAGAGGCAAATGGAAGGAAAATGGTTAATGGTAGGGGAAGGTTCAAGGTTAAACTGACTGTTAGGTTTAGATTATGGATAATCTAGAAGGAGAATGAGAAGATTAAGATTTTATATGAGAAGAGGAAGTTACCGTTGTGACAAGAGGCCTCCCCAATTTTACAATGTAAAAAAAAATGTGTGAATCAGAAGCAAGGGCCGTATTTCTTGAAATTGCAAAAATTAAGTTAGGTGTAAGTCCCACAATTTTCTCCACCAATAGATGTACCTACTTTTATCGTGATAAATGCACTGGGACTCTTATTATGCTGACTTTGGCACTGAAGAGCTGAATTGAATGCAGATCGTAATGTTTTGGGTGTAGAACTTTTTTATTAGATGTGAACAACTTGGAAACTCAGAAAACCTATTTGTGTTAATGGAGAGTGTGGAAGACTTGCTTGGGTTTCCTTTCCTTTATGATGATGATTAGATATGGGTGTTTCTGGTTGGCTACGGTTTGCACCTAAGCCAGACAGAACACACCACTCTAGACAGAATAAGGGAGTTACACACCTAAGATAAGCCTGCTCCCCCTTGGTAGCATGGCAGAGCAGTCATGCTTATCCTAGAGGCAATGTGTAAAGCGTTTGTGCAGCACACTCACACAACAGTGACACACTAGGCACATCACAAAAAGAAACTCCACACAAGGTTATATAAAGATATCCTTTGTATTATTCATTAAAAAAAACATTAGACCACAATCACATAAATCCCGGTGCCACTAGGCATTTGTCATGATGTCACACAGATTCATAAATCACTTGGCCAAACCGGCCATTGTCATAACATTACATTTGAGTGCAAGCAAGTAAACCTTTGTACACTGCACACGTCATTAACAGGTGATGAGAACATTACATTACACCATCACTGCGCTTAACTGCAACCTCCTGACATTATCATCAGTAGCCTGAGAGTGTCAGACAAAACAGTGCTTCATAACCAAGAAGCACAAGCTCAACCGAGGGTACCATAAGTAACAACAGAATCCCTTGTGCGGTGCCAACATTATACATCCTGCTCCCCTGTGCTCCTGGGCGGCGACCGGCGGAACATGGAGCAAAGACTCTATCACTCCGCTCTCTTTGGCCTGCCTCCCACCACAGCTGGGCCCCACCCTTCAATAATGTTGGCACTGCTGGGCAATGCAGAGGACTTCCTAGGCCGGGATTTCTTACCGTCTCTGCACTGTTTGGCAGCCTGTGAGGTTCCGTGACGATTTGAACCCGTGTTTTCAATGTTGTCGGAAATACATAATATTGGTATCAGCGAACCGCAAATGATCCATTTAGCATATCCTGGTGTTTTCGCTACGATACAAGTAAGAGTACTCCTGTTATGAACACATTTCTGATCTACCCACGGCATCCATCTTAGATCATGGCAGCCATTTTGTGTTTCTTGCCCTCACATACGCAATAACCTCTGATCACTTCATTTCGATTAAGGACACGTAGCCTTAGCCGGAGATTCACCTCTTTCATGACACGTACACCTTAAACCAGATCACGCTGTAGCTACATGACTCGACAAAGGCTGCCTCCTCTGCCCGAGGCCAGCCCAACTGAACTGGTTCTCGTGTCCATTGTCCCGATCATGATTAGGCGGCCGAAGCCGGTAGCCTTGCCCATTTACAACCCACAAACATCTCTTATCCCGCTTTTCTATCTTCCACACCTGGCTCCGTTCCTTTCTTTCTGAATCTTTATTAGGGGGAGGTAACGAAATTTACGATGAGGCGGTCCGGCTCTTGAATACAATATTGACAAGGGATTGTGATGAACTAGTGGGAACCCCTCTTCGTAGATGTTTTGTATCAGATTTTATCAACGGTTCCTGTGTACACCAAATATTTATTGCTTATGACACAAAGGTTTTGGGAATGTACCAACATGTGAAGAATTCGCCTGAAGGCCAAAATTTAGTATATAAGGAGCAACCCTCTTTGTACAATTTGAACAGGCTCCTAGATACTGCCCATGTGTAGTTTCTGTGACTTCTGTGTCCCTGCAGTAATAAACCTTTGGTCTTTGACGCCACCATCGAGAAGCCCGTGTTTCTGTTCATTTGCGCACCAAGGCAGGTGGAACTCCGGGGTCTTTGGGTGTTGTTCCCTGACACCTCTGGACGGAACCAAAAAGTCCAGAACTCCAATTGGCGCCCAACGTGGGGCGACGTCATTCGGTACCGGTCCAAAAGCCTGAAGAGTTCGAGAAGCTTCGTGTGAAGATTCCTGAGGGAGGCGCCCCACTTCATCGATCCCGGCATATCGCAAAAGTGGCCCGAAGTTCTCTTCCACGAGGGTTCCCGTTCAGGACGGCTGCAGTGGGCCGTTGCCTTGACCGTCGCCCTGTCTTGGACCCGAGGTGCAGCCCTTAGTACAGCGAAACGTGACGGGTTTCTCCTTGGTGACGTCTTCAGTGCCTCAGTTAAGTATTTAGTGGTTGCTAGTTAGTGGGTTACTTTGAGAGGGTTGTTAAAATCCTTTTTGGTTCTTGGTTTGGTTTAGTTTCGTAAGATTATCATTGGCTGTTCTAGTTACGATAATCTATTTGGTTCAGTTTGGGTATCGATACATCAGTTCGTTTTGGTAGGCCTAAAAGTTCTTGGTTCAGGTGCACATATTTGTTTCGTGTTTTGTTTGTTTTGTGTTCCGGATTGAAAAATGGTAAGTCGGAGAAATTGTATGTTGTCTTGTTTCGGTTGCAACAGTGACTCACGATTGGAGGACTCATGTCTGGTTCCTCCGATTGGGACTCCCCTATATGACTTATATTGTAAACATGGTGTGGGTCCTATATCTTATAATGAGGTGTGGGTCCGCTACACCGAGAAAGATGGTGTCCTTAGTTGGCCAATGCATGGTAGTTTTGAACCTGAAATTCTTGATAATTTAGAAGCGAAATTGTTTAGGAAGAAAGCCCGGCCGGCAATGTTTGATTCTTTCCGTTACTGGCGAAAAGAATCCAAACAGAGAGAAATGAAGAGATTAAAGAAAGAACAGAAAGAGAAAGAAGAGTTGACTCTAGAGCAAGCAACTAAACAGTTGCAAGATAACGAGTGTGAGAAGGCCATAGAGGTGGCCATTAGAGAGCATAATTTAGTGATCGACAAGTGCTATCCTGCCTTGCCATCGAAAACAGCTAAGATACTAGAGGACCCCGAAAACGATCCTCTGTTGTCTTATCTGTTACGGTCACCTCCACCGTATGCACAAGGTGCTACGGCTCCACCTGTACCGAATGTTCAATTGCCGGTTGCTGGACAACCTGGTATTCCTGCTCCTGCCCCTCAGAATCAAGCTCCTGTACCTCCTGTAGTTAATGTGAATGTTCCTACGGCTCCTCCTCTTCCTGGGTTGCCGACTTCTATACCTGTATCTGTCTCACTTACACCTACTGTTCCACAAACTATTTTTCTCGATACTCCTACTGTTCCGCTATCTGTTCCTACTTCTACTGTGTTCTCTACGTCTGCGAGTGTGTTGACTCCACCCTCTGTTCGTTGAAGAATCACTGATTCCGTGTCTAATATGCTGTCTCCTTTCTATAAAACCTTAATTAAGACTCCTACTTCTGATTCTGTTCAGAGACGTAGTCAGCATCCAAGCACTGAGGAACGGGGAATTTTAGATTCCACGGCTCTCAGATGGATTTCGAAGAGTAGGAGATATAGTACGAGAGATGTGCTAGATACATTTATGCAGTGGAAGGAACCAACGCAACGGTATGTCTTTGATGAGATGTGTTCGTTGTTACGTGAGGAGATAGAAGAAGATGATGTTGAATCGAATTTAGAAGACTTAATTAAGGTTCAGAAAGAGTTTGCTGCTGGTATGATAGTAGGTGAAAATATAGAAGAAGCGATGGAACTGATCTTAAGTTTTAGAAATGATCCATCTCTTCGTTCACCGAGAGATTTAGACAAAGGTAAGACGAAGCTGAGTCGCCAATATCCAATGAGGGAGGTTCCTCCGATTTGGCGCGAAGCTGTGCAAGCTGATGCTCCTAATGGTATTGTAGCCGCTCCGGCGCAATTCCAGAGAGTATGGATACACATTCTGTGGAAGCGAGCCGAAGTGCTAGCAGTGAAACAGGCCTTACCAGATCCGCGTGAGAATCCTGCTGGATACTATAAGGAATTAACACAGACAGTTGAGGCTTGTATAATGAACTTAGCAGACATTGACATGTTATTTGGAAATGTAGTTCCTCAACCAGTGTGGGCTAAAATTCGTAGAGAGGATCATCAAGTTGCCTTAGGTGGTGATTGGGCAGCTATCACTGCAGCGGATGGTCAGCAAATGGGTGGTGCAAAACCTGAACCCCTAATTGCTAATCTTCCAGGTAGGATAATCTACTTAATGAAGACTCTGATGCCCGCATTACGTGTTAATTGGGACAAGTTATCCGCATGCAGGCAAAAGAAAGACGAAAGTGTCTCCGACTTTTTCACGAGGTTCGAAGAGACTTTTGTAGATCATAGTGGTCAGGATATGAGCACGGAAGGAGGACAGAGACTGTTTGTCGATAAATTTGTGCATAATTTGTTACCTGAGTTATGCAATAAATTAAAGGATTCAGAGAGTGCGTGGGCTGTTTCTACAACTGTGCAAATACTTGCAACTGCACAGTATTACGAAAATAGGGATAAAGAGGAAAAAGAGAAATCAGACAAGAAAACGAAAGATTTAAAGACTAAAGTTCTTTTGCAACAGGCGTATCCGCCTCGCACGAATCAGACTAATATGCAACAGAATTCATACCAAAGGACCGATTATAGTTCAACGAGGCCTCAATATCAGTGGAACCAGTGTGCGTATTGTAAGAAAGAGGGTCACTACAAGAATGAATGTCCGATCTTAGCGCAAAATAATGCAGCAGCAGCTCAGAGAGGTCGTGGTGGTTTTGTGCAGAATTCTAGAGGTCGAGGGCGAGGTGCTATGCCTCCACAGACGAATGATCGTCCTTCCAATCACTTTGATCAGCGAAATGGACAGTCAGCCCAGCAAAATAGATCTCAACAATATCTTGTTGAAGACTATTGTGAAGTGGATGAGGGATTTCAGCAAAATGGGTACTAGGACAGCCATGGACAGAGAGAGGGAGTAGTATCAGTTCCAGTGGATCAGAGTGGGCCTTATGTCGCAGTAGCAACATCAGGTGTAGTCGAACCGTTTCTGTTGGATACTGGTGCCGCAAAAAGTTCTATTATACATGCGAAACTCCCTGGCGCACCTTTGTCTGGCTCAACAAATGTTTCTGTAGGTTTTTCAGGTGCCCCTGTTTACAACCCCATATCTGGCCCTTTGTCTATTTCTATTGGACCGTGTCAATTGAAAGCACCCCTGATTTTGACGACAGGTTGTAATGAAAATCTGCTTGGTTTAGACTTGTTAAAACGACTATATGCGACATTGTACTGTTCTCCGGAAGGGGTACAGCTTACATTGGGTAAAAGAATCACCTTTCCGATGTACTTGTCAATGGATGCACTCCCGCCAGAGCTGCATTCACTCCCTGATTCTCTTTGGGCGACTGGTCCTAATGATGTAGGCCTTTTAGAAATACCACCATATGTAGTAACTTTGAAAGCAAATGTGAAATTTCCAAGAATTCCGCAATACAAAATATCTAGTGAAGGTGAGCGTGCACTTTTATTGATTGTGCAAGATTTGATTAAGAAAGGTGTGGTTGAAGAAACTAGAGGAAATGTTTGTAATAGTCCGGTATTACCGATTTTGAAACGAACTGATCCTACAAAGCCTCCAGTGTATAGGTTTGTCATCGACCTCAGAGAAGTCAATAAGATTGTAGTACCGCAGTTTCCTGTGGTTCCAGACATTACTGCCTTGTTAACATTGATTCCTGCTACAGCCACTTGGTTCTCAGTCATCGACTTGAAGAATGCCTTTTTCAGCATTCCGATAGCCGAGGAAAGCAGAGATATTTTCGGCTTCTGTCTAGGAGGTCGCAGTTTCAGATTTAAACGCGCTCCACAGGGCTACTGTGAGAGCCCATCTATTTACAGTCAAGCATTAAAGAGTCAGTTAGATTCCTTTGTCCTTCCTCCAGGTTCTGCTCTAGTGCAGTATGTAGATGATCTTCTAGTGGCTGCCGATGACAAGGAAACTTGCAAAACAGCTACGGTTTCGTTATTGCATCACTTGTCTAATTTGAATCACAAGGTATCACCTTCAAAAATGCAATACTGCTGCCAAGAAGTGACCTACCTAGGTCATCTCTTGTCAAAGGAGGGAAGGAAGTTGACCCCAGAGAGAATAAAAGCAATTACGCAGATGAGTGTTCCTCGTACACAGGGAGAAGTACGTGCCTTTCTAGGTATTACCTCTTACTGTAGGCAGTGGATCCCAAATTTTTCTCTTTTAGCAAAGCCATTGGTAGCTTTGACTGGGAAAAATGTTCCGAGTCCGGTGCCATGGTCTGATGAATGTCAAGAGAGTTTTTCTGAGTTACGAAAAGCACTGTGTTCAGCTCCTGTATTGGGTACACCCGATTACAGTAAGCCATTCACGCTTTACGTTCACGAGAGAGAAGGTTGCGCGTTGAGTGTTCTGACACAGAAGTTTGGTGATAAACAACGCCCCTGTGCGTATTTTTCATCAACATTGGATCCGGTAGCTAGAGCGTTACCTAGTTGTTTGAGAGCTACAGCGGCAGCTGCGGCTTCCATTCGACAATCTGCTGGTTTGGTGATGAACAACATGCTAGTGGTCATGGTTCCTCATGCGGTGGATACACTCATGAATCGAACGAAGACACAACACCTTACTAGTGCGAGACTATCTGGTTACGAGCTGACATTACTAGCGAGTCATATTCAGATCAAAAGATGCAATGTATTGAATCCAGCAACGTTGTTGCCGGCTAATCAAGAGTCGAGTGATTCCGAACCACATGATTGTTGCTTTAGAACGGAGGAAGAGACAAAAGGACGTATTGACTTAAAGGATACTCCATTGTCAGATCCAGATGGCACATTGTATGTGGATGGGTCATGTTTTAAAATGGAGAATGGTGATGTGACTGCCGCTTACGCAGTAACGACTTTGAAGACGATTGTGGAGACCGCAAGAGTGAATCAGAATTCTGCCCAAGCTGCAGAATTAATAGCTTTAACCAGAGCGTGTGTTTTAGCTAAGGGAAAGAGAGTGAATGTCTTTACAGATAGTCAGTACGCATTTGACGTGGCCCATAGTTTTGGCCGTTTGTGGAGAGAAAGAGGTTTCATTACGTCCCATGGGACTAAGATTCAACATGGTCAGCTAATTAACAACTTGTTGGAATATCTAACCTTGCCGACTGAAGTTGCGATTGTGAAGTGCAGTGCTCATAAAGCAATCACGGATGATGTTGGTCGTGGAAATGCTTTTGCTGATGAGACCGCTAAACAGACAGCTAGAGACATGATGAGCAGAATGTATGTAGCTACGTCTGCAAGATGGATTGCTGAATCTGGAATGTGTGAGGATACAATGGAAAGTGTGAAAGAGATTCAGAAAGAGGCAACTGAGGAAGAGAAACGTGTATGGAGAGAGAGTACGGGCAAATTGGATTCGAATGGGTGTTGGATTGATTTGACAGAACAGCAGCGTTGGATGTTGCCTGATGCGTATGTGCTTGCAGTGGTGACGATGGCGCATGGAGTAGCGCATATAAGTTCTAAAGGAATCTGTAAGATGTTGGCTCCGGTCTGGAAGAATGATGGGATCAGTAAGTGTGCAGAGAGAGTGGTGAAAAATTGTATGGTATGCCTGATGCATAATCCTGGCAAGGGAACTCCAACTCCTGCTGGTCACTTCGCTCCTCCTTCCTGCCCCTTTGAAGTGATTCAGTTAGACTTCATTCACATGGATCGCTGTAATAATTTGAAATATGTCCTGGTGGTAGTCTGTGCTTTTTCCAGGTGGATCGAAGCATACCCACTAAAGGACAACACTGCCCTATCAACTGCCAAAATTCTTCTCAAAGAATATTTCCCTAGATTCGGTATGCCACGGATTGTATGGTCAGATAACGGAAGTGAGTTTATAGGGAAAGTTATGAAGAGTGTGTGTGCCGGCCTAGGTCTGAAACAAAAGTTCCACAGTGCGAACCATCCCCAGTCTGCTGGTTTAGTGGAGGGTTACAATGGCACCCTCAAACTGAAATTAGCTAAGATACAAGCAACCACAGGTTTAGCCTGGCCAGACGCACTTCCTTTGGCTTTGTTATCCACGAGAGCAACTGTACATTCTAGAGTGGGGCTTAGCCCTTATGAGATAGTGTTTGGCCGCCCGGCAAATATTTGGGGTGTGCCAAGGCCTAAGGAGTTTTGTTCTCTAGAATATCCTATGTTAATAGACTACCTTTACGACTTGACTGCTAAATTGAGTCTTATTCACCAACAGGTTTTCGATGCTTTACCAAAGCCTCCGGAGAGTCCAGGGCATCAGCTGAAACCAGGAGATCAAGTGGTTATCAGGAATTTCGCGAGGACGAAGAACCTTCAGCCGAGATACATCGGCCCCTTCCAGGTCCTGCTTGCAACGAGGACAGCAGTTCGTGTAGCTGGACGCAAGCATTGGGTGCACGCATCCCATGTTAAGCGTGTACCTTTGCCACTTCCTTACGACGACTGGGTGAAGAAGGGAATTGGTGCCTCCGAGTCTGAACGCACGCCAAAGTTCATCCCTTTCAGCGATGCCGAATTGATTACTGACACTCCGAAATCTGACTCTCCTCCTGAAAAGACTCCTTTGAACTCTGAACATTTGTCCCCTGCATCAGAAGAAACTCTGTTATCTGCGAACTTAAACACTGCAACAGCTACCAGTGATACGCTATTTGCCGATCAAACAGTACCTGCGAAGCAAAGATATAATTTACGAAATCGTAAAATGGACAAATAAAGCAGGCAACTGCATATTGTGATATTTTGAAATATTGAACTTTTGCCTTCAGCCAGGAAGTTTGTTATTGTTTTATTGTTTTTTTGAAATTGCCTTGCCGTCTGGGTAGCCGTAGGGTCGTGGCTGTGTGCCTAGTTGAATCTGCGGGGGTCTGACACAAGGTCGATCTTTCTGTTAGTTCTGGGAACTCCCAGGGCTGATAGAGGCATTTTCATCTACGTACACATCATCAGTGGTCGCGAGCTTCCTGCGCTGCAACGAGAAAATGTGATTTATGTTCGCAGAAACAGACTTTACAGAATTCTTCACAGCAAATGCTTTTTGATGCAATGTGCCATTACATTTTTGATTGTTTTGATAACGTTGGTGGGTGGAATCGTTTTCGGTATAAGTTTGATTTTTGTGCCAGTAACTACAGTACCTCCCCTTAATCCTGTTACTTCTACTGTTTCCTCTATACACTCTTTTCATTCCTTTCCTGAACATGAACAAGCTCGACGCTCAGAATTCATTAACAACACTTTTGTACAGCTCTTGCATCAACACCAACTGGTAGTTAACACTACAGACTGCTGGGTGTGTGGCTTGATACCCCACACTATGGATAAAGGCATTCCCTATCTGGTTTTGCCTTTCAGCTACAATGGATCATTTCAGGCCCTTCAAACCATCATTGCTTATGCCCTTGAAACCTATCCTCCACGTCCACCACGTTCCACTAAATATAACTCTGCCAACAAAGCCTTAGTCCAGGGAATTATTGACATGATCAAGGACGTCAATAACACTCCTTCATACCCTAGAGACGAATTGCGAGTATATTTAAGTTGGAATTCTTCAGAGTATCGCCTTAGTTTGGGAGAAAGCAAGCGTAAAAGCTCAACTCCAATCTGGGTCGTACCTCACCGAGGTGAGGTCTGTCTGCAAGGTAATGGGAGAAATCCGAGAGCTCAGCTAGGGAGGAGTGAGTGCGTTGAGACTTATGTGTTTCCGGCTAACTCTTCCCCTGTCTTTCTTACTGCTAGGGGTACCTACTTCATCTGTCGAGACAGAGCTTATACATGGTTGCCTGCCGACTTTTCAGGTTCATGTTATATTGCTCGATTGTTGCCTCCAACATACACTGCTTCATCTGAATACCACAAGACTAGAGTAGCGAGAGGTGTCTTCAGCAAGGAAGATACCGCTGGTCAGGAAGCTGGAGACTTCTTCAAAGGCTTCCTTCCGTTCTGGGGGCCTATGGCCAATAGTAGAAACATACGTCGGCTAACACGGGTAGTTGAATCTACTATTACCGAAACTGCTGGTGCCCTTAGCAATTTGACAGCTGAGCTGCAGGCGGATAGACTCATGACGTTGCAGAACCGTATGGTTCTAGACGTTATACTTGCAGATCGAGGTGGGGTATGTAGAATGATCCAATCGAGCTGCTGTGTCTTTATTCCCAATAATGCTCCAACAGTCTATGAGGCGATCTCTAAGCTACACAAGATTTCCGACTCTATACACGTAGACAAGGGAAACTGGTCCTTCATGGAGTGGTTTTGGACTCTGATCTCAGCGTGGGGATGGAAGGTTCTAATGGTCGTTGGTGTCATCTTAGCATTCCTCTTCTCATGCTGCCTGATTATCCAGTGTGGTCCAGCCCTGTGTAGTCTTTGTGCTGCAACCTGTTTTAGGAAACCACCTGCGTTTGGAGAAAAGGCACGAGAAAGGATGATGATACAACAGCATGTCACTGACCTGATGAGCATAGAATTAGATTCTGACATAGACTGAGTAATTGCCTATGTAAGGGCAAAAGGAGGGTCTGAGGTTCCGTGACGATTTGAACCCGTGTTTTCAATGTTGTCGGAAATACATAATATTGGTATCAGCGAACCGCAAATGATCCATTTAGCATATCCTGGTGTTTTCGCTATGATACGAGTAAGAGTACTCCTGTTATGAACACATTTCTGATCTACCCACGGCATCCATCTTAGATCATGGCAGCCATTTTGTGTTTCTTGCCCTCACATACGCAATAACCTCTGATCACTTCATTTCGATTAAGGACACGTAGCCTTAGCCGGAGATTCACCTCTTTCATGACACGTACACCTTAAACCAGATCACGCTGTAGCTACATGACTCGACAAAGGCTGCCTCCTCTGCCCGAGGCCAGCCCAACTGAACTGGTTCTCGTGTCCATTGTCCCGATCATGATTAGGCGGCCGAAGCCGGTAGCCTTGCCCATTTACAACCCACAAACATCTCTTATCCCGCTTTTCTATCTTCCACACCTGGCTCCGTTCCTTTCTTTCTGAATCTTTATTAGGGGGAGGTAACGAAATTTACGATGAGGCGGTCCGGCTCTTGAATACAATATTGACAAGGGATTGTGATGAACTAGTGGGAACCCCTCTTCGTAGATGTTTTGTATCAGATTTTATCAACGGTTCCTGTGTACACCAAATATTTATTGCTTATGACACAAAGGTTTTGGGAATGTACCAACATGTGAAGAATTCGCCTGAAGGCCAAAATTTAGTATATAAGGAGCAACCCTCTTTGTACAATTTGAACAGGCTCCTAGATACTGCCCATGTGTAGTTTCTGTGACTTCTGTGTCCCTGCAGTAATAAACCTTTGGTCTTTGACGCCACCATCGAGAAGCCCGTGTTTCTGTTCATTTGCGCACCAAGGCAGGTGGAACTCCGGGGTCTTTGGGTGTTGTTCCCTGACACCTATGGACGGAACTAAAAAGTCCAGAACTCCAATGGCTATGTGCCAGAGCCCCGGCTGCAGCAAAACTGACAACAAAGCCAGAACATGAGAGGGAGGGTGCTTCCATTGCTGTAGCTCTCCCCTTCCATTGATCAACATCAGTGGGGGAAATTCAGACCTGCACATGCTGCGCAGTGACAAGGAGCCTCCCTTTTCTCCTCTCAAGGCAGGGTGAGCCCAGGCAGCAACATTCAAAAGCGCTTATCATGCGATATTAGCAAACAAGTAGGGCTGCCCTACCCAGTCACTGGGCGACAACTGGGGACACCAAGCAGAATTGGGCAGTAGGTCAGCACTTCAGGGTCTTTCCAGAAAAGATTTGCAATCCTTCTTGTTGCCCCACAGGCTACCGGTTAGCACAATGGCACAGGAGTCCTATGGCAGTTCCTCCCGGCAGCCAAAAAGTTCTTTCTGGCCAGGTGTAGTCTGGTGAGCTAGCAGGGGCTCGATCCAAATCCCACGCAGTTTTCATGGGCCTACAGCTCCAGTATATATAGTACAAAAATCTTTTTTCTGGGTGAACTTCAAACACATTTTAGACGCACACAACACCCACATTCACATTTCAATCCCTGGCCCCAGATGCACCATAGGGGGCAGATACAGCATTGCAGAAAGCAGACAAAGCCTTATTCAGGTGCAGGTGCAACTCCTCCCACCACTCCAAATACAGACCACGCGTGTTAAGGTGCAAAGGAAATTCCTCCCGGTACTCTAAATGCAGCCAAGGACTATTCTGCCTAGCACCGAGTCACCCAGGAAAGGCAGGACACACCTCAACACCCCCTTGTGGCTGTCTAGAGTAAATTCACATCACCTCTCTCCTGTCAGTCAAAACCAGACGGTGAATACATATCCAGGAAGGGCAAAAAGACACATAAGCACACAAAAATGCCCACTTCTAAAAGTAATAAATAACAAAAGGAAATTGCCAGTACTGATATCAATAAGTAATATACATGAATTCAAACACAGTACTTGAAACAACATTCAAGACCGGGAGCTAGTCAATAGCTTTTATTATTCTTTATGACTTTGTCAGCAGAAAATCATATTTTATCAAATGCATATTCAAAAACAAACATATAATACATGCTAACCGGAAGCTCAATTTTGGGGATCATTCATCATATCAGGCATATCACAAGCATACGACATACAGCCATTCATTGGGGAAAGGGATGCAATGACTACAAAAGCTACAAAGAGTGCAAAAAGATGCAATATTTACAATATAATGACAGGCACAAGACAAAGGGAATGCAAAAGAAAAGCCAAAGTCTGCGGAGCAACTGAAAAGTATTATCACTTAGAAGTTAATCCAACAGAGGGTACATTCCTATATCAAGTTCGAATATCCAAGGTACTTTGTTAATCATTATGTAAGGGTAATGTACACAAAACAGTGATAAGCAACAAGGATCGTTTCATTAGAGCTTATTACTCTTGCAGACAGCGGTATGGCTGGGGCCTACGCGTTTCGAATCCCGTTGATTTCTGGGGATTCTCTTCAGGGCCTTTGATAATCTCTGGATAAAATACAAGAAAGGGAAGGGGGGAAACTCAAAATAACATGGTTTATTTAACCAGCGGATCAACATCAGGCACATAACTCAGGTACCACCCTCCTCTCCACAGACTTACCGAGAAGCAGAGATGCAGGGGGCATGAAGGCCTCAACGTCCTAATGGGGTAGACTATGCCAGAGTCTGAAAAATTACAAAACCTGACAAAACCTAGTCCGAAAGAACTTGAATATCTGAAAATCAAACATCCTAAAGTGCCCATGTTTTACGTATTGCCGAAAATTCATAAAGATCCAGACCACCCGCCTGGCAGACCCATCGTGGCAGGATGTGGTTCGGTGCTGGAGCCGGCAGCGAAATACGTAGATTGTTTTCTTAAAGAATTCATGATCCAGGTCAAATCCTACCTCCAGGATACTACAGACTTTATCAAAAAATTAGAAAACATCAAATTCTGTGAAAATAGAGATAGACTTGTTACGTTAGATGTAACTGCTCTGTATACACAGATCCCCCAAGATGAGGCTGTAGCAGTACTTACACATTTCCTAGATTCCAGACCCAGGCCCATGCGGGTGCCAACTAAATTTATTGTGGACTTAGCAGCTTTCGCCTTAAAGAAGAATTACTTCTGTTTCAATGGTGAGTATTACTACCAGGTCAAAGGGGTAGCTATGGGCTGCCCCTTTGCTCCAGAATTGGCAGTACTGTTCATGGCCATGTATGAGAATGCGTACATCTACAATAACAACCCATTTATTCAATACATCGGAGCGTGGCTCCGTTTTATTGATGATGTTTTTATGACATGGACAGGCGATAGTGACACCCTCAATCATTTCCATCAATGGCTTAATGCCAGAACTGCTGATATAAAATTCAGCATCACTGATTCAACAAGTAGGATTGCGTTCCTTGACGTGGAGGTCTTTCCATCTGAAGGGAAACTGGCGACCACCCCATACACCAAACCCACAGACCGGAATAAGTCCCTGTTGTTCAATAGTAATCATCCTAGAAATCTTAAAGAAAATCTCCCTTATGGGCAGTTTCTGCGAGTACGCAGGAACTGCACTTTCAAAGAGGATTTCCAACAACATTCAGAAAATCTAACATCCAAGTTGTGTGAGAGGGGGTACCCCAAAAAACTTGTTAAAACCTGTATGAAGAGAGCTCAATGGACCCCACGTGAGACACTTCTGGAACGCAAAACTAAACCTGAGTTAAAACGGCAGGTATGCGTCACTACCTATTGCCCCAATGCCAACCATTTGAAAAAGGTCATAAAACAGAATTGGCATCTAGTGAAGGATCTCGATGAAAGTCTTGTAAATGTGCCCCTATTTGCCTTTAAAAAAGAAAACAATATTGCCAATCATATAGTCCGAGCGGCTATGCCCGTTTCTAAACCCCCGACGTTACGTCAAATGATGGGAATGCCCCCCATCCTCGGACACCACAAATGTGGTACCTGTTTATGCTGCGAATCCACTGTGGAGGGTTCCCTTTTCCAGCACAATGGAATCTCCTGGAAGCATGACACCGTAAGCAACTGTAAGAGCAAGTTTGTTCTTTATGGCATTACATGCCCATGCCATTTGTTATACATAGGCAAAACGAACCAAGAGGTCCGTCAACGGATCTCGCAACATAAATCTAGGATAAAAAGGAAAGTTGAAAATGCCCCTTTGGTGCAACATTGGACGCGATTGCAACACTCAGTCAGTGATTTAAAATGGACAGTGATTTCAAGAATAGAAAAAAACCCTCGAGGAGGTGATCAGAATTTGGCATTATCCAAACGAGAAGCATTTCTCATAATTAAGTTCGACACAGCAGTATCTGGGCTCAACGAATTGAGCGAAATTTTTAAACTATAATCCAATGTTGCTTGCTAGAACCCGTTCCCCTTGCTAAATGGTTTGTATGCACGAGAATTCACACTCCTGTCTGTATTCTTGTTACTTCAGCCACTGAGAGAGAATCCACACTCCGGTCCGTATTTCCCTTGCAACTTCGGCCACTGAGAGGGCGGTTTGTTCCACCTGGCCAAGGTATATAGGGAGATCAGTACAGCCCTGGCCTGCTACTGCGCATGAGCCAGTGTTCAGTGCTGTCACAGACGCCGCCGAGCTAAAGGTCCCGCCAGACTAATCGATTGTAAGTACATACCTAGAATCCCTTTCCTTTATCGCCAGCCGTTTTTTCTTTAATGTTTGACTAATGCCCGTACTATCCTTCTTGTTCCAGTTATTCATTCCAAATTAATTTCTGTCGGCCGTGCGTTGTAAATATGTTGGTAAGCCCTTCTAAACCTTCTGGTTAGATTCGCTACAATCGAGAATAACTACAAACACTTATATGCTTATTTTTACTGTTGTTCTAGGCGTCCTGAATCATAATACTCTCGCGACCCGCCTTGTGCGGTTCAACGCGTGTTACTTGCTACCGCGGTAAGCCGCCTTTGCGAATAGTACCAACATTTTTTTTTTAAAACTCATGTTTGGTCGCTGCTAACCATGTTCATTGCTGGCTTGCTTTCAGATTGATAAAACGCCCACCGAAAGAAATCGCCAAAGAGTAATAAAGCGCCCACTGAAAGTTATCGCAAACATTTTTTTAAAATACCCCACCTGACCTATTGTTCTCTTGGTAAGATTTTTTCCTATTAGTCTGACTCGGCCAAATACGTAGTCTGCGGTCTGTGTATACTGAAGTTCCTCTTTATTCCTCCAGACGTTTTATGTGAGTGTTTACCCCCCGGCGGCTGCGTACATTGAATCTCTCGGACAATATTAACTAGGTGAGAGTTGTTAAGAATCCGTAGTGTACCAATCATCATCAGAATTCCTTCTCTGATATTTTCCATGTTTACCTCCATACAGGTTTACGTTTGCTAAATTCTGTCACCCGGTCTCTCCTCTTAGAAAAGCTTCTTTTCCAATAGAGAAGGTAAGTAAAAATCTAGCCTCCCATTCTTGATCTCCTGTTAAATCCGTACTTTTTTAATGGTTTGCTGACTTCCCTTGAACTAATTTTTCAGACTCTGGCATAGTCTACCCCATTAGGACGTTGAGGCCTTCATGCCCCCTGCATCTCTGCTTCTCGGTAAGTCTGTGGAGAGGAGGGTGGTACCTGAGTTATGTGCCTGATGTTGATCCGCTGGTTAAATAAACCATGTTATTTTGAGTTTCTTATACCTTGTCCCCCCTTCCCTTTCTTGTATTTTATCCAGAGATTATCAAAGGCCCTGAAGAGAATCCCCAGAAATCAACGGGATTCGAAACGCGTAGGCCCCAGCCATACCGCTGTCTGCAAGAGTGATAAGCTCTAATGAAACGATCCTTGTTGCTTATCACTGTTTTGTGTACATTACCCTTACATAATGATTAACAAAGTACCTTGGATATTCGAACTTGATATAGGAATGTACCCTCTGTTGGATTAACTTCTAAATGATAATACTTTTCAGTTCCTCCTCAGACTTTGGCTTTTCTTTTGCATTCCCTTTGTCTTGTGCCTGTCATTATATTGTAAATATTGCATCTTTTTGCACTCTTTGTAGCTTTTGTAGTCATTGCATCCCTTTCCCCAATGAATGGCTGTATGTCATATGCTTGTGATATGCCTGATATGATGAATGATCCCCAAAATTGAGCTTCCGCTTAGCATGTATTATATGTTTGTTTTTGAATATGCATTTGATAAAATATGATTTTCTGCTGACAAAGTCATAAAGAATAAAAAAAGCTATTGACTAGCTCCCGGTCTTGAATGTTGTTTCAAGTACCATGTTTGAATTCATGTATATTACTTATTGATATCAGCACTGGCAATTTCCTTTTGTTATTTATGATTACGGCTCAGCCATACTGATTAGAGCCAACCCTTAGTTGTTCTTCGGTTCACTTCTAAAAGTGCCATTTCAAAAATAATAATAATGATAAATCTGCTTTCACCAGTAAGCAGGATTTATCACTACTGTTCCTTACATACCAAACATGCTCACGCTACCCCTCTCATATCAGAAATTACTACTGAAGCACATATCAGGGAATCTCCAATGCAAACCTATGGGAGGGCAGCTTCACACCAGTAGGAAACCAAATAGGCGGTTTATCACTACCAGGACATGCCCGCAGTTAAGGCACATGGCCTAACTTTTACCTATACAGCACCCTGCCCATAGGGCTAGCTAGGGCCTACATTAGGGGTGACTTATGTGTAGTAAAAGGGGAGTTGCAGACGTGGCAGCCACTTTACATGCCACGTCACAGCTGCAGTAAACTGTGCACGCAGGCCCTGCAGTGGCAGAGGCCTGAGACAGATTTGAAAGGCTACTTCGGTGGGTGGCACAAGCAGTGCTACAAGCCCACTAGTAGCCTTTACTTTACAGGTCCAGGGTATATGGGATACCACTGTACAAGAGATGTACAGGTAAATTAAATATGCCAAACAGGTGTAAACCAATTCTACTATGTTTACAAAAAAGAGCACATGCACTTTAGCACTGATCAGCAGTGGTAAAGTGCCCAGAGTCATGACACAAACTACAACAGTTCAGAAAATCTACAGGAGGCAGGCAGAAGGTTTTGGGATGACTCTGCAAAAAGAGCCAAGTCTATCAATAAGAACAATAAGATTGCATAAGAATAACATCTGGGTAGCCGAAGCATTGAAAATCCTTCATGATGAGGATAAGCACAGTGGAGGTTAGACATTTAGTAAAATTGGTGTGCAGTCCTTCCTTGAGGATATGGATTTACTCTTTTTAAATTTTGAATAATGCCCAATAACTCCTGATACATAGGGTTAGGGCTTTCTTCAGATGTATAACCATAGATCATTGGATAGGATTCCTGCAAGTTCATAAGCAAACTACAGGGTGCTGTGCTGGCCAATTTGCCCTGGAAGCCTTCTGGTGAGAGAAGGCATGGAGACAGCATGCCTATTGGTATCACACCCATTTAAGGGCCTATTAGAGAGGTGGCAGGACAGAATGCTGGGGCTGGGAATATCATATGCAAAACTAGGAGCAGAAGTGTGTATTGGAGGTATCGCGGATTACACTTTAGATGTTCTACATTTCTCCACCTCCCTCCAGGATTCATCCTGTGAAGTTTGTATTCTTTATCCACTCTTCCCATGGAATGAAGCAAACATGTCGGACAGCCCAAGTGAGTTCTTTCTGCAGATGAATGATCTTTCACAAGCTCTTCTTTGAATGCCTGAACTGTGTATGACAAACTTGAGGATGCCATACTATCTTCACTTGCTTCCATCGTCGTGAACTCTGCCATGCCTGTCTGGACATTTTCTCAAACGCATTCCGAGTGGCAAGTGGTGGCATTTGATATTGTGTGTGGGTCATTCATTCAATTTGCAGTTTTTATAATTACTGTTGCAACAGGTATCAGTTTTGTGGCCCTGGTAGTCAGTAATAAGCATAGGTTAGCACTTACTTTACTCCCTTACTCCCTCTGTGGCTGGGGGCACCTCAGGGAGAATGGGAGGGGGCACTTCCACAGGTTTGCCTGACCCTGAGCATGTCTGGGATTTTCTTATGGTCCTTCTCTTTGGTACCATCAGAAGACCCACTTCTCTACTTAAAAAGCATCATACTATGCAAAAGCTGCACTGAAATTACATCTGTTCTAGAACACCTATCAGCTGAGGAGACAGAAGCTGCCCTCTTCCCTTTTGTTATAGGCATCCTAAGTGAACATTGCACCAATATATCAAGCAGTTCAGGGCAGATGCCCGGGAAGTTAACTATAAACCCTCTGGGATTAAAGATGCTGCATTCAGAGGCACAAATGGGCACAGACACATGCAAATGCAAAGAGAAATAGGCAGGAGATAAGCAGTTGCTGGAATGATTATTCTGCAGCTGAGGTGTGTGCAGATATTTGATCACCTAGGAGCACCAGCCTATTCAGCTGCTTTAATGTGAGAGACAGTGTCCCAGTGCTACTCTGTTGCTACTGCCCCTGTTGTAAGTCGGCGTTTCTGCAAGGACACAACTCGCTCGGGCCCGAACGCTCGGAAAATGCACAGAAATCTGTAAGGACAACTATAAGAAAGCAATCAAAAAAGTATTATTACGTAATTAGGGAAGCTAGAGTTAGCTATTTCTCCAATAAGATTGACAATGTATTAAACTCATCCCAAGAACTGTTAAATCTGGCGAACAGCTTGATAAAATCTTCTAAAAATCAATCTGGTCCTTCTCAGTTGGAATCTCAATGTAAATGCTTCTAAATTTCTTTCTGGGAATGATAAATTCCACTGCACACTTGAAGGGCAGTGTGGTGCTACTAAGCCTCTAGAGATGTTGCATGTTATCAGTTCAGTGAAGGTAAAACTAATCGTCTTTTTGGAAATTAATTTGAAAGACACAGAGGAACCTTTAAAATCAGTTACATCAGGCTCCCCAAAGGCTCCAACCCACTCGATGTTATGTTATGTTATGTTATGTTAAAATGTGTTTATATAGCGCTCGGCTACTCTAAAAGAGTGTCCCGGCGCTTTCCACAAGAAGCTACAGTGTATAACAACATAACAAAAAAAAACAAAAGCCCAGGAGGAAACAAAGAAGAAAATCCACCTAAACAGAAAGATTAAAAAGCCAAGTCTTCAAATTCCTTCTGAATTGAAGCAGATTGGGAGTGCTGCGAAGTTCCAGTGGAAGCGAGTTCCACAGCTGGGAGGCCTTGAGGCTGAAGGAGCGCCCCCCTATCCGGGCCTTCCTCACGCGTGGAACCACAGCCGTGAAGAGGGATTCCGAACGCAATGAGCGGGCAGGGTGATAGAAAGCCAATCTCTTCTGTAGATATCCTGCGCCTGAGCCAAACAGAGCTTTGTGCACCAACGTCAAGGATTTGAACATAATCCGCTTACGGATCGGGAGCCAATGCAGCGTCCGCAGAAGACCAGATGCCCGTGCGCGTCTATGCAGACCAAAGATTGCGCGCGCTGCCGAGTTCTGTGTCACCTGCAGACGCTGGACCAAGTACTCTGGAAGACCCAGGAAAAGAGCATTGGCATAGTCTAGCCTGGATCCGATAAGCGCCTGCACCGTAATCCGTCTATGCTCCGCAGAAAGAAGTGGAAGAAACTTGCGGAGCATTTTCAGAACGCCGAAACAGGTGCCAGTCAGGCCAAGAACATGTGATCTGAGAGAAAGCTTGTTGTCAAGCTTAACGCCAAGATTTTTGGCCACCAAGGAAGAATGTGCCGGAGGGCACATGGCGGCCGGCCACCACTGCCGCCACTCGGGATCGGTGACACAGCCGAAGAATAACACCTCCGACTTACTGGAGTTGGCCTTTAGACTGTTCCGCTGGAACCAGCCAAAGACCATATCCAGACAGTCCCGAATTCTCTCCCCATCAAATGGCTGGTCTTTAGCGCATGTGAAAAGGAGTTGCGTGTCGTCGGCATAGGACACGATCTGGGCTCCGTAAGCCTCCACCGCTGCCGCCAAGGGGGACATAAAGATGTTGAACAATGTCGGGCTCAACACAGAACCCTGTGGAACCCCAACTCCCAATGGCGGCATCTCGGCGGAGCTCTGGGAAACCCAGACCGTCTGGCGACGGCCCTCCAGAAAAGATGAAAACCATCTGAACACCGTCCCCCTTAGGCCGATGTCATGAAGCCTAGCGAGAAGCGCCTCATGAGGGACGGTGTCGAAGGCCGCCGACAGGTCCAACATGACAAGCATGGCCTTGCCACCCACATCCAAGGTCTCCCTGATAATCTCAGAGACCTCCACCAACGATATAATGTTAAAAAGGGAAAGGTAGTGATGTCTATTCTGACAGGCATGTTCAACCACTCACTACAGTCCAGTACTGACCCACCAGCATGGCTACACTCCATTGTCAAGCCTTTGTTGAAAAATAAAACGCTGACACTCTAAAATGTGAAAACTGCAGACCAATCTCTCTTCTTCCAGGACTTAGTAAAGTTCTTGGGAAGTTTGTAAACAAGAATCTCTCCTTGTTTCTTGAGACAAAAGTAGTACAGAAATGGCTTTGCTAGTAGCTATGGAGGAACTAAGAACTATCCTGGATCATGGCGGCTCAGCAGCCTTAATTCTACTTGATTTGAGCGCAGCTTTTGATACCGTCTCCCATCCAGTATTGGTTTAAAGGCTGGAAGCAGCAGGCATTGCCAGAACAGCACTAACATGATTTGCCTCCTCACTTCCAAATAGAACTTATCAAGTGTGTGACTAAGCAATCCTGTCCAAAACTGACTCCCTAAATGTGGGGTGCCCCAGGGCTTGTCATTCGGTTTAAATTGTATGTCTTCCCGTTGGCAGAGATTGTTATGGCCTGCGGTTTTTCAATTATAGCCTATGCAGATGACTGACAAATTATCATCTCCCTCTGTCCCCAAATAGAAAAGACGTCCAACCAACTCAACAACTGCTTAACCCCTCCCTTGCTCAAGACGGAACCGTTCCGTCACGAGCCTCGGGTGGGCTGTGCTGGTGACGGAACGGTTCCGTCACGGCCCGCTCGCCGCGCCTGCGCAGTGCGAAATCCGCGCCTGCGCTGACTTTCTGAAGAGTGGGCGGGGCCGTGACGGAACCGTTCCGTCACAAGCACAGCTCACCCCCGGGCCGTGACGGAGCGGTTCCGTCACGAGCACGGGACCGCCGCGCGGCCCGCCTCCCCCTTAGCGCTGCAGCAGAATAGCCGCTGCAGCGAAGGGGTTAAAGCATGTAGTAGACTGGATGTCTTCAAGCAGATTAAAAGTAAATGGAAAAAGACTAAAGTGCTGGGGTTGGGAAAAATCTTGCCAGGTGGATGGAGATGAAAAAGCAAAACTTTCTCTGCACTCAGCCCACCCCTAAATCAGAGCTCAGGAACTTGAGCGGTTGAATCAATAGCAAGCTTTCCGTAGAAGATCACGCCAACAAATTGGCAACAAACTATTTCTTTGACGTTTCTGTATGCAGATTGAGGAGACTTTCTGTCTTTATCCTGATAATAGCTACCACTGTGATTTTCTCAGGACACTGGGACAACTGTTGAGATGGCCACCAAAACCCTCAGGTAGAGTGGTGGTGCAAGGACTAGTAATCCCACAACTTGATTATGGGAAGACTCCAGGTAATCCGAAAACGCTGCAGCACAGATTCTATTAAAAATCCCCAAAGATCAATCGCCACTGCGTCCCTGGCCACCTTCCAGTGTTCAAAAGAATTCAGTTCAAGACACTCTGCCTTGCTCATCAAGCTGTGTACAACAAGGCATCTTAGTTGATAAAAACAATTTTAAGACCGTACAACCCTGCACAAACAGCACTCTTCCTCTTGAAATAGGAAGGATCAAGTCTGAATTAAGATTCATAAAAGCTTCGACGGCTGTTGTTTTCAGCTGATGTATGCTTTTGGCTATGTAACTAAATAATTTCTTAGTGCTGGGAGACCCTTCTAGGTAGCCATGCACTTCAGAAATCTACATCAATAGATTCGAATAAACACTGCAATCTACTCCTGGTGCCTTTTACCACTTTCTTCAGCTCTCAGAGGTTAATTGCAGCAGGCAGGGGTAGTCTTCAAAAGAGAAGGAAACGGAGGGGGAGTAAAGTTAAAGAGAGATGGAGGGAGAAGATGAAAAGAGAGAGCAAGCGCAAGGAGACAAAGCGAGTGGTCTGCTTCAGGTATTTTTACCAGGGCTGCATTTGGTTCCTCAGTGTGGCCCTGTGCGCGCTACGTGCTGCAAAGGGTCACTCTATTGAGCAACCCGTGCCTTACTTTATAGCAGTGTCAAGCAGCAGGATAGGTCACACATCATGCATACAAGAGTACATTCTCAACCTCCAGCAAGCGTCCTGTGTTGGTGTGAAATGCAGTGCACAAGGCATTAAAGTATGAGAGTGGATGAACAGTGTACCCATTTACCAAAAGTGTTTTCTCAATCAATCAGGGGTTGATATAGCATGGCTCCTCACGCGTAAGGGTCTCAAGGCACAGGCGGGGGGCTGCTGATCCTTATGGGTGCAGGGGTTCTGTCGCAGAGCCAGGTCTTGAGATCCTTCCTGAATTGGGCAAGCAGCGGGGATTGCCTGAGGTGAAGAGGCAGGGTGTTTCAGGTCTTGGCGGTGAGGTGGGAGAAGGATCTTCCTCCGGTTCTGGTCTTCTGGATCTCTAATTTGACTTCTTCACACAAGCAGCTTATAGCAGAACAATAAAGATGAAAAACTCTCTAACGGCCAACTGTCCATGGCAAAGGTATGTGAGTGATTTTAATTCTAGCAGGAACACTGAACTGTATCCTTCCGCATTTTAAGGCTATGCTCCTCATTTTATCATTCTGAGTAAGATCAAAGGATTTTCCAATCTTTTAGAGATTTAAGACTGGGACAGTTCGGTTTCAAAGCTTTAACTGCAAAAAATGAATTACGTCTCGGACCAATTTTTCACTACTTGGCTCTGTTACTGATCAAATGAGGGCATATATTGGGCTTGCCTCATCACATTAAGAGGGTTATTTAGGTACTGATTCTGCACTGTGAAATTTTGCTATGCATCATCGGGCTTCTATAAATGGTAATTAAACAGATGCTATGCTTTGTGCCAGCCATGTGAACACCCACATGAAACCTTAGTAAATAAGATGACATATGTGTAAAAAATGTGCACAAGTTATTTTCATATGCACAATTTTACTCATAGGTCTTTGTAGCAATCACATTAACTCAGTGGGCTTACAATCGCAATGAACGATAGTGACAAGACCGTTTCTATATAGTCTCTTTGCCACATACGTTTGCCATTTTGTTTATTTGTACATCACGTGTTACCACTACCAAACTCAATCTTGTTTAAGTAATTAACCACTGAATAATCGACTGGATTGAAAACAGTGACTTTCACATTCTACAGAGATCTCTGCAGCGGGCACATTGACACCCCAATTTGTCTAATAAACTAACGGGTGGTTTTGAGTATCAATGACATGTTTCCCTTTTGGTAGGAATGAAAGTCTTGCAAGCGCAGAAATCATATAGAAATTTCCCTGATTAGTGTCACTTCAAACTCACTTAACAAGCCTGGAAGTTACAATCCTTCCTAAGTCGATGAACCTGTGACACCATGTTAGAATGGAGCATTTTCATAACAACACATAATCTATTGCATTTGATGTTCAACCAGTAAAGAGAAGGCTGTTGAAGTTTTAAAAGTTTATTTTCCTATTAAAGATTAGTCGATATTTTGGTTTCTTTTTTATGTCAGTTAGTCAGGTCAATTACAGAAATAATCAAATGAGATTGGTTATAAGAGGCATAGAAAACATCAGCGTGTTCTATTCAGAATATCATCCCTATTCCAATCTAAAGGACCTAGCCTAACAAGAACCCATAAAGAGTTCCTTCTGGAAAAGAGCAAGTAGAATTTTGATGCAAAGTCAGAAAACTAAGAAAAAGGATCAAACTTCCCATGCAGGGTAGTTCTGGAGACTCAGATACTCCGGGCAGTTTCAGTAGCAAATGTTTAAATGAGCGAGAGGGTGGGAGAAATCACAGCGGTAGCCCTTATCTGGATAACAACATAAAATCTCCTCAATCTGCTAAGGGGAAGTCCAAGAAAATCACCCTCAGCAATAGCCTAAGGTAATTCAAGCTACTATAGTGAAGTGACAGGGGCATAGAAGGGTAGGACTGCTTTGACTCCCTAGCTAGGAACACATATTATAAGGAAAGGCCACTAAACATGTTGCAAAATCTGGTGACTATGGGCCAAATGTATGAAGCGTTTTTCTTGTCGCAAACGCTGCGAATCGGAAATTCGCAGCGTTTGCGACAAGAAAAACGTGAAATGCGATGTATGAAATTATCGCATCGCAAATGTTAAGGAATCGCAAATGTTGCGATTCCTTAACATTGCACAAGCATTTAGGAAATCGCAAAATGCGATTTCCTAAATGATATGTATGAAATATTTATAAATTGCGATTTTGGAATAAGATTTCGCAAATTACCACCAACTTGTAGTTGGTTGTAAATTGCGAATTCTTTTAAAAAAGCATTTTTTTTAAAAACAAAAGGTGCCATGTGATGCTCATACATGCTCTTTGGGCATGTATGTGCGCCATATGCGCACACATGTCATTTTCAGGGGTGCAGCAGGGTGTTGTTGAGACACCCCTGCACCCTGGAAAATTCGCAAAATTTGCGATTAGCAATTTGCTAATCGCATTTTTGCCTTTCATTTCTATGGGCCAAGAGGCCCTTAGAAATGAATGGGATGTATTCCTTATTTGCGAATTCGCAACTTGCGAATTCGCAAATAAGGAATTATTGGAAATCGCTAACAAATAACGATTATTTACATACATACCGTTTTGCGATTTCCAAATAGCGATTCCTTAAAATTCGCTATTTGGAATTCGCAAAACGATAGTATGATACATATGGCCCTAAGCCATCAGCATCAGCATCTAATGGAGGAAGATGTTCTGATAGTCTGTTGTCTTCATCCTCGATCCCCACAATAAACGTCCATGTCAACACGAGGTTATTCAGAGGTGGCTACAACGTATTATAACAAGCATGTGCAGTGCAATCGGTCTTGCCTTTGGCACCTTATGATTATTTAGCTATGCAGCACATTAGTGCAGGTACAGCAACATTTACTGTTGTACTGTGCACGAAGCAGTGAAGGGGTGCTGTACCACAGATTGTCACTAGGTGTCCCTTGGGACCTCTTTTGGCGACATAAGGCACTGCACCGTGCAACATGGATAGGAAAGGATATGGTGCAGTGGTGAGAGAGGCCGACTGTGGAGCTGGGGATCCGAGTTTGAGTCTTGTGTCGGCTCAACAAAAATAAAAGCTACTAATTTAAAATAAGGATAAAAAGTCAATGCAGCGATCTCAGAGTTGGGATGTGGGCAAGCAGTGTTGTGCGAGGGGATACAGGAAATTAATTGAGGGCATTGCACTGCAAATTATGCAGAAATTAACCAAATGGGTGGGGATAGGAGACTAGCAAAATGAGCAGTGACATCAGAGTGATGGTGTGGGCCTGTGAGTAATGTTGTGGGAGTGGTGAGAGGGAGGCACGGGAAGATTAATGGGAGGGCAAGCAAATAAATGAATGGCTAGAAAATAAATATATGGCTTTGAAAGGATGGAAGATAGATTTGGGCTAGCCGGGAATCGTAGGGAATACTTACAGACCATTGCTTTGATCATCAGGGAGTGTTTAACTCACTGAGTCATGTTGGAGGCTTTGTGGGGTTATGCTAGGTCAAATCTAATGCCAGTTTATATCTTCACAATCAGTTTAGTTGCAACTTACATGAACACAGGTCATATGGATACTTCATTACATATATTGCGTTAAGTTAGCATGAGTGTATTACATGTTTAAACAGCCGGTTTGCCTTCGGCTTCAGTTTTGCACACGACACATACTTGTTGTTGTAGCTTTCACCCTAGAAGCGGTGAGGTGGTTTATTTGAGAATAATATGTTATTTCTATGCTATCAGCTTTGCCTGGTACACTTGGTACAACTGTCTGCACACTGAGAGCTGCACACTCTAAGATTAACCTAACACAAGGTTGCTGGGAGGCCTGATCCTCGCACCACATTAGACATAACACAAATAATGTTGATGCCAACATTTTGGGCTCTATGCGGGTTTAAGATAGAGTTACACGGAATGAACGCAGACACTTGGTGCTGCGCATGAAGAGAGCTGGTAGCTGTTGATGTGAACTGCTCCTACTGACATTGAGAGGTATGGGGCCGCCCTGCTAAAGCCCGAATGAGACCTTCTTAGATATAAAATAATATGCTAGATAGGGTGCGCGAAATATAGGTGATATAGATTTCTATAGGTTTTGCATTATAACATGCTAGCACCTTTTGCTTACTATGGATTAGTGACTATGCTGCTGACTCTGATTTTTATAATCTGCATTTTGGTATTATACAAGATACTGCGTTTGAGAACTTTGCATTGAATAATAAATATTTCAAACTTGCACTTGTGTTCTTTGACTCTCAGTTTTGGTTTGAAATGATTATATAACGAAAGAGTGTTCATGTGTTCCACGATTCCTGAGGTATTCTAAAGATCATGTTCTGGTTTGTCTAAGACATGGATCATTCCATAATGATCCATGAGACACTGTAGCTAGCTAGGTGAGGGGATTTCTGACACTGAGATGAGTTTTGGATCATCCTAACTCACTGAGGTTCTAGATCTCTATGCACAGTTCTGTGGGAGAACGGAAACCCTGCTACATGGCGCCCAACGGTTTGGTTGGCCTTAAAACATGACACTCGAGTAGTATATCATTCATACCTTGACACCTTCATTCCCGTTTCCGGTAAACGGTGGTGTCGGAAAACCTACCTATTTTTGAAATAGGTCTTTTCAAGCTTGAATTCTTCTATAAACGGTTTCTTTGAATTACTACCCAGTTGTGCTACAAAGTGTTCTTTGTCTTTTTTTTTAACTTCCTGTGCTAACATGGCCGTGGACATAGCGCAGCATAGCCGCGTCGCGGTTCGCGACCACTTGCGGGCATATAATGTCCCTGCGGAAGGTTTGGCTGTGGTTCTAGTGGTGAGTGCGGAACATGCGTACCCGTACGAATTGTTTTATTCCTGGGTGACGTTTCCGGAGGTAAACGCTAATTCGGGTGTCTACCATGCATACACTGCCTCGGCTGTTCCGGCGGCTTATGCTCCGTACAGGGCACTGGAAGTACCTATAGATGTTTGGCAGCACGGAGTTTGGTTTGGTGGCGTCCTACCCCACTCTTTAACGGCTCCGAGGTTAGGTCCGTTGTCCATTCCGGGCACAGCCTGGCCCGCCTTGGGTGGATTTACTCCTCATCCTAATCGCGCCACTTGTAATGTGGGTGATCTGCGGCGTCTGCATGATGTCGCGGTTGACGTGATTAGAGCGCTTGTTCATTACATTGGTCGTAATATACATGGCGCAGCCCCCGCAGGTGCGCAGCTTCGAGCGGAACAGGCTGGTTTGAAAATCAGTCCTGTCTTGGTGAATTCCGTAATGGGCAGAAAGCCAGAGAATAAGGATGATTTTCCTTACTGGCTTGCCGAGAAATTCGACCAGCTGGAGGCTGTGTTTCCTAATACGACTCCGGGTGAAAAACACCGGATTCTTACGCTTAGTTTACCGAAGGATTTAGCCCCTGAACTTGCTGACTGTGAAACATGGGGTAAGACTTTTGCAGCGGTTTACTCGAGGTGCTTTGGCACCCCGTCAGTGTCGAACCTGTCTGCGGTCCTAAAACGTGTTCAGGATGATCACGGACCGGAGTCGGCGGTTGAGTTGGGTATGCGCCTGAGCGGTTCATTTGAGACAGTTTGCGGTATTATCCTTGCGAATGTAAAAGGGGATGCAGTGAACTTTCAGGTGGCCAATGGTCTGGCGTTAATTCCCGATGCCGAGAAACCCCGTCAGCTGGCAAGAATTATTGTGGCGGCTTATAAAACGGTTGGCCGCAATTCTAAGGGTGTAAAGGTTTTTCTTGAAAAAGAAAAGAAGCAGCCCCAGGGGCAGTCTTCGGAAACGGGTGGACAACCCAAGTCCAAAAAACAAAATTGGCCTAAAAAGCAGAATCAGGGTAAGCAACAACAACAACAGACACAGGTTTCTAGTCCGGCGCCTTCACAACCTGCGCAGTCGGATCGAGTTTATGAATTGCGCGATCGCGCTACGATTAAATCGCCTGACAGATATCAGGCATCTGACCAACGCTCTCCTCGTTCCTTTCAGGACTCATCGGCTCCGTCAACCGGTGGTGGAGGGGGCGGCAGGGGCAGGGGTGGCCAGCAAGGACGTGGCCAGCCCCGCACGCGAAGTGAAGGGGATCAGCGGGACGACTCTACGCCAAAGAGACCGCAGTTTGCCAAGAAGAAAGTCGCAGCCTTAACGGCGCATCGATATGCCCCAGATAGTGAGAACGCGGCTTCGGAATCTGACGTGGGCTCTGACCTTGCTGGACAGCGCGGCGGAGATTACCATAGTGAGAGAGGCCCTCCGTCCACTGTTGAAGGTGACAGCGACTGAGACTTTTATTGTGATTGAAACAGCTGATACACATGTTGCTCCCCCTGAAAGACTTTTTGAAATTGTCCTGTTAATTGAAGGTGACATGCAGCGAACTGTAAAAGGGGTATTTTGGGAGAATCTTTCGGATACGTATGACATTTTGCTTTCGGAGGCTGACTGGCCCCCACCTTTTGTTCTCGCAGCTCCGCGAGGGGAGGAGGTAATCCTCCCCAGTTTCGCGCACACTGTTTCGAGAGTGGAAGCGCTGCATTTTGCAGAAGAGTGGGCTTTGGCGCTTGCGCCGGCTGTGTACCAAAATCAGTGTGGCTGGGATAAATTGTCCCCTAGCCATGAGATTCCTTTACGGTCACAGCCGCAGCCACAACCCCAGTATCCCATACGGCGTGAAGCTAAAGCTTCGGTCGCGGCTATCCTTGAACAATTAGAATATCAAGGTGTAATTGAAACGTGTGTGTCACCAATGAATAATCCCCTTTTTACTGTTAACAAGCCGGACGGCTCATATCGTCTGGTTTTGGATTACCGGCATTTGAACTCGCATTGCCGTAACTGTGCAGTACAGAATACTCACGGCTCTGCCCTAGTGAATAGTCTTGAGCGTAAACGGTTCAAAACCACGCTTGACATTTCCAATGGTTTTTATGCACATAGATTAGATGGTCTAAGTTCCCAATGGACCAGTTTTACGTGCGGCGGCGTACAAAAAATGTTTAAACGACTCCCAATGGGATATAAAAATAGTCCTGGAGTGTTTTCCGCCCGCATAGTCTCTCTTTTAGAGAGTTTCGATCCAGTTGCATGTTCGTATGTGGATGACATTTATCTCACAGACGACGAACTTTGGGTGCATCTGTGTCGAGTAAACAGCATAATTTGTAACTTTGCAGACATGGGTTACAAGTTTAACTTTGCAAAATCACACATTGCGGAGTACACAGTGTTGTTTCTAGGTTATGAACTTAACCATGAAGGAAAGGGATTGACTCCTCAGTTCCTGGAGAAGTGCGCGCAGTTGCGCTCTCCGACAACGCTGAAAAAATTACAGTCTTTACTGGGTTTTTTAAATTTCGGGAGGACATACATTCCGGAATATGCCCAGCGTATCAAGCCTTTATATGCCTTGGTACAACCATCTTTTTCCAAATCATGCTGGCTGCCTGAGCATTCAGCCATTCTGCAGTCCTTGCAGGCTGATATGCTCGCTTCTGACTACTTACAGACTCGTGATAACCAGACCAACCTGGTGATAAGAATTATCCCTGGGACGGTGGGTTTCACGTACCTGACTTTTAATGAAGGGGATACTGTACCTATTGCTTACAAGTCACACTTGTACACTTCGGCTGAACTGCGTTTTTCCACTGTGGAGAAAGTTTTAACAGCTGTGCAGATGGCAATTCTTAAGGAACGTGCCCTGTCGCAGGGAAAACGCATGTTGGTTGTCACCCCGTGTCCAGCCTTGGAGGCGGTCACGAAAGCCAGTGTACCGAATTCTAAAGCTTTGCACCCTCGGTGGATTCAGTGGGCTACATCCTTGACATCTCAGGATGTCACGTTTATTTTTGACGCCGCTTTACGGTCGCAGGAGTATTTACAGTATGAATTTGTTCATCCTGCTCCTTTAGCAATGCGGCCGTTGGAGGATTTCCATTGTATCATTTACACGGATGGTTCGGCGCAGGTTGCGCATGGCTCAAAACACGCCTACGTTTCCGCTTGCGCCATTGTGGTCGGTGCCATGGTGAACGATGAGTTCAAGTCCAGTGTTGTGCACACGCAAACACTAGGGGACTGCACCGCACAATTAGCAGAGCTTTGTGCTCTTATGCTCGCATTGGAGTACGCTGATCCTTGTGTGACGACTTTAATCGTAAGTGATTCTTACTACTGTGTCCAGTCTTACAACGAGAACTTGTTCTTTTGGATTCAGAATGATTTTCGTGATTCCAAGGGTAGCACAATAAAACATAAAATGATCTGGGTCCGAGTGGCGGAACTTAAAGAGAAACTGCCGCTCGTGTTTGTGATTCATACTCTTGGCCACCAGCGCGTGGGGGTCCACGCTGTTGGCAACTCGCTTGCTGATGAAGCAGCGAAGTCAGCGGTATCAAAATTCTTAGTTGCAGCAGTCACGAGGTCCAAAAGCAAAATAGATGATGACATCTTGGCGGCTGTTGCTGCCACGGAGAAGGGAGGTAAATATCCTGCGGGGTTCCCTTCGAAGTACACATACCACTTAAGTCCCGATAAGGTTCCTTATGTGAAAATTCCTGAAGTTGGAGAGCGTCTAGTTCCCAACTCGGATCGCAGAGCTTCTCTGATTACAGCGGCTCATGAAGGTGTGGCGTCTGCGCATGCGGGCGTCTCAGCCACTGTATCTCAGCTACAACAGAGGTTCTGGTGGCGGGGACTGTACAAACAGACGCGCGATTATGTCCTTATGTGTGACATTTGTCAGCAGATCAAGTCTTCTACTGCTGCGCGTCCGCCTCAGACACAGTTGTACATCTCTAATAAACCACTGGGTTGTGTTTATTTGGATCACTGCCGTCCTTTTTCTTCTGATACTGCGTATAAATACATATTAGTAGCAGTTGACTCATGCACACGCTTTGTATGGGTATGGCCGCATCGAAGCGCTGATTCGCGAACTGTCATTAAGGATTTGCGTGTCTTTGTGGGAATCTTTGCTTGTGGTACTTTCCATTCGGACCAGGGTCCGGCTTTCGCCTCTAAGGTGTATAAGGATGCTATGGTTTCGTTGGGAGTACAGGTGAAGTTTTCAAGTCCCTACAGGCCTGAGGGCAATTCTGTGGTAGAAAGAATGAACCGCGACTTAAAGCAATCTTTGACAGCCCGTGTTATAGGCACTGGTAGAAACTGGCTGACCCACCTCTATGGCGTGCAGCGTGCGCTTAATAATCTCCCTAGAAGGTCTCTGGGTGGGCGGACCCCATACGAAATGCTCTTTGGTATCAAGATGTATGTACCTGACCTTGATGGGCCGGACTACAAGGCCCAGGCCGGGGCCTTTGACGTAAATGAACATTGCAATGTTTTACAGAATCTACAAAAGACCAGAGACAGTCTTGCAAAGGAACACTTGCCCTCCACGTCGGATGATGCGTTGCAGATCCCGGTAGTTGGCTGGCTACCCCAAGTTGGAGAACTGGTTCGAGAGAAGATCGATAACAAGAAAGAGTTTGGTCCCTCATATCGAGCACCAGTCCGAGTACTTGGAGTGAAGGGCACAAGAACAGTCATTTTACCACCACTTCCAGGTCGTAAAGAAAACAGATTTATTTCTATTGACAATGTCAAGACACACAGGGTGGCCGATTCTTCATAGCATGACACCGGCTGTATCCTGTCCTTCCATGGTGAGGCACTCTGTGCTGGCTATTACATCTGGTGCAGATCAGGAGGTGTCCCTCGAGATGCCTGCCATATCCAGACCTTTATTAAATACTATTCCTGTTACTAACATTGATGAGGTGACCTATGCAGATCCTGCTGATTTATCCATGTCCGATTTACAAGCTCGTTTGGCTAACCAATCCAGATTCTCTTTTGACTCTGATTCGGAACTTTCGAAGAAACCATCGACTATTACAAAATATGCCACGTTGTTTAAAAAACATTTTTTAATTCCACCTTGGACATACATATGGCTGATACTATTTTTATTTTATCTTTTTATGTCAATTGGTTTTGTGTTTTATTTTTTCCGACTGATCGATGGCCATTATGTGAAAGAAAGAACAGGAATTCGGTACCTTAATGGAACATTGGCCCCTCTTTCCTCCTCACATTCAGCACACAGACTAAAGAGAGACTTACATTCAGTAGAGATTACTGCTTGGCCAGTCCTTGATGGGATTGTGTGGGATGCGGTTAGGTTTCAGATACATGGCCCCACAGAAGTTATTAATGTTCCTAATGTGCTTAGAGTAAACATGGGAGATGTGATTAAGCAAAATATTCGTTCTGATGATTGGGATCTTCAGGCCGTAGAAACATTGTTCTCTGATTTAAAATATTATGCGGCCTTTGATGCTGAGGATTTGTACTTCTGTCAATTATGGTGATTTGTTTTGTTATCAACATTATGGAAATCATTTCTTACACAAGACAAGTTCCAGGAGGGTTCCTGTGAATTACACTCAGTGGGAACATTGCCCTACTCCTTTACAGGGGAGCTCAAGTACATTTCTGGGAAAATACTCTTATTTTACAGATTTTAATCAATCAAATCCTGAGTCGTTTTATTTTAAAGTGAACCAGAAATTCATGCCCAAAGTTAGACTTACTGATACAAAATTGCTGTATTCAAAGTCCTTTCTAGAAAGGTTATCTGTGGATGGCTATGAGTTATGGAAGGATGCTATTGACCTTAAATCGGTTTGGGGTACCAAAGATTGGCAGGTACAAGGCACTGAGGCTTTGCATCGTGCATGTCTCATCCCGAATCACATGTTGTTTTTAAATTCTACTATTTCCCAAACAACATGTTTTGGATTGGCTACATCTAAAAAATTAAATACCCCTACAATCCCTGACTTGGAAGAATATTCAGGTTGGAGTAATTTCACTACAATATCCATCAGTGGGATACGAGCACTTTTGCAGAATTCCTCCTTTAATATTTCCCGTTTTAATCCGGAGGGGTGGCTTTTGTGGCAAAGAAGCTCTGATGCTTGCCAACGTCGGTTTTTGGGTTTGTCTGAAGGTTTTACGCACATCAGGCCAGATCCCAGGTTTGAAACAGATCACACTGTTACTACTTATTCAGTAGGCAAATTGTGTCAGAACTGGTTACAACATTCCACTTTGGCTGCAGTTAAACTGCATCTGTCCCAGTTGAATGTGAATATAGAGCTAAATGATTTTATAAAAGGCCCGACTAGGGGTAGATCTAAACGCTTTCTTCATGCTGTATACAATGAAATTTGGAAATTTTCACAGGTTGAGGCAGCTAAACGCCTGAGAGCGATTGATCAAGCAAATTTGGAAAAAGTGCTTGCAGTAGTCGATAACAGTATTAACATGCTTTCTTCCAGGATTTACACATTGGATAATATTGTTTCTTCTGTTGTTGATATTGTACATGATGAAGTGTCCACGTTATACCATGGTCAAAATCAATTGCGTTCTGTAATGCAGTTTGCCTGGACTCTACAGACAATTAAGGCTGGTCGAGTTCCCTGGACCTCATTGAACGTTTCATCCCTTTTCGCCCCTTTTAATCTTACTGAAAAGCAGCGCATGCTTTCAATGCGTGATGCATCATTTTCTATGTTACATATTGAGAAGCTAGAATCCTTGCCTTTCTCTGTTGCTGAAACCACTACTGCCACGTGGCTTATTCATGGTTTAATTACATTACCATTTCCTTTATATAAATTTACTAACTGTATGCGGTATATTGCTATAGGACGATATGACCCACTAGGCAATGCATTCCTACACGAGGCATGGTCATTACCATACACATACAGATGTCTGAAGGATGGAAAAGAAGTGAATCTTAATGGTGAGGAATGCACACAGTCACCTGACCATTCATTAATATGCAGACACATTCAGTTACACGGTTCTTGTAATCAGGACCGCCCAAATTTAGCATGTGTTTTAAAAGGCACGCCAGTTCCAGCAGTGGTTCCCACATTCACATTATTAGCTAATGGTAGTTATTTACTTTTAAACAACGAGTTATGTTGTGGTTTATTAATTGGTGTGGCTTATGTGGTAACTGTATCAGAGCGTGTGGTGTGCTGCAAGAATGTTCTATACCCACCCACGCATGGGTCTTCAGATGTCTCCATCTGGCCACGGATTCCAACCTTGGAAGCAAAATTCAATGGTTTAAGCAGAATAAGGGCCCTTTTGTCTCAAAAACAAGTGACCCTGAGTTCGGCCCGGGAAACTTATGTCCTTCACATAGCTAACACCCGCACAGAGGTGCAGGCGCTTTTAAATACTGATTTGCCGTTTCATTTCTGTGAGCTGGTGCACCAGATTTTTAATGCTTCTTCAACGACTGGGCTTGCACATTTTTTTAAGTTAGTAAGCTGTGGCCTCGTGACTACGTTTGAAAAAGTTTTTGGTATCATTCCCACGTTTTTCCACACTATTTTTTCGAGTCTGTTTGGTGGACTACCTGTGTTGCTGGCTGTAGCAGCAGGCATTCTGTTGGTGTTTTTCTTCATAAAACATGGATGCCCATCCTGCGCAAGACGCCGTTCAACGCCTCCTGACACTGTGCCGTAATCGGATGCTCAATTACTATGGAACATTGCCGCTTGCAGCATTAAGCACGGCCTATAGATTGTCATTTCGGTTCACCGACTTCACGTGTGTCCAACCTGTGTTTCACTGCCTGAACTGCGAGTTCGATTGGGCCATTGATTTGTGCCTATGCTTGAGGACTGCTCCTGACGTCGATTTTGATCAGCTAATGCGTCCCGTGGTGGCTCACGAGCTGATCTGTTCTGGCGAGAGAGTTATGGCCTTGGCAGCGATAAATGGAGTTCTGGGCCAATGGGAGATCTCTGCAGCGGCGGATGCCTTTCTGACACACAGCGATCTGGTGAACCCACCGAGTTGTCCTCTGACGTTACAGGAGGATCCGATGCTGGAGGAGCACGTATGTTCTTTCCCATTGCTAAATTGGATTGCTGAACTATTTTCGGATGATGGCAGTGATTTCATGCTGGAGGCTGTTGCAACTTTCTTTGCATATACTTTCCAATCGTGAGATGCCTGGGAGGAATGCTTTGTTGTGAAATATGACTTTCCCCTCGCTGAATTGGAGGGATGGACTATGTTCAGCTGATGGAGAGTACAATCACGTGATGTCGCTGAGGATAACGTCAATGTGGCACATGACTTTGGAAATCGGATAAGTGCCTTGTTTTTCCTCTTACAAACATTTGAATTGATGCGACCTGGTCCTACATTTCATATTTTTGCGACCTGGCGGATGACTTTTGGTTCAAAAGTTTTGTTTTTAATTTTTGATTTGAGGCCACTGTAGGCATTCATACATATTCATTCATACATATTTTTAGCTTATTTTAGCTCAAGATTATTGAACTTTGCTTTCAATTTTTGTATCTGATTTAGTATTGCCTTTTCCCTTATGTTTGACGGTGCTCGGACCAATGGGGGGGTGTCATATGGATACTTCATTACATATATTGCGTTAAGTTAGCATGAGTGTATTACATGTTTAAACAGCCGGTTTGCCTTCGGCTTCAGTTTTGCACACGACACATACTTGTTGTTGTAGCTTTCACCCTAGAAGCGGTGAGGTGGTTTATTTGAGAATAATATGTTATTTCTATGCTATCAGCTTTGCCTGGTACACTTGGTACAACTGTCTGCACACTGAGAGCTGCACACTCTAAGATTAACCTAACACAAGGTTGCTGGGAGGCCTGATCCTCGCACCACATTAGACATAACACAAATAATGTTGATGCCAACATTTTGGGCTCTACGCGGGTTTAAGATAGAGTTACACGGAATGAACGCAGACACTTGGTGCTGCGCATGAAGAGAGCTGGTAGCTGTTGATGTGAACTGCTCCTACTGACATTGAGAGGTATGGGGCCGCCCTGCTAAAGCCCGAATGAGACCTTCTTAGATATAAAATAATATGCTAGATAGGGTGCGCGAAATATAGGTGATATAGATTTCTATAGGTTTTGCATTATAACATGCTAGCACCTTTTGCTTACTATGGATTAGTGACTATGCTGCTGACTCTGATTTTTATAATCTGCATTTTGGTATTATACAAGATACTGCGTTTGAGAACTTTGCATTGAATAATAAATATTTCAAACTTGCACTTGTGTTCTTTGACTCTCAGTTTTGGTTTGAAATGATTATATAACGAAAGAGTGTTCATGTGTTCCACGATTCCTGAGGTATTCTAAAGATCATGTTCTGGTTTGTCTAAGACATGGATCATTCCATAATGATCCATGAGACACTGTAGCTAGCTAGGTGAGGGGATTTCTGACACTGAGATGAGTTTTGGATCATCCTAACTCACTGAGGTTCTAGATCTCTATGCACAGTTCTGTGGGAGAACGGAAACCCTGCTACACACATAAGAACAGGAAGTGCACCAGATGAGAGTCCGGAGATGTCAGATGTCCAATCTCCAATGCAGCCTCTGCGCTTTAACTCACAGCTATACATTTACACTGTGATGATATTTCTAAATTCAGGCACAAAATCGCATTTTATTGAATATTATATGCAGTGGATTAAAAGTATATACTTATATATATATATTATAACCCAATTTGTCCTGTAGCAGCGGGAACGCTCTCCAGTAGGTGCCCGCGTCGAGACCAGAACAGTAAATGTAAAAATAAATGTAAATGTGGGATTCTTGTAAAGCGCACTGTTACTCTACCCGAGTGTCATGGCACTGTAGACCGCTGGGGAACCCGTCCTGGCTTTCCTTGTGAGATGGTCCCTTTCTGGGTATCTCCAGGGTGAAACCAGGCATCCCCGGCGTTTGTGGGGGGCCGTTGTAGAGATGAGGCAAGCTTAATGTCCAGAGTTACCGAGTGTGTTCCCTGGTTAGAGTAGGCACTGAGGCGAGAATTATCGAGTCTGTTGACCCCTGGTCCACGACCCTGCCGCGCCATGAATTGAACCCTGGTCCCGGGCCGTTCTCTGCTTACAGGTCTGCCGCCTCTAACCAGTGAGCCACACCACTCCACAGTGTCTCATAATATTCCACACGAAGAAAAGAAGGCGCAGCACACTCCTCGGAGAAGCTTTATTTGACAGCAGTTAAGGCATATGCATTTCGGCCGTAGGGCCTTTGTCGGATGCCTGCTGCTAACCATAGACACAGTCACACCTCCTCTTTTAAATGTTCCTGCAGTACTCCCCGTCCTCGGGAGCATGCACCTCCGCCAAACATTTGATCATCCACTTGCTGAAGCTCAGAAGGCACTACAGCTCCAAGAATGCAGCATACCTGGGCGGGTGGTATGTGGAGAAACTCAGAGAATACATTCGGTGTCCTGCAGGGCAAGGCGCAATGTGTCAGGTAAGTTACAGTCCTTAAGCTTCCCTGGGTCCCCGCATTTGTTTCAACCTTTCAGACACAAGTCGCGGGAGCTAAAGGTTGAATGCAATGAACCAAGACTTTATCGTGAAGTCACGATCTGAGGCAGGCAGCGGCTATTGCCAGACTTGTGCTTGAAGGTGGGCTAGTGCAGATCCAATACCATGGAGGGAAAAGACTGCAGACGCAGGAGCCAGAATTTCTGCCAGCCAGATTGTGAAACGGGGCCTCTCAACGCGCCTCTGGCAGAAGCGACAATATACAACAAACCCTCCGAAGTGCAGAAGGGAGAGGCCTCACGAGGAATCTGAGGGAGAAACTTTACTTGACAGCAGTTAGGGCATAATGAATTTTGGTCATAGGGCCTTCGTCGCCTGCTTGCTGCTAACCATGGACACAGTCACGCCTCCGCTTTTAAATGTTCCTGCAGTACCCCCCGTCCTGGGGACCATACACCTCCCCCAACCATGTGATAGTCCACCTGCTACAGCGCATTAGGCAATACAGCTCCCAGGATGCAGAATATCTGGGCAGGTGGCACGTGGGGAAACTCAGAGAATACATTGCATGTGGCGGTGTCCTGCAGGGCAAGGCGCAATGTGTCAGGTAAGTTACAGTCCTTAAGCTTCCCTGGGTCCCTGCATATGTTTCAACCTTCCAGACATAAGTCCAGCGAGCCAAAGGTTAAATGCAACGAACCAAGACTTTATTGTGAAGTCACGATCTGCGTCAGGCAGCGGCTATTGCCAGACTTGTGCTTTAAGGTGGGCTGGTGTAGATCCAATACCATGGAGGGAAAAGACTGCAGACGCAAGAGCCAGAATTTCTGCCAGCCAGCTTTTGAAACGGGGCCTCTCAACGCGCCTCTGGCAGAAGCGACAATATACAACAAACCCTCCGAAGTGCAGAAGGGAGAGGCCACACGAGGAATCCGAGGGAGAAGCTTTATTTGACAGCAGTTAGGGCATAATGCATTTCGGCCGTAAGGCCTTCATCAGATGCCTGCTGCTAACCATAGACACAGTCACGCCTCAGCTTTTAAATGTTCCTGCAGTACTCCCCGTCCTCTGGAGTATGCACCTCCCCCAACCTTGTGATCGTCTGCTACAGCTCCCAGGATGCAACATACCTGGTTGGGTGAAACGTGGGGAAACTCGGAGAATACATTCCATGTGGCGGTGTCCTGCAGGGCAAGGCGCGATGTGTCAAGTAAGTTACAGTCCTTAAGCTTCCCTAGGTCCCCGCATATGTTTCAACCTTCCAGACACAACTCCGGCAGGCCAAAGGTTGAATACAATGTTATTTCTAAATTCAGGTAAAAAATATCATTCTATTGAATAATATATGCAGTGGATTAAAAGTATATATATATGGTTGCAGACTGTGTACGTTATGTATGTATGTACATGGTATTTCCATAGCGGTAACCTTGCCAAAAGGCAGCAGAATACAGCTGTGTGCACTGATGATAAGATGATGCAAAATCACTAGGAAATCACTGTTCTTTAACTGTACATTGCTGTTACACATCATCTCTTTCTGAGATTTGAAGCCTTGATTCTTTTTTTTAATTATTCCAATTGGACCAATGCATCTGATAAAAGTATAGATAAAAGTGAAGCCCAGAAATTGAAAAGTGGTGCACCGGTAACATGGTGCCACTGTGTCACCCTACAAAAGAGGCTGCTTTAATATGTATGCTCTAAGAGTGCATGCCACAACAACAAAAAATGAAGGCATCTCTGTATTGTATAGCCTAAGTTGCCTACGTATTACCAGAGCTGGCTATAGCTCTGCTGGTACCTGTTAGATCTGGGGGTCTCTAGTTGGCAATACTATTCACCTTTGTCCAAATAGGGACTATTACTTCTAAGTCAGGATAAGGAGATTACACTCCTTAATAACCCCTGCTCACCCCCTTGGTAGCTTGCCACGAGCAGACAGGCTTATCTCAGAGGCAGTGTGTTAAGCATTTGTGAATATACACAGTAATACAGTGAAAACACTACAGATGGACACAACACAGGTTTTATCAAAATAAGTATTCTTTATATAGACTTAAACACAAGACCACAAACGACAAAAATCCACAATACTATACTAGTAGTTGACTTAAAGATGATTCAAGTTGCTTAGTTAAAGTTGATGGTAAATGCGACAAAGTTCTTAACAAAGTACCTGGATGCGCAACGCAAAGTAAACAGAAGGCTTGCAAAAGGGGAGATGCGTTGGTTACCTGATCCGGGGGAACGGTTGCATCCTGCCTCAATGCTTGCGCACGGTAGGGGACTCGTCGCGAGCCTTACCGGTACGGAGGTGATGCATAGATTCTCAGAATGCAGGCCCGTTGCGATGCAAAAAGATGGCGCCCTTGATGCGGCGGTGCGATGACGATGCGATGAAGCCCTGGCAGCCTTGCGACGACTCTGTACATTTGGAGCCGCGACAGGCTCTGTGATACGCTTCTCCTGTGATGAGATGACGACTCTCACGATGGCGTCATGCTTCTCCGGTGATGCGACAGCAGGCAGCTTTGATGAACACACGCTTCCAGGGAGATGTGGGAAAGGCTTGCTTCTACGGCGTTGTGATGATTTCCCCTGCGGTGTCGACACGCTTCTTCTTGATGCATCGCGCTTCCAGCTACCAGTGGCACGAAAGTTACTGGAGTCAGAATTCCCAGCAAGGAAATTCAGGAGGGAGCTGGGGGTGAAGTCTTTTGTCCCTGAGACTTCAGCAGGAGGCAAGCATAGTTCAAGCCCTTGGAGAATATTCTGTAGATGAAAGTCCTTACAAAGTTCCTCTTCCTTTCCCTTGGCAATGAAGCAACCACTGCAAGCTAATCCAGCAAACATCACACTGGCAGAGGGGCAGGAGAACTCCTGCAGCTTCCTTGGTTCTTCTACTTGGCAGAAAGGTTTCTTGTCCAGAAGTTATCTAATTTCTTGGGATCAGGGTCCCAATATTTATACCCCAAAATCCTTTGTTCTCTGAAGGCAGAGAGGCCTCTGCCTAGTCCGAACCAGTTCCTGGGCACTTTGTTTACATGACTCTCTTCTTCCTTTCACTGTGCAGGGCAGAGACATCATCCGCCCAACAGGAGATGGAGCCAGCACAGGGGAGGGAAGGTACATCTCTGGAGCACTCTGTTGACATGATTCCTCCTCTCCTTTCACAGTGCAGGGCAGAGACATCAGACAACCCACAGGAGGTGGAGCCAGCATTTTAGAGGGAAGGCACAGCCCTATTCAGGTCCCAGGTGCAACTCCTCCTTCCCATCTAGATGCAGATCTCTCTATTTACCACCGGGCTGCCCCAGCCTGTTTCCTGGAATCCCCCAGCCCTGTCACTCACAAACCCAGACAAGGAATACACAACCCAGTAAAGGCAGGCCTGGATAGTTAGGCAAGAAAATACCTACTTTCTAAAAGTGGTATTTTCAAAAACAGAATATTAAAACCAACTTTACTAAAAGATGTATTTTAATATTCTGAGTTCAGGCATACTACATTCGAATTTCTACTATGTTCCCTGAGTCAGTTAAGATTATAAGAATGTAATAATCTAACTGCCCATTCTGGCCTATGAGAACAGGTAGCCTTCATTAGCAAAAAATGAAAATGGCTGTAATTCACAATTAGAACATGCTACACACTTTAGAGCATGTCCTACCTTAGACTTACAATGCACCCTGCCTTTGGGCCTACCATAGGGGTGTCTAATATGAAGTAAAGGGAAGGTTTAAGGACTGGCAAGTGGGTGCACTTGGCCAAGTCGACATGGCAGTGCTAGACTGCACACAGGCCTTGCAATGGCAGGCCTGAGACACACTTTACAAGCTGCTTCTGTGGGTGGCACAACTAGTGCTGCAATCCCACTAGCAGCATTTGATTAACAAGCCCTGGGCACACATGGTGCACTGTACTAGGGGCTGACAGATAAATCAAATAACCCAATCATGAAATAACCAATTAGTACATTAATTTAACATAGGAGCACTTGCACTGCGGCATTGATTAGCAGTGGCACAGTGCCCAAAGCATTAAACCAGCAAAACCATATCAAAACAGAGGAGGCAATCCGTCAAAAAATGGAAGGGAAACTCACGCCAATGATGCCAGGTCTAACTGTGCCCGGTTCAACAATGCTTGTTGGCGCCCCCCAATTATCTCATTCTCCACAAATTCCATCACTACCACTCTGCAACAGTGCCCCTCAAGTCTCCACAACCACTCTCTCTCACATGCATTTATTTTGTTTTATAGCACTACTGAACCAGAGTAGGGTGTCAGAGACCTTCATATCACACACACATTGTACAGAAACAATGATTCATACATGTGTAAATAAGTCTCTAGGAAATGTTACATAAAACAAAGAGGGTTACAAGGTGCAGGCATCACATGTCCGACGGTCCGGAAGCGCCGGAGGGACTCGGCTACAGTGGCTGCGACTTGATCCGGTCACTTCTGGGACACATGACTATTTGGCACAGTGTTCTAATGAGTGGTGCTGGTTCGTGCTGCCGTAGCGCCCTCAAGGTCCACATCTGTCTGAAATGACTGAGAATAGTTAACCCCTCACACGCCCTGATGAAATCGCTGAAATATGGAGCGATGAAACATGTCGGCTTGAGGAAATAATTCACCATGGTATATAAGTAACCATTTTTAAACAAGTGGGGTTTGCTACATCAGAATAAAACGGCAAAGCAAGCAAAGCCCTGCTTACACACTATTTTTCTTTGTGTTTGGTTAGGGGTCTATATACACTATAAGTAGGTGTCAGTGTTGATACGTTTGTCACTATTTGTATTTTTCACCACTATTCTCATGTCCGCACAATCATTCTTTCTAGTGCACGTTTGTCTTTTCACATGGAGAGAGTGGCCAATGATGAGAAGTGGGTATACCGGCAATTGCTAACCGGGCACCCCCTCAGGTTGTTCTACCGTGAGGTACTCTCTCTTTCTTTCACACCTTTTCTAGGGTGAATTGTATGTGGTCCTGTGTGGTTTGATATTTTATATTGAAGAAGCACGCACCTTGACCTATGGACTTATGTTATTGGACATATTCCAGGAAAAATTAATGATAAGTAATCCCTAGTTTGTTGGTCTTTTATATAGATGCAGTTGCATGTAGGTAAGGCTCCAATTGGTTGGCTATTTCAGGGAGGACCTAGCCTGGCAGTTCGGCCTGGACTGTTCCCATTGGGCACAGGGTCAAGACTGATTTGCATATGGCTGGGTCCAAACTGGAATGGCATGGTGAGCAAAAAACTATGGATTTATGCCCATATCTCTGTACCGGGTGAATGCATGACATTGTTCTGCATTCTGTCCATCAATTGTTCTTTTTGCATTTGTCACCCCGAGTGGGACGGGTAAGCTCAGAAGTGAGTCCAGTGCTCTCCATACCCTGGCTGATGAGGGCTAAAAGCCCGAAACCGGTCCTAGGATGCTTGTTTCCAGTCCAGGGACAGTGTTGCCAGATTGGGCTATTTCCCGCACAATTGGGCGACATTTATCTCATTTGTGCGGGAAAAACCCATACCTGGCGGGGGGCTACTTTTTGGGTGTATTTTAGCACACTGTGCTGAAAAAATCTGATTTGTGCAGCGCCGACGACGAGTTCCTGCCTATCATGCTTGGCAGCACCGCCCAGGATTGGTGAATGAGCGCGAAAAGCACGATGATGGCAGAGGTGTGATTGGATGAGCACCAGAACAGCCTGTGGGCTGTGACTGTCCAATCATATCCATGGTGTATGTGGATACGCCCACCCCCTCACACACACTTTCTGCGGCTGAGATTGAAGAACACCACGACGTGTAGACGGTGGCCAGCCTGAGACAGACTGGCCAGGTGGTATGTGCTTGTGGCCCAGCCCTGTGCTGCTGTGACCTCTCGCCTCGAGTAGTCGTATATTATCATCTGACAGGTATGGGCCCTGCTGCATCGAAAAGAAGTACCACCCACCCCAGTTAGAGTAAGTTGAGTAAGTTAATTAAGTTAATACGCTTACCTACTCAGCATTAGGAACTATCTGAAAGGTGAATTTATGCTGCCACAGAGGGTAATGGGGTCAGCAAAGTCCTGGGTGTTCTGACCAAGCATTCCTGGCCACATGCACCCTCATATTTTTTTATCTACTTAAGGGTGGCTGTTCAAGCTATCTGGTCCCATTGTCAGTCGGATATGGGTGAAAGTTGGATGGACCGCTAGTTTGTGACCTCAGGCCTATGGTGCTTTTCAAAGGAGTCTTCTATGCAGTACTCGAGTTATCCCGTCGCGAGGTGGCCAGTAAATAAGTCTTGTTGATTGTTGTAGCTCCACCTGAAGTTACCTGGAGGCATGGGGCAGACCTTCGGAATGCATGTGGATGAATGCACGTGGATGAAAGTATGACGCTGCCTGCTATGCTGTGTATTTTATGTTGCCTTTTTCCATGGAACAAGTGTTTTTATTTCCAGATGCCTTAAAGGGTAAAATATGTACTTTGAATTTTTTTACCTCTTGAAAGTATTGGGGATAGTTTTGAGAAGAAGTTGCCAAAGCAGATTACATTATTGGGTAAAACTATTTCTTCTTAAAATAGAACGCCTTGAAGCTAAACGTTTTTTCTAGCTCCAGCACTTGGGGGGACTAACCAAGCAAGTGACATCTTGGCATGTGCCATCACAACCCATGATGTCACAATGCATGACATCACACATGGCATCACAGTGACATCACAAGAAGTAACATCAGATATTAAGATCTTACACATGGTTTTATTCGTTATATCACTAAGTACATTTAAGCGCATTGTGAGATTTAACAAATGAGATTTTGCTTTGTGGTTGTACTAATAAAGTAACACAATCCTGATGCAAAATCAGGGCCTCAACTCATTTTCAAAACCCCACCACAAAGAAATTGGCAACATGAGAAGCATGGTAGTAGATCTGTTATGTTTACTTGGTTGCAAAGTCTGTGCATTCAAATATTCTATGGGGTTAAGACATCTGCTACAGAGGTGCCCAGTAAATATCTTGGAATAATAATAATGGTGAAATAATTCTGGAGGTTAAAGTATTTGTTGAAGAGATCTGTGTTTTGCGTAGTCCCATATCTGAATCAAAGTGGTATATAAGGTTAATGTATCTCCCGCAAAGCACATCATATAATATGCATATGACAGATTCTTTTCTTATGTAGCTAGGTAAGTGGGTTACTGTTTTGAACACAGCTCCTTTTGTTACTTGCAGTTCATAAATTGTAAATGTTCTAATATAGCACAGTGAGCTATGTAGAATGGGACTGCTACACCTTTTAACCCTCATTGACTCATGCAACGCATCTTGATTTACACACTTGTATGATTTATTGTCATTGTGTATTTTATGTAAAGCGCTCTGACACCCTGAATTGGGATGAGTAGCGCTATAAAAGAATCACAATAGTGCTATTTAAATTTGGTGTGTAAATGCTGGGACAGGCCAACACATTGCACATTCTTACAGTGCATGCAGTTACATAAAGGGACTGAACAAAGTAAAAAGCATGCCTCTCTTAAGTACCTGTGAAGAGATAACAAGCTGTGTGCTTTTGTTTCCCCTCCGTGGCATTTGCATTTAAGTGTGGGGTTCTAGGCCACGTCCAGATAGGATACTCTAACAAATGAAGGACTACTGGCCCCTTAACTTGGCCATTATCTTTGGCCCAGCTGGATGTGAAAATAACAAGCTGGATGTGTCCCAGTGTCTGAAAATGACACAGGGACAAGTTCATCATGGATGTATGACGTTACAACGCATACTTTTACAACGCATACCTTTACAACGCATTTTTTACAATGCAACATCTATTACAACGCATTCCATTACAACGCATGCCATTACAATGAATTTTTTAAAACTACCTTAACAACGCATTCCATTGCAACGCATACTACCTTTACAATGCATACCATTACAACACACACCATTACATTGCATGTATGGTAAGTATTCAATAGTGTAGGGGTAAAAATTACTATCCTAACTCCAGGGGGTGCAACAGTAGGGTAAGTGTTGGATAGTGTAGGGGTAAAAATTACTATTCTAACTCCAGGGGGTGCAACAGTAGGGTAAGTGTTGGATAGTGTAAGGGTACTATGCTTTGTAATGGTATGCGTTGTAATGGTATGCGTTGTAATTACTGCATTTTAATGACATGCGTTGTAGTGGTATGCGTTGTAGTGTCATGCGTTGTAATGGCATGCGATGTAATGGATGTTGCGTTGTTAAAGTTTTGTTGTAATGGTAGTGCGTTGTAAAAGTTGTGTTGTAAAGGTTGTTTCCTGGTCATCATATTTCTGGGGGGCCCAACCTCTTGGTAGGGTAGATGGCATTAACCCTGTGAAAACAGTGGGTGGACGCAGTGTATCTGCATGTACCCTAGGCTTGTGCCCTGGTTGGTGTCTTCCAGTGGCTGCATGATTGTTTCAGTCCGAGTCCTGGCAATTCACAAATAGGAACTGTTAGACCTGGCATCCTTGGCGTGGTTTCACCCTATCTTTTTGCCTCTACCTCCTGTATTTTTGATGCTGTGCAGGATTTCGTTTTTGCTGGTTTAGATGCTGTGGGCACTTTGCCACTGCTGACCAATGTCAAGGTGCAAACTCTCCCTATGTAAATTGTTATTGTGATTGGTTATCCATGATTGGCATATTTGTATTACCAAGAAGTCCCTAGTAAAGTGAACTGAGTGTGCCAGGGCTGGTGATTCAAATGCTACTAGTGGGCCTGCAGCACTGATTGTGCCACCCACATGAGTAGCCCTAAAACTGTGTCTAAGGCCTGCCACCTCAGTGCCTGTGTGCAGTCTGTGAACTGACATGTTGTCCTGGCAAGTCCCCATACCTGCCAGGCCCTACCCTTTCCTTTATGTGCACATAGGACACCCCTATAGCAGGCCCAAGGTACCCCCTGGGCAGGGTGCAGTGCAGGTGAAAGGTAGGACATGTACTGATGTGTGTAACATGTCCTAATTGTGAAATACAGCCAATTTCGTTTTTCACTATTGGAAGGCCATCTTGCCCATAGGATAGAATGGGGAAGGCTGTGTACCATTATACCATCCTATCTTTCCATAGGAACAAGATGGAGACATGAAGTCTGGTACCCTTGAATTCAGAATTTAATAACACATCTTTTTGTGGAGATGATTTTTAAATACTGAGTTTAGAAATGGCATTTTTAGAAAGCTGCTGTTTTTCTGTTCAAATTTTCCTGTGTGCCTCTGCCTGGTTGTGGATTGACTGTCTGGGTTTGGGGAGTGACAGGGGCTGGTGAGGTGTCTTGGCTCCAGGAGTCTAGTTGTATAGCACTAGGCTGAATAGGCCCATCTGCATTTAGAGAGGTGGGTGGGGAAATCCCTGTAGCTGAGTTGGGCTGTGCCTGCCTCCAGAAAAGACGGCTCCACCCCCTGCTGGACGTCTAAGGACCCTGGCCCCCTGTCTCAAAGGAAGAAGTTGTGCACTGGCAGAGTACCCGCAGGACTGGTTTGAACTGGGTCCAGAACCCCCAACACATGAAGAACAAAGACTTTAGGGGTATAAAAGTAGGATGTAGACCCCTTGAAAATCAGACTTCCGCAATCATGCCAGAAGAAGAAAAGCTGGAGAAACTAAGGAAGACTGCCTTGCTATGTGCTCTGGGGCTGACCTGCTGTTTTGCTGATTCAACTAATGGAGAGAAGAAGGGGACTTTGCTGTGTGCTGTGCTTCCCCCAACTGCTTGCAACCAAGACTTTGCTGTGTGCTGTGTCTGCATTCTCCATGGGCCTGAGAAAAGCTGGCCTCCTGTTCCTGGAACACAGGGTTAAAAAAGTTCCCAGGAAGAACCAAGACGCTGTAAGAAACATCCTATTCGCCATCTGTGCTTTATTACTAACGGCCTGCCCTGCGGGAGGATCGGTGTGCTCATCGGCACACAACTGACGCCGGCCGTGGGATTGCTGGGCCTCCCTCATTAGTAATTCCCCGAGCAACTTGATAACATTGTGGGCGGCCTGACTGTGACCTTTGCCCTGTGAGGGGGACTGCCACGCCCCAAATAGCCAGGTTTGCAAATCACCGCCACTGCCTGGGACAAAGAACAGCCAAAGAAACTCACCGCCATCGACCCCGGGTAAGCTGACATCACCTATGATTGGCCCGCTGAGGAGCCGCTCTGTGATTTGCGCGGTGATTTGCCCGCCACGGGAGGCTCGACTGAGGAGCCGACTGAGGAGCGAAGCTGTGATTGGGCCCGGCCGAGAGAAGAGGCATGTGGTCGAGGAGCTCGCCGGCAGCACAGCGCTGGGATTGGCCCAGCGCTCCGTTGGCCCCGCCCTTGTGCCCCATCCTCGAGGGAGCTGCCGTCATGGGAATTAGGGGCTCGACTCCGGAGGCCGGGGAGCCTTGCAGGGGAGAAACCTGTCTCGCCGGAGGGCGCATCAGGAAGCAAGGATTGCCAGTCCCTCGCAGAGAAGCCGCAATTCCCCAGGTAACGCATGGAGCGTAGTCCTGAGCCGTGGTGTGTGTCCTTGCCTAGGAGTTGCGCAGGGCTGCCTCGTCGCCATAGTCATCTGACATTTCAAGTTAAAGATAAGCCTGTAACTTTGGGGGCAAGTCGGCACCATCACTGACCGCGGGGTCAGCGGAAAATACCGGAGAGACTGAGGGGCATTGTTGGTAGACACGTGTGCCGGTAAAGTCCCAGATAATCACACACAAGGACAGAACTGTTTGGCCCCCTAGCTGCTACTGAGCAGAAACAGGGATTACACGTGAAAGGGCTGAAAGAACATTACAAGAGAACCGTTTTATTTTACCTGCAACAGAAGTTTATTGTGTATGTTGGCCTTGCTTGTTGTTATTTGGTCTTGCCTAAATTGCTAGATAAATAATCTATTTTTGATAGCTACCTGTGTGGCGTCCCTATGTGGTGATTCACAGTATTATTATGGGTGTTGGTGCAGAATACTTTACGCATTGCCTTGGGGATAAGCCTGACTGCTTGTGCCAAGCTACCAAGGGGGTGAGCATGGGTTATCAGCAGTGTGTGCCCCTGTACCCTGACTAGAAGTAAGGGTCCCTATTTGGTCAAAGGTACCCACCTCTGCCAACTAGAGACCCCCAATTCTAACAGGAACTAACCTAGACTTTTAAAGGCACATCTGTTAATGTAACAGACAGGCTGAAGCCCTAAGTAGGAAATCGAATAACTATTTGTACAACATCCTGAGTAGTAGTTCTTGCAAAATTAATTCACATAACCTTTTGGACTTTGGAGTGTATTTTTGTCCAGGGTTAGTAGATCGGTGGCTCTGTCAATTTCTCTTGGTCATAGAAGTCAAGGTGTATGAAAGGACAAGATCTCGGATTACAATTTTACTTCATATATTTCGAGATTTTTGCATTGAGACAAGCCATTTCTAATGCTAAATTTGCTGATTTTCTTTATTCAGTACATATACTCTAACCAGTGGCATTAGGACAGGTGCTCAGTTAACCCCTTCCCACTATCTGTGTATTAAATAGAATTTATATTCATCCTTATATGGTTTCTGATGACTATTTCTGCATAATTTGAAAGTTGCTACTTTGGGCTGGTTTATGGGCTGAAACTGTTCTGCGTTGGGCTGGATTTGGGCTTATATTTGAGCGGCTTTGGGCTTGGGATGCGACTCAAAATCTGGCAACACTGTCCAGGGAGGACCTGGCCTGGCAGTTCCAGCTGGACTGTTCGAATTGGGCCCAGGGACAAGACTGATTTGCATGTCGCTGGGTGCAAACTGGAATGGCATAGTGTGCAAATAAACGATGAATTAAGCACAGATCTCTGTACTGGGGTGAATGTATGACATTGTACTGCATTCTATCCAACAATTGTTCTTTTTGCATATTTTTATATTTGGGAACTAAGCCAGTGCTCTTCTGCTGCAAACAATACCCAGACATTGTTAACAAGTGTACAAATGACAGAATAATTAATACTATCACAATATGAGCCATATTTTGCCACATCATTTGTCTCCTACATAATTTACTCAGCCCTCTGCTTCCGCATAATTCCTGTGGCCCTGCCAATACCCTGCAGCTTGCATTCAGTTCTTTGATGGCATTTAATAGCTAACTGTAGTATTATAGGATTGAAACTTAAAAAATGTAGTAACAAAAGCATCTCTCTGACAAAAGCAGCAACCCACTGAACTATCTACAATAAATGCCTTAGCGATCTGCATTGTGTATACATGATTTGCAGCAGATATATTAGCCCTCTGCACTACTTTATGATGAGCCAAAACTTCCAATAGACAAACTTCCATCTATCTACAGCAGGGCTATTATTCACCAGAGGTAACTTGGCATTTTTATGTTACCTCAACACAGCTTTCTTTTATAGTCTCATGCATTGTAGAGCTGTAGCACTGGCTAAAACAATTGGACTAACGCACCTGAACTTGAATATACTGCCCTGGAGACGTTAAATCTTCCAGTAAGTAACCTTATTGATGATGGTTCTGTAAATTGAAAAAATACAATTACATAGTACCTATGGTGCTACTGAGAAGTGCCCATTTTCTCCCATTATAAGAATTGCCCTTGTGCTGAGAAGTGTGGATGCTTTCCCTTTTATCTTCAAAAGTGTAGGTTTTCAGTAATTGCAAATTCCTGCCCAAGTCAAACACTGTCATAACTGGGCTCTCATAGGGACTAAGGGCCATAAGTGTCAAGCACAAATGTGTTCGCAAACGCCGAAATTCGCAGAATTACGGCGTTTGCGAACGCATTTGTGCTAAATGGTATGTATGTAGCAAATGTGCGTGCAAAATAAGGAATCGCAAAATTTGCGATTCCTTATTTTGCGATTGCATTTAAGGAATCACAAATTTAGTGATTCCTTAAATGCAATGTAAGAAGCACCAAAAAAGTGCAATTTCGCCTTAAGGAATCGCAAATTATAAACAACTTCAAGTTGGTGGTAATTTGCGATTTCTTTTAAAAAAAATGCACTTTTTTGCATTTTCATAGTGCTATGTGAAGCACATACATGCCCTTAGGGCATGTATGTGCGCCACATGTGCACCCATGCTTATTTCAGGGGTGCAACAGGGTATCCTTTGGACACACCTGCACCCTCGAAATTGCATTCTCAATTTGCTAATCGCAAATTGAGAATGTCTTCCCATTCATTCCTATTGGCCACTAGGCCCATAAGAATGAATGGGAAGACATTGGATTAAGTCAATATGGCAGTCCTGATTCCATATTAACTTCATCCACTGGATTAAGTCAATATGGAAGTCCTGCTACTACAGGGTGAAGAGTAGTAGAAAAGTAAGCAACAGGCATCCTTCATGTGTTTGAGCCAAAACTGAGAGAGCACACCCATCTCTCTCACTGCAAAATAGTGTGAATTCTTTTGTAGAATCTGGCATTCCTAGTGCTGGGCTGTGACACAATGGAAGGGTCTGGGGGAGGCACTAATAGCGGTGTGGGGAACGCTCGGGGGAAGAAGGCGAGTAAAATAGTCAAACATGCAGCCAGCAACTGTGTTATGGATAGAATCGATTCCATTATAAATAGCTGTAAGGATATTCTCACTGCAGAACCGCCTATTTCTTACCCCCAGGTCCCCCTTGTCATCAAGCCTACTGCCCTGCCCAAACATGGTGGTATTAATAAACTTGTTACAGTACCAATTTTTAGGAGATCGATCAGGAAAGGAGCCAAGTGTATCCCCTCAGAAAGCTCCAGAGGGTACGAAACCACTTCTAATTCAGTTACAAAACCCCCTGAGATTGTCACTCTCATTGATAATACACCTTCAGACACAGCGGCCAAGTTCACAAACATGTTTGCTTCCTTGGCCAATTTATCTGATACAATAATAGTTGACGAAAATGTATCTACTCCATCTAGTAATTCTCAGGGGGCTTGTAGTTGTCACCAACAAATCGAAGAACTAAAATATGTAGTCAACAGTTTAAAATCTGAAATGGAGCAAATGAGGCGTTTAGTCTTGGAACTTTCTTCTGCTGTCCAGGTGAGGGCTACAAATGAATTGGTAAAAGGTCTAAGAAGTAGCGCACCTCACATAGCACAGCACCCTGTCTGTCCCTCTAGTAAACACTTGGTGGGTTCTTTGAATATGACAGAGGATAGAGAAATAGGGGAGTCTCTAACCGCCAGTCACACCTTGTCCTATGCTGGCACAGTATCTAAGTTAGCCCAAAAAAGTCTCAAAATAAGACCCAATCCTTCCATAAACCCCATATCAGTTGATGGCTTGTTTGAAGTGCCACTGGTAGCATCCTCTAGCCTTCACCCCAAGTAACAAGGGGAGGGATAAATATACAGACCAAGGCCCTTACCCGAAAGGCCAATACAGTCTATATGGTCAACGTTCCTAAACGTAAATCCACCTCCACACAGGAATCCTATAAGTCCTTAGTAAACAAAAGTATCCATTGTATCCGGAAAGTACGAGGATGTCGCTCACTAATCCGCGAGGACATAGTTGGGGCTACACGATCCTCATTAAAGGGAGGGTTGACTGACTATATAGAGCTCACATTGACCAGTACCACCGTAGCAGAAAACATATTGGCTGTAGAATTTCGTACTTGTTCGCCCGATTTCACCCGAATCCAGATGAGGTCATCTCCAGTGACCGAGGTTGTAGTAACACATCTACGGGAGGCCAGAAGGACATGGGGCGGGGAGTCTGAACTTGATAACATAGATTGACTATCTAACGATAACTCTCATCAGATGACACCCTTAGTAATGGCTCCCACAGGTGGCTAGTTTGGGAGTAAATTTTTTATTCCACCCTTTGAGCGAAAATTAGATTATCCCTGTGAGGGGCTTGGCTGATGCCCCCTGGGTTCTACGATTAAGTTAACACCTACCCTGGATTTAGAATTCCAGATATGAGAGATATTACCCTGCCAGGCAGCTATCCAGCCAGGTGATCACGTACGTCCTCACTCCCTCGCTCTCCGTATGCTTTCATGGAAAGTATGCTCCTTTTCATGCAGGCCTCAAGAATAAACTGGACTTGACCCACTGGAACACCTTTGTGGAAGACTATTACATCTGTCTTTTACAGGAGACTTGAAGCCTGCAACCTTTATACAAATCCGGATACACAACTTTTTGTGTATCGGCTGAAGGTGCGGGTAAAGGGCGACCATCTGGTTTTTTGAAAGCTTGGGTCAGTATAGGTTTGGGCTGGAATATAAAGCAAACCATTCCATCTCTTAACATAATGAGGCTTACTATTGGCAAGGGACCAACTTATAGTGGAGATCTGGAAATTTTTAACATACACAACAGAGGGACCCAAGGGGGTAATCCGTTGTTGTATAAGCTTTATTCGAGACAATTCTCATAAAAGCACATAAAATCAGAACAATTACACAAAAATACATAGTCAGAGTAAAAAATCATTAAACATAAGTGCAGCTCATACAACATTACACATAAAACAATTTATACCATTTACATAAAAATTTGTTAAAAGGGAATCCCTGGTTACCTGCTACCCCCCAAAGACCGTCGTCTTATCGCCCAAGCCCAACCCATGTATTTGGCTACCCCCATGACTATCGAATCCTGGTTTGTTGTGCACAGGATTCTTAGGGCCACTGCACTATCTCGTGTCCCCAGGTTTTTGCATACCGGCGAGAGCCATTTTCTCCTCGGATTTACATAAGCTTGACATCCGAAGAGAAAATGGCCTATACTCTCCTCGGCATTTTCACAAGCAGGACATAGGTTGTCAGTGGGTCTGTGCCAGCCAGATGTCAATTTCTTAAGGGGGATAGATCCTGACCTTAACTGAAAGACAAGTTTCCTGTCCATAGGTACAGTGATATTGGCCCAATAATTTTCTAGGACAGGAAAAATTTTAGTCTCCAGGAAACGACCAGACATAGAATCTGCCCTGGTGTCATTCAGCATCTTGCCTCCCACCCAATCCCAATATTGCTCTTTGAGGGCTTCTTTGCTTGGGAAGATTTCCCCCTCGGGGTTGTTCCAAAGATTCGAAAACCCTAGATTTACCAGCATGGTCTTCAGGTGTTTTAACCATTTTATCTTATGGAAGATATCTTCCTTGATTATCCACAGAAAGCCCTCCGCGTACTGTCTTATTTCTGGAGTCGTCCAGAGGCGTCTCCAGTAAAGAACTGGTCGCAATCGAGCTCTGTCGACAATCGTACGTCTGCCTAGCTCCAAGAACAATGGGATTAGGGGGGTACTCTGTGGAAGTCCAGTAATCCCACGCATGAACTTGTTCTCGGAAGTCTGAAGAGCCACCAGACTATTCCAAGCCCATAGTTCCGCGCCATATAAAGTGGCACCCAGAACCTTCGCATCGTACACAGTCATTGCAGGTTTTATAGGTTTTGTTTTTGATTTACGATGTTCCCCCCTTAGGGCACCTGAAAGCTGCTGGTGCTTTAGGACTACTTTATTCACATGATGCGTCCAGCCATTCCCCCCGCGATCTGCACTCCCAAATACGTGAATTCATTAACTATATCGAGCCTGCTATTATTTAGGGTTATCTTAGGATAACTCCTGCGTCCTGCAGAGAAGGCCATTAGTTTGGTTTTTCCTACATTTACCTCTAGCCCGTGCTCCAAGCAGAAAGCATCAAAAATGCTTAATGCACGTTGCAGCCCCATGGGGGTCTTAGACAAAATAAGAGTGTCGTCGGCGAACATCAGGATTGGAACCCTGGTGTCCGCTAACGATGGGGCATCTACACTAGCCTTCAACATTCTCTCTACTATCCCATTAATGAATAACGAGAAAAGTAGAGGGGCCATGGAACAGCCTTGTCTAACACCCCTTTCCACAGGGAAATCCAATGTTGTTTCCCTACTTCCTCCCCACTGAACTCTAGCAAAGTTGGATTCATGCAGTCGCAGGATTAATGTTAGCAGTTCAGCAGGGATCCCCAGCTTTTGGAGGACCGACCATAGCTTGTACCGGGGGACTAGATCAAACGCCGCCCGCAGGTCGACAAACGCAACGTACAGGCTGCCCCTTCCCAACTCGACGGTCTTCCACCGCAATATGGTGAAGCGGAAGACCTGGTCAATGGTACTAGTTGCTCGCCTAAATCCCGCTTGGTATGGGGAGAGGGCGCTATTATCTTCTACCCAGTCCATTAGCTGGTTTGTTACCATTCTCCCAACAATTTTCTGCATGGTGGCTATTAAACTTATAGGCCTATAATTAGCAGGCAATGAGCGATCGCCCTTCTTGTGAATGGGGATAATGGTTGCACCCTTCCAAATGTCTGGAACCACTGCCCCCTTTGCTAGGGCATTTACTACAAGGTGGGTGTATCTCGCCCATCTAGTCACATCATGTTTGAAAATATCGGGTGGGATACCATCTGGACCTGGCGCCCTCCCACACTTCGCGGAACAGATGGCAATTTCTGCTTCTCTAAGGGAGAATAGATCTTCGGTTGCATAAACCGGTATTATATTATCAGCTGCCACGGGTTTGTTGCTTTCCGCGTACTGTGGCCCGAAGTAATCGACCCAGGCTTCCACTGGTACATTGTTGTCCGGTTTTACTGGGCCCGCACCACTACCCCACTTGATAATTTTCCAGAATGACATTGAGTCTTTATTATCAGAGGCTTCTTTTAATTGGGCCCAATGGTCTTCGTCCCATTTCTTTTTGGCACGATAAATGGCTAATTTGTACAGTTTCCTATTCTTTGTCACTGCAGCACAGTCCCTGTTCCTTATGGCATGCCCCAGGTCTAGACGTGCTTGTCTACAGTGGTTATCAAACCACCTGCCCACTTCCTTAGTTTTCTTCCCTTTTCTTTTCTTAATGAAAAAACATGGTCTTAGAAGGGAGAATAACTTATTGTGAATTTCAGTGATACCGTTGTCCCCTGGAACCACTGGGACTGCTGCTTCAATCGCGGAAATTGCACGATCAACCTTATTGGTAATATATGTCATAGTGGCCTCATTTGCTAGTACCTTGGGCCATTTTAACCTTCGCTCATCGTTACTTAAAAGAGGGGTTTCATCGTGTGTCTCAATTGGGTTTCCTGAACCGGTATTCCACCACCTGTGGGACACACATAGGGGGTTGTGATCACTTTCAACCCGGGGCCTAACAGCCATGTCGACAACCCCATTCCACAGCTGGAGACTACACAATATATAATCAATTCGGCTCCTATTAATACCATTGTCAAAAGTGTAGCTGCCCTCCTTGTCACCAGGTGTCCTGCCGTTAAGAGCTCTAAGTCCATGTTCCAAACAAATTCCATTTAGCAATAAAATCTCTTTTGTCCATCGCTTCACAGGTTTTAGGTTTAGAGATGGTACTCCCCACAGATTATCCTCTTCACACTCCATAGGGTCATTTGTGCAGTCCAAGGGTTCAAAAGTCCTGTTTAAATCCCCAACAATTATCTTTACATTTTCCTGGGAATTAGCCTCCATGGCATCAGACAACAACTCAATAGTGGATAGATTTGTTACTTTGTCTCCTCTCACATAAACATTGTATAAATCTATTGGTTGGCCCTTAGCAACAGAGATTCTTAGTGCTTGTAGATCAATATTTCCCACGTCTAGGATTTTTATGTTTATGTGCAAATCCTGTCTAACCCAAACAGTTAGGCCACCCTTGGGCCGCCCTCTTCCCCCTTTTGAAGCTGGTATACAATAGTTCAAGTAACCTAGGCAAAAGAGTGGATCACAAGCCCAGGTTTCTTGAAAACAACAAATGTCAAAACCACTTATGAAATCCACCCAAAGTTGGGAATCCAACTTGCTAGCCAACCCGGCGACATTCCAAGATAAAAGGGTACCAATATATGCATTTGTCCCATCCCGATCTTTGACAAGTGGAAATACATGGGCTGACATTGGACTTTCCATTAGGCTAGTCTGACTTTCTAAATCAACTGTTGGGTCCACAGTTAAATCATCTATTGCAGGGTATAAGACATTTGTGTTTGATGTTCCCAGTCTTGAGCCACCTTCTTCAGCCACACACCCAGCCTCAATGTTGTTCACCAATAAATTTATAGCAATGATATTACCACAAACATCACGTAACCCTTCTACCTCTTTTGTAATTCCACCCATGCTATCAATACCAGTATGTCAATACCCCCAGCCCGGATCCTGCCATCCTACATAGGGATTGTAATATGTATGTGAGGTATGAATATGACCAGCAGGGGGAGGTGGTAAAGGAATAACTGGCCATGGTACAGTAGGGGGGATTAAGGGCTCGTTGAGTAGACTTGTTGTTACACTTGAGGGTCGGGGGTAAAAAAAAGTAAGGTCCACGATACCAATACCACCCTTATTTGTTCCCCATCCCTGCCTTGTTATCCATCCCACTACCCTAGGGTCTTGGAAGTTAACCACTATACAGTCCCCCCCCAGGGTTTTTGGTGTGTAACCCATCCAGTCAATTCTCCTTGCCCCTATTATTAGCCCGTCAATATCACCCGGCAGAGGACGGTTTTCCTTTAACCAGTGCATGGTCTTGTTTTTAAGCATCTGGAAATTTTCTCTCTGTCCTGGGGGTAAAGGTGGTACATTGATGAGAACTGCCACATAGGGGAAGGAGTCTGGAGTAAGATTAATTGGGGGTTTTCTATGAGGTGGCTTTGGCAAGGGCGGTGGGATAGATTTGGGAACTTGGGGAACAAGTTGGAGGGCAGGTTTCTGCACCTGTAGTTTATTATTTGCTTGGGACGATGCTAAAGATTTACCAGCCGGCTGGCATACATTAGCCCCGTTTCCTCCCCCCGGGATGTTTGGAGGTATGCGTATGTTATTGGTTACGTTTACAGATGCTGGTACTTTACCCACTTGTTGGCACAAGGTAACCTCAACATTTGCAACGGTCGGTGGGTTTTGTATCTGGGCTAGTATGGGCTGTGCAGGATGTGTTGCAGTCGACTGCGATGGTTCAGAACCAGCAGCCACTCTCTCAGCCCTGTCTGAAGTTTTTGCAGTGGCTTTAGCTGGAGGTTTGTTTTGCTTGGAAGGTAAAGGGGAGGCATTCCGGGGAATTCTACCCTTGTCCTGTACATGAGGGTTATTTGCGACCTGGGGGTTTGTGCTTACTTCCACCCTATTTGCTTTAATTAGGGATTTTGTAGAATAGAAATTGTCTAAAGTTGTCTGCTCGAAGTGGTTTAACCTATCTACGAGCTTAGCAATTCTATCCTCGATAGGGGTAAGTAGTAGTCTAAACATTTTTTCAAGTTCTGGAAGCACATTTGCAAATAATACAACGTTTTCTTTACTTGGTACATTGGAAACAGTACAAGAATTGTCCGCTATGTCTTGATTATCCTGGGATACAGGGATAGTTAGTATTACACTTTCTGTACTTTGAACTTGTTCGTTACCTGCCTTTCCAATGTTCACAAGTTTATGTAACTTCCTGAGTTTTTGTGGAGGTCTGGCCACCTTTTTGCATTTTTTTACGGAAGCTGGTCGTTTCCTTTTGGACCCGATTTTCGGATTGGCCGATGTAACCTGAGAACCTAGATCAGGCTGCGGTGATGAATGGGAGTTACTACCACAAGGATTATTTGAATCTGCCACGACACTCTTGTTTGCTTTCTCACCCTGAACCTCAGAGTGTTCGTGTGTGACTGGTAGGTTCACTGATGATAAGGGGGTTACCAAAGTGGGGTAGGCCACATTTGAAAACTTGTCCGTGGAGTTCTTAAGTATTTCGATGGATAACCTACGCTCTGCACGCTTCTCAGCCAAAGTTAATTCCTTGTCTATTGTCAATGAGCGATTAAAAAAGAATTTGTCTAAGGGACCAATGGCCAGAGGACCAGGCTCCGTTGGAAGAGTCATCAAGTGGCTAACAGCAGGGCTTGTGTTTGAAGACATTGCCATATCGGTTACAAGATAATGCAGGTTAGTCTATATCACTTACTGAGGTAGATGGTATATGGCGCTGGCAAGAGGGGTGGCCCAGCCCGGCCTCCTTCGGCCCCGGACGGCCACAGACGGTCCCGCCCTTGTCCCGGGCTTCTCCCGGCGCCCTCCCGCGCGCTCCCGCGCAGCGGGATCGTAGTACACTAATAAGGGGGAAAGGGTGGGGCAGGGGGCGTGGCGATCAGGGAGAGCGACCCAGGTGTTGAGGGTTGACCGCACGCAGGGGCTCCTGGTAGTTGGAGTCCCTGCTGGTCCGCTCGCAGCCCTGTGCCTGCCTCTTCTCACTTGCCCAATCCAATATTCGAGTCCTGTGGTACAGCGCCCCTTTGGCACACAGCGCCTCGCACCACGCGGCGAAGCGGGACACGCGGAGCGGGTCCGGCGAGGAGCTGTTTCTGCAGGGAAGGGTCCAGGTATGAAGAGAGAGACCACAGCAACGGTCAATGCAAAAGAGAGTCCCACGACGATCTAGGAGGAGGGTGTTTTCACCGCTGCTGGGGCAGGGGGCGTGGCGATCAGGGAGAGCGACCCAGGTGTTGAGGGTTGACCGCACGCAGGGGCTCCTGGTAGTTGGAGTCCCTGCTGGTCCGCTCGCAGCCCTGTGCCTGCCTCTTCTCACTTGCCCAATCCAATATTCGAGTCCTGTGGTACAGCGCCCCTTTGTCACACAGCGCCTCGCACCACGCGGCGAAGCGGGACCCGCGGAGCGGGTCCGGCGAGGAGCTGCTTCTGCAGGGAAGGGTCCAGGTACGAAGAGAGAGACCACAGCAACGGTCAATGCAAAAGAGAGTCCCACGACGATCTAGGAGGAGGGTGTTTTCACCGCTGCTGGGGCAGGGGGCGTGGCGATCAGGGAGAGCGACCCAGGTGTTGAGGGTTGACCGCACGCAGGGGCTCCTGGTAGTTGGAGTCCCTGCTGGTCCGCTCGCAGCCCTGTGCCTGCCTCTTCTCACTTGCCCAATCCAATATTCGAGTCCTGTGGTACAGCGCCCCTTTGGCACACAGCGCCTCGCACCACGCGGCGAAGCGGGACCCGCGGAGCGGGTCCGGCGAGGAGCTGCTTCTGCAGGGAAGGGTCCAGGTACGAAGAGAGAGACCACAGCAACGGTCAATGCAAAAGAGAGTCCCACGACGATCTAGGAGGAGGGTGTTTTCACCGCTGCTGGGGCAGGGGGCGTGGCGATCAGGGAGAGCGACCCAGGTGTTGAGGGTTGACCGCACGCAGGGGCTCCTGGTAGTTGGAGTCCCTGCTGGTCCGCTCGCAGCCCTGTGCCTGCCTCTTCTCACTTGCCCAATCCAATATTCGAGTCCTGTGGTACAGCGCCCCTTTGGCACACAGCGCCTCGCACCACGCGGCAAAGCGGGACCCGCGGAGCGGGTCCGGCGAGGAGCTGCTTCTGCAGGGAAGGGTCCAGGTACGAAGAGAGAGACCACAGCAACGGTCAATGCAAAAGAGAGTCCCCAAGGGGGTAATCTATCACCAACACTTACTTTGTTGGAATACGAGCTAGGTACTTGTCCCCCCATGCCAAACTGATTGTCGCAGGCGATTTTAACTGTTGTTTTGAACTGTTGAGTACTGATGACATTCTGGACATTGAATCCGAGGACAACAATTGGGCGATCCCCTCATTATACTTACCACCGATAAAAAAGTGGTCTTAAGTCACGATACAAATAAATGCACTGACTCTGGAACATGGCCTAAGGGACCTTAATGGTAGAACTGCATCAGATGGAAGGGGGTACATTCTTTTAACGGACCAGGCTCTCAGTCCCGTATCGACTATGTGCTACTTGATATTCGTCTCTGGGTTCATTCTCCTGACCTGAAGATATATTCAACCACTGATAGCGACCATAATCCACTGGGTATGACATTGAAAGATCTATGGTCTAACAAGAGCACGCAAATATGGTAATGGGTATCCCAGCACTATAGTCTCACTCTTTTCCAGACTAGTACTTACAGCGGCCACTGGATTAAGTCAATATGGAAGTCCTGCTACTACAGGATGAAGAGTAGTAGAAAAGTAAGCAACAGGCATCCTCCATGTGTTTGAGACAAAACTGAGAGAGTACACCCATCTCTCTCACTGCAAAATAGTGTGTATTCTTTTGTAGAATCTGGCATTCCTAGTGCTGGGGTGTGACACAATATTTCCTTCAACAGTAGGAATGCTTCTGTACCTTCATTATCCCATGGAATCGGATCAGACACATCTCTATATGTCAACTTCAGTTGAAGCTTTACCACCAAGAAAACGTTTAGTATCCACTGTCTACAGTAGCCAACCATTTCAAAAAACATCCTGATTTCTCTCTGAGTTCATGGTGGGTTCTTCTGCAAAATCGCTTCTACTCTCTCTATCGACACACTTTCCTAGCTCCTTTCACAATAATTTGTTCCAGATATTAAACTTCTTTTTGACAGTACTGCAGGTTTCCTGGAGACACTTTGTGTCTGTTCTTAGTCTGGTCTACCTCTATGACTGCACCAAGCATGCAATCTTCTTCCTCTTAAGACACCATCATTGAGAATTGTCTGAACCAGGAGCATCAGTTTTGAATAACAGTAATTGTTGCAAGGTATTCTGATTCGTGTTCTGATATTATAGCATGGTATTCTGAAACTGATTTGTATTCATTTTTTGCATTTCGTTTAAATTTAATATGGGATTCCCCGTCTGTGCTTGTGCAATTGGCATCCCATGGACTTGCCCCATAACTGACATTTGCATTCTCTGCGCGGGCACATTCCGCATTTGCATACCTTACCAAATTTGCTTATTTCCTCCAACATTTTCAGGAATATATTGACATTCCCTCATCCAATGCCCAATTCTAAGACAGGTGTGACAAGCTGTAATCTTTTTCATAGCAGCAATATCTGATCCAAATCCTGTAACCACAGGAATACGTCTACCTCTTCCCTGTGATTTAGGCATTCCTCCTTGACTTTTCTGACAACTTGATAGTGGCATCATAATTCCCTGCATGTTTCCTTGGTTCCCTATAAGAGTAGTGTTCTTAAAACCTTTCTAAGCCAGCTTTGTGTGAGCCAACATGAATTTCTCTTGTATCTTCTTCTGCTTTAGGTCTAACATATCGCTACAATATTAGGCATATCCCACGATTTGGTCAAGTGACTTATTTTGCGAAAAAATCACGCTTTGGGTTGTGTGCGAACAGATCTCTGGCTTTAGTCCTAATACAAACTGGGACACAAAAATCCCTATATCCTTTGCTTCAGGATATTAACAACCCTTGTGCTCTTGGAAAGCCTGCACAATCTCGCATAATACTTACATATGGTCTCCTTTGGCTTCTGAGTAGTTCTTTTTATTTTGAGCCAATCAATTTGTTTCAGAGGCTCTCTGCCCTTCAAGAAAGTAATAACTGCTTAATGCTTCCCCATCACCATAGGAGATGCTGTATTTGTTCCAGCCACTGATGCTGGTTCCTCTCTAGGCCATTGCCCTGCAGTTTTACATTCAGCCCATAAATCTGCAGGCACACAATGTACAAAAACATATTAAAATCAGTCCAAAGTACCTTTAAAATCGTTATGAACCTTTTTCACCTGTGCATACAACTGCACCACCTTGTCTCTCTATTCGGGAACATTGTTCGATAGTGCTGCCAAATCATTACAACTCCAAGTAAAATGTACACATGTTCCTCCTGCTATTTCTCTAAGTGGATAAGATCTTGCTCCTCCCTCACTTCCTTCATCATGCTTCCCTGCAACAGCTGCTTCCCTTTTCTTCTTCTCATGTTTCTTAGCCTATTTGATTTTTAATTTTTCAATCTTGCCCCACCTGTGAATGCCCATGACCAATTCTATAATATGCAATTGCAGTCCTGTAATCCTCATATTTCCAAATGCCCGATCATCCAATTGGACCCTAAAGCTTCTGTGTAGATGTAAGTTCGGTCAATTTGTCATGAGTTGAAACAGATCTTCTCGTAACATCCTTTGACACTTTTCTATGAGTTAGAACTCAATTATGAGATATTTAAGAGATTTTCTTTTTCACTCTCTGACCTCTCAGATGTTCTCACATTCTCTGCCTTACTAGGTTTTATTGCTTCATCAAACCACACTGGTATTTTTCCTTCCTCAGTCACAACTATTCCTTCCAATGACATTGGGGCTATAAGTACTAGCATCCCTCCATCTATAAAGCCTGGCACTGTTAATGGTGACTTCCTGGCAACTATCTGTGAGTTCTAGGAAAACTCAAAGTACCCTTCTTCTCAGTAATCCTACTCCAGTGGGAAAGCAAGGGACATGTATTCCATCATAATGTATGCAGGCGTATCCTCAGGAGGTGCCTCTTCTCCTTTCTGCACTGGAATGATAACATCCCCTCCCACCAACTTTTTTAAGTCTTTCAAACATTTCATGATGACAATTTAATTTGAAACAACGTAATATAACTGAATGTTATGATTATGATCCATACACATACATTTCCCACTAAACCAAATAAATTCCAGTTATTGTTTTTACAGTCTTTTGATAACAAATTCAAATTCGTTTCACCTTTAGCGACCCAATCTTAGCGTGCCACTGCTATGTCTTCAACCAATCAGAGTTCAAAAGCACACCGACAAATCCCATCGGGAAACACTGTGCTGCACAACCTCACTCCTTACAGCAGCCCCCCCTCCGTTTACAATTTTCTACAAAGCTACACAATTAATTTTATTTGACTCTTTAAACACTTTGTTTGCTCTACTAAAGAAATGAAGTTTCCATTCATTCAAGAATCTTTTCAGCATTGGCCAGTGAGCTCACAAACAGCGTGAGATCACCCAAATCAATGCAGTTTCTCCCAATTGTACAATTAGGTTCAACTAACACCAATCAATATATATATATATTTTTTAAAGGTTTTATTAAACATTTCGTGCTTTGTTACATTGATAGTACATTTCAGGTGGTGAATATAAATAAACAGGGCATTGTACACATATTATTTACATTGTAATACATATCAGAGACCCATCGGCCCAGACCCGTGGGGTCAAGCGAACCTTCCTGGTGCGTCTGCTAAACTTCATATATTAGAGGGTGCTTATTCACTAAAGTCTGACTCGGACTCATCCAAACCTTTGTACATTTTTTGGGGCACTTTCGGTGAACATACATGGACTTTTCTGCCATCATCACCATATCCATATCTTTGCACCATTGATTAAGAGTAGAGCTAAGTCTGGATCCCCAACATTGCGCAATATTTCGTTTTGCCACTGTCATACCTAGAGTAACCCAATCCTGAGCTACAGTGTTTAGATTCGTAGGATCCCAGATGTTGAGGAGACAGCATTTCAGGTCCAGAAGAATTGTGGCACTTGTGACCTGGGAGAGCATACGCATCACCGTCCTCCAGTAGCGTGCTATCTCCGGGCAATGCCACATGGTGTAATAAAATGTACCCGTGTCTCCACAGTTCTTAAGACAAAGCAGCGTATCTGCCTGGTGTATTGTATGGAACAGTGTCCTGGTATAGTACGTGCGAAGTAAGATTTTTAATTGCACTAATTTAAACCTCGATATTATTGTAGCCTCTCTAGGGGACACCAGCGCCTCCCGCCAGTCTGCCTCATCGATATCACCCAATTCTAGTTCCCATTTGGCCTTCAATGCTGTTGTGGGGTCCGAACGGTTATTTATTATTTTTTGGTAGGTTTGTGAAATTGCCCTTTTCTGGAGATGTTCTGTTAAAAGCCTATCCTCTAGCGGGGAGGATTCTTCAAGTTTCGTGTCTAGTGGCAACAAGGACTGTAGTGCGTGCCTGAGTTGTATGTAGCGGAATAGTTCTGTCTGTGCTAGTCCATAGGCAGCCCACAGATGGGCAAATGTGACTACTGCCCCTTTCTTCCATAGATCTCCGACTTTGGATATCCCTATCAAGTCCCAATTGTGAAAGCCTTTATTGTTCCGCAGCATACCTAATCACTTTGTGTCCCATAAAGGCATAGCTTGTGTGACTACTCTGTCCCAACCCAGTACTCTCTGTGTCTCAAACCAAACGTGTATTGTGTGTGTCGTTGGGCCCGTGAGGTTGTGTCTTTTCCCCTTGTTGTATAGCGTCCCCTTGATCCCCAACGGGGCCAACAGGTGTCTATCCATTTGGTACGCTTGGTCCCCCTGGGGAACATGGAGCAATTGGTTGATTGCTACCAGCTGGGAAGCCCAATAGTATACTCTTATGTCGGGGAGGGCAATACCAGCTTCTGGTGTGTTTTTTCATAGCTATAAGAGGAGTTTTCCCGTCCCAGAGTAATGTTGTCACCTCTGCATTTATCGATGTGAAGTACATCAAGGGGACAGGGAACGGTGTATTCTGCAGTGCATAGAGAAACCTAGGAAGCACCATCATTTTAAAGAGGGCAGCGCTTCCCAATAATGCCAGTGGTAGCGCGCGCCAGTGCCTAATGTCTCATTTGAATCTGATCAAGGGCTGCGTCAAGTTTGGTGTAGTGAATTGTGCATGGTCGTGTGTTATGTATATCCCCAAGTACTTGAGACTGTCTGTGGCTACCTTCAGAGTACATCCCTGTGGGAGCCGTGGCAGGGAACCGTGCAGAATATTAAGAAGTGACTTCTCCCAGTTGATGGTATATCCCGATACTCGCCCATATGTCGCACGTATATCTAAGAGGCAGTTAATGGAGCACGCTGAAGACATCAAATACAGTAATACGTCATCCGCATATAGCGATATACGGTCTTCCCAGTCGAGTGCCCATCGTAGGCCACGTATCACTGGGTCCTGCCTAATCCATGCTGCCAGAGGCTCAAGAACTATTGCAAATAGGAGCAGTGACAACAGACAGCCCTGTCGTGTCCCCCTCCCGAGTGGAATTGTATTTGATATATGGCCGTTCACCACCACCTGCGCTATTGGCCGAGTGTATAGCAATTGGATCCATGCACAAAACACCAATCAACGTTAATCACGCTCAACAACTTAATAACACTATGGTACTAGTGTTGGTTATGGTACCTCACACACCTTACCTCAAAATACATGCCACCAGTTCTCAAATATTATTTTATCACAGGATCTTTTGACTATAATGACTCTGAAATCTTCAAACTCTTCTTTAACCTCTTTTTAAAACTATTTTTGCCTTCCACTCTTTCTTAATCAATATTCATTCAAACCAAGGAAATAACACATTCGTAGCCACAACATATCTGCCCTATCAGCAATCCTTCGCATACCATTTTACCAGTTCTTCAAGTTCTGGACATTGGATACAGGAATCGGTAATTTTATAAATATTTCTGGAAACTATTTTGTAGCTCCATTCAAGCTGTGTAACCTATCCTCTGCTACCAAGTTTAGGAGCAGAAATCTTATAAATATTTCTGTAAATAATGTCACTTAACGCCTTCCTAAGTTGATGATTCTTTGCCACCATGTTAGAATGGGGCATTTGCACAACAATCACATCATCTATTGCATTTGATGCTCAGCCTATAAACAGAGGGTTGGTGAAGTATTACTAGTTTATTTTCTTATTAAGATATTAGTCAATATTTATGTTTCTTTTAATAAAGTTAGTCAGATCAGATCAGATCAATTACAGAAATAACCAAAAGAGATTGATTAGAACAGGCATAGAAAATAACAGTGCGTACAATTCAGAATACAGCTTCTATTCTAATCTAAAGGACCTATCTTATCCTGTAATAACACGTACCCAAAAAGAGCTTCTTCTGGAAAAGACCAAGTAGAATTTTGAAGCAAATTCAAATACCTAAGAAAACGGATCAAACCTCCCACAAAGGTAGTTCTGGGGATTCAGCTGTGTCTAAATGAGAGGGAGGGTGAGAGAATTGACAGCAGTAGCTATGATCAGCATACAGACAGAAAGTTGCCTTAATATGTTTAAGGAGAAGTCAAAGAAAATCACTGTTAGAATTAGTTTATGGTAACTTAAGCTAGCACAACGAAGTGTTAAGGGGCATGTCTGGGTAGGAGTGCATAGAATACTTTGACTCCATAGCTAGGAGCAAGTACAAAATAGAAAGGCCACTAAACATGTTGTAGGGTCAGGTGAATATGTCATGAGCATCCAATGGAGGAAGATCTTCTGATGGTCTGTCGTCTTCATCCTTGATTCCCACAGTAAATGTACATGTTGACATGAAGTTATGCAGTGGGGGCTACAACGTATTATAAAAAGTTACATCTACGAAGGTTCTCATGGGAATCTTTTGCAAGTCTACCCGATTAGCTGTATGGTGTTCCATTGTGTAACAATGAACTACTCTATGGAATTAAACATTTGAACTCTAGTATGTCCTAGTTAAATCACAAAATGTAAGCATCAAGCTTTTTCTATGCAATAGTACGCTTGTTCATTATGAATATGTGGCAAAGAAAACAATCTAAATACAATGAGGTCCTAGGGCGTGATACATTTTGCATTAAACAGCACATTTCACCAAAAGGTCAGGCTCTATAATTAATTTATAATGCTAAATCACTAGTTGTGTCAGGCATTTATGTTTTCTTAAAGGGATAGAGCAAAATAAAAGAGAAGTGTAGCCTAGCCATTGGAGAATGATAGTAATGAGAGCTTTCTGAAAATGTAAGCAGCATTTCTATTTTTACAAATTTAATAAAAGCACATTTCCTATCATCTAGTTTATTATGTATTTCTATGTTAACGTTTATAACAAGTTTCTATATTATTATGGGGTACATTTTTCAAAACGAATTTCAGCTTCCTCAGGCTCAATTGCTTTTCCCCAAAAATAATCTCCATTGCTGAAAGTTTAGCAAAAATGTGTGTTATTGGGACACTCACTTATAAAGCTTGGACTTCTTAGAAACAAGTTGTGAACAGTATTTGACCAAGTTGTGATGTTAACGTTTTATATATTAAACCATTTGCTTACACGGCTAACATTTCAAAGCTGTGAAATTATTATTTTATTAACATGTTTTCATTAATTTCCTAAAACAGGCATCTAAATAATGTAACATTTACATGATAAATCCACCCATCTAAATGTATACACATTATTTACAACTTTTCTTTACTCACAAGTCTCTATTTCCACTCTTGAATGTGTAAAGAAAGCTCTTAGAATTGCTGGTGGATGAGAATGGGGTGAGTGCTTAGGACCATCATGCTTCTCCCCTAGTTTCTCGTTTCCTGTTGACTTAGCTTCCTCCCCTCACAAGAGCAACCAGTTATGGCGCCGCGGTTTACATGCACGGATGTTTGCTCCAGTTTTTTATATCTATTCTATTGCTTTGGTATTGCTGCTATATTCGACTTGGCATATCACGAATGGTGCTGAGACGAGTGTTGAGAAATCCTGTAACTGTGCCATGCTGTTAGGGTGAGTTGGTGAGGTGTCTGCAGTGCCAGACTAAGAGTTCATGGAGATCACTGTGGAGAGCCTAATTTCTAAATGGTGATCCCTAGCAGGGATGATTCCTATCAGGACCAGGGAGTCTCGAATCGTTGAAGCCCGAAACTGTACTGAGGTAGCTAATTCCATCGTTTTTATATTCGTCTTTGAGCCACTGACTATTACTTTGTAGTGACTCTAAAACTTGGCTTCTCTCACAGCTACGACCCATAAGTAGTTCAACCCCTCCTCTGAATGCCAATTAATAAAACAAAGTCACTGGTGTCATGTAGCTTGTCGTGTGAGGACAGACACAAGTTGGGTCAATAAAATCAGCAAAAACTAACTTTGAGCAGGCAGAAGCAAAAACATCACTATAATAGCGGGGGTAAACTCTACAGAGGGGAAGACTAACAATTCACAATGTAGTTAACTGTTGCTGCAGTCTTTGATGGTTATAAAAAGCTCTTCTGGCCCTTACACATTGTATTAGCAAAGTAATGTCGGGCTGTGCAAGAGCGTTATGTTAATTTGTGTTTGGAATCTGAAATTATATCTGACTTGTTGACTGGGGGTGAAACCCTAGTCAAGCAGCAACCACAATCCTACTCAGGGTGAATTCACAAGCAATCTAAATTAACCTTTGGTCAACCCTCAGGTAGTTTGGCACTGTGCAGTCAGGCTTAACTTAGAGGCAATGTGTAAAGTATTTGTGCAACATTTCAAACAGTAACAAAGTAAAAACACCCCACAAAAGGAGCCCACATCAGAGTTAGAACAATAAGTGACTTGTTTATAGCTAGAAAAGACCAGACAACAACAATCCAATTAATAGAACTGGAGATATTAAATGTTAACAATTTTAGTGAAAATAGTGCAGTCTAAAGTGCCAGCCTTAGATATCTGATTGAACAGGACCTAGACAAAGTCACAAGTTCAGGCTGATTGCAATGGATTGCATGCCGGCTACAGGGACCTAGTTAGGCCCGCTGAACAGAGTACCTTAAATCTGTTTTTCGCGGAGTGCTGCGAGGATACAGATCCTGGATGTGTTGGTTCTGTGATACGGTGAGGCTGCAGTGTGAGGTTATGCTGCGTCATTGCCTAAGATCCAGTCCAGTCTAAGCGGTGTTGCACAGTTGGGGCACTGCATCAGTTTTGAGACGCTGCTCGGCTGAAATGCGTAATACGTTGTTGAGGCTGCTGTCGCCAAAAGATGCAATGGCATGCGCGAGGATGAGCCACATAGCGGTGGTTCTGTTGCTGCGACAGGTTGCATTGTGATGCGCATCCCTGAGGCTCAAGTGAGGAGGCCAGCCAACTAGCTCTTGGAGTCATTCTAGGGTTCTGGGTACCAATGATGCAGGTCTAATCCTTCACACACAGGCAATACAGCAGCAGGCAGCAAGTCAGCACAGCAAGGCAGCATGACAACAAGTCAATAGTTCAGACGAGTAGTGGTCTGGCAGATTGGCAGACCTTCAGCAGTTCAGCAATTCAGCAGTCCATCTTCCTGGCAGAGTATCCATCGGCCCAAAAATATACCGAAGTGGTGGTGTCTGGGGTCAAGTATTTATGCACAGATGTGACTTTGAAGTGAGGGAGGAGGTTCTAAAGGTTTCCTTTTGAGGTTTCCAGGCATCCTGCTTCCTCTGCCTTGCCCCAGACTAACCACAGAAAGTATGAAGACCGTTCTGCTGAGGAAGGACAGTCGTTTATTTATGTATCAGTGGGGCTGTGCCCAGCTCCTCCCTTCCATCCTACCAGAGATGACCCATCCAGACAAACCTAAGCCTTCTATTTGGTGTGACTGTGTAGGAGGAATACACAACACTCAGATATCAGTTACACCCAGTCACGTGACCTAGGTACAGGCTACAGGCATTAGTTGACTAATGTAGGAAAATGTAACTTTCTAAAACTGGCATTTTCTAAATTGTAATCAAAATTCCAACTTCACCATAACTTAGGTTTTTTCTTAGCAATTCAACAGACACCAAAAATGGTTCCCTGCTCACATTCGGAAAACAGCTTATAAAATGTAATAAGGTAACTCCAATGTTAGTCTATGGGGGAGGTAGGCCTTGCCCTAGTTTTCAATGGCAGGATATGTAAAATTTAAAAGTGCATGTCCAACATTTTAATTACACTGCACCCTGCCCTCTGGACTGTCCAGGGGCTACCATAGGGGTGAACTATATGTATTAAAAAGAAAGATTTGGGCCTCACGAAAGGTTTATCTAGACAGGTCGAAATGGCAGCTTTAAAACTGCATGCACATGCTGCAATGCCCCTATTAGATTCCCCTATTATATTCTCCTATCTTAGATTATATCTCTTTTGGAATACAGTTTTTGAATACCACAATAACAAATTGTTTATTAAATAACCACAAGAAAGACCTCTCTTTTACTTGGGTTTTCATTTTCATTGTGATTATCAGCTAGGTTTCTTAAATGTATATATGTTCCCATGCTCATTGCCTGATCAATAATATTGCAACACCTAAATGAATTCCTATATTTTTGGATCAGCTGCCCAAAATATATAGAGTAAAAGAGCAACATCTGTATGCGGCCCAAGTGTGAGCCACGAAAAAGAGATTTTGGCTATGGGAACACTTGGTGTAAAACCATTGTACTTATGTGTTGCGTACTTAATTCTTTTTATCATACATAAATTATACATTTATGAACTGCCTACGAGTTCTTGGTATGTCCATATGGATTTAAATGTCTATTGATTAATTTTAAATTTTTTTTACATTTTTCCATATCTTTCTAGAATGAAAAATAAATTTAAAAAGTTGAAATCACATGGAATCATAACCACTGAGTCAATGATAAGTAGAGCAAAATCCTAGTTGCTTGGCTTGGACTGAGACTTAGATGGTCTCTGTATTCTTGAAGAATTCTTATGGTATTGGAGTCGCCTTCCCATTCTACAAATTTGCCATTAGATCCTGTGAGAAAGTGAATTGTTAGCTAGGGTAGATAGTAGTCCATCACAAGTAACAAAGTAACTAACCTGTTCGGCCCAGTCATAGGTTTAAGTAATTTAAACCTGTGCACTACCCCTGGTAATTCTTGCACAGAGCAGAAAGGCTTATCTTAGACAAAATTTGTAAAGCATTTAGAGCAACCAAAATAGTTAAAAAGTAAAAAAATCCCTCACCAATTTATAGAAATAGAGTAATATTAAATGAATGAAATGACACTAAAATGAAGGATTTCCAGTAAGGGGATCTGAAGATATGAATTTTTTTAAATGTAAGAACAAATTGCAGCACAAGGTGCCAATGATAGTCAGGGGTTTTGGGTGAACGGGACCTTGGCAGAATTCCAGGCAGACCATGATGAATATTGATGAGCTGGGGCACAAATTGCAACCCACTATGAAGCACTTCCAACACAGAGATGGTGGCCTGATTAGGCCTAAAGGTAAATAGGATGCATTTAAATAAAAATGTAAAGTTGAAGTAAAAAATTTTAAGAGCAGGCAGAGATATTTTGGACCGCTGCCTATTCTTAAAAAATATTTGTATCCACATTCACAAAGGTTTTCCATATGAAAATACCTTACCACTACCTTTAAGTAGTCAGTAATACATGCAACCGGATTTCAGTCACAAAACATTAATACTTCCCACTGCAATTTTGTATTTTGAAGTGATGTCCTAAACATGCCCCTTTCAAATACCAAATCAGTATATAGTCGCAAATCTAAAATGCGATTTGGTAATGTGTTACTGAATCGAAATTTGGGTTGATTACATACCAAAATGCCTTATTGCTGCTACAAACGGCCAGATTCTGTGAATTTTTGCCATAATGGAAAAAGACTTAGTACATCAGGCCCATTATCTGTTCTTGGAGCTCAGAATCCTTCAGCAGGGCAACACATCAGCTGTATTTAATGTTGAGTTCCACAAAACCAGATACCTTCTCAATTAGGGTCCACTAAATCTCATTTGTTGCTACGAAGTTGCTCAGAGTGGAAGAAACCTGTTTTCCTAGCCCACTGAGGTCATGCCTCTGTTCAACCTCTATTTGGAACCATTGGGAAATCTCCTGAATAAATCCTGGATCCTCTATCATCTCTATGTGGACCATACTCAAATCTACCTTAAGGTGGCCTCCACTCACAATCCCTCCATCCTAAACTCTACTCTCGACTCCATTAAAAAACTGGATGTTAACTCATCAACTGATTCTGAATCCCTCCAAAACCGAATTCCTCCTCCTCATTTTCTCCTCCTCCGGTTCAATCATGGATGGATCTGCTTAACAATAAACACATCATTGTCGACAGCGCAAAATCCCATGGTGTCATTCTCGACAAAAAACTCAATCTACTTTCCCACATCAATTCCATTGCAAATTTTGCTCGATACCAACTGCGCCTTCTTTGGGGGATTTGTTGCTTCTTCCAGAGCAAGACCTTAAAACTCTGGTCCAATCACTGGTTCTCTCTAGATTGGACTACAGCAATTCTCTTCTTACTGGCCTCCAAAAATCCCACCTGTCCCCTTTTAAATCTGTTCTCCATTCAGCAGCTCGTTTCATATATGGGGCCAAAAGAAGCGACCACATCACATCCATTTTATCCACCCTTTGTTGGCTTCCCATCGAGGCAAGACTGCCTGTATCACCCACAAAAGCCTTGCACTCCTACTCACCTCGCTACCCGGCATATAAAATGAAACTCTCTGGAGGCTCTAGACCATCACGTAATGCAGAAAAAGTATTGCTTGAACCTCCTACTTTCAAAAAGGAAAGATCGTTGGGCCAATCCTTTTCAGGCAACGCGGTGAGAATCTGGAACTCACTTCCGCCTTAGCTCCGGACCACCACCTCTTTCCGGTCCTTCAAAACTGACCTCAAAGTTCTCCTCCTTTAAAGACATTTCCAAATCTAATTCACGCCCTCTCTATTCCCTGAAGGAAGTTCTTCCACTATAGGAAATTCTGTACTCCATGCCTACAGAAGTGCCTTCTCAGTGTGTTCTTGTGTTTTGAGTTTTATACTTCTTGTACGCTAATGTAATTTGCATACATGTCACTTTTTCCTCTTGTGACGTATCGTTTGCTACCTCTTCTTGTATTTTGTTTGCTTTTGATACATGCACAAATGTCACTTTTGCCTCATGAAACATGCCCACTTGTAATTTTCTATTGTGAAGCTCTCTGACACCTTCCGGTAAAGTATGCGCTATATAAAAATGCATAAAGTAAGGGGGCGTGGCTTGCACGCTGAGGGTGATGGCGGCGTGAGCCCGAGCTCCGCGCCTATTCCCCACACTAATCCTGTCTGCTGCTGCGGGGAGCCCAGCGCTGTGCCTGGAAAGCATCGGGCCGAGCGTGGGCATTGCTGGAGCGATAGCGGAGCGGTCAGGGGGCCGCTGAGAGGACCGGCCTCCGCCGCACTGTAGAGACGCCAGAGCCGAGCCGGAGGAATGCCCAAAATGGCGGCCGTAGCGACGGACTCGAAACGTCCGGCTGCTTGAACTGTGGGCTGACGCCTGGGGGCACGGCCGGGACCCGCCGAGGATCGGAACCGGTGGGGAGACGCCCCTTCCCCCCACGGGGGCCCTGAGGAGTTCTCTCCCGGTAGATCCGAGGAGCAGCGGAGCGGCCGCGAGCGAGCGGCCCGGGAAGGCTGCGAGGAGAGCGCTGCGCGCTGCGGACACCCTGAGACCTGACAGACGCGGCTGGGTCCCGGCGTACCGGAGGAATCCTGAACGCTCCCCCCCTGAACTACGCGGTAAGCCACAGAACTGAGCGACACACAGGGGGGGTTGAGAGAGGCACGGGGGGGAGAGAGAGCCCAACGATCAGGAGCGTCCTGACTTGATCACGAAGGAGGCAAGCACGCCAGGGGGTGACTGGGACTGCCTGCTGGGGGGCCCTAGCTGGCTCCCGCCACGAGGGCTAGTGAGCCTTGGCCCCGGATAGTGGCGGACGACTGCTGGGAGTAAACCTGACCTTGGCGGCGCTGGGACATCGGAGCCCCACCACTCACGGCCCAGGGCACTACGCACATCCCCCCTCGTGTCTGTCCCCTACCCGGCGACACTGACTGCCAACGCTGGATGCCTGAACAGGGTGGGTGGCCTTGCTTTGCGAGTGTTCGCACCACGCTGACGGAGCAGTGAGAAGGGCGGGTGCTGAACCGAGCCCCGAGACCACGCGCAGGCCACTATGGGGAAGCCAAAAGGCAAGCAAGAGGAGGCGACGGCTTCGGGAGCGGCAGAAGGAGACGTGGGGGAGCCCTCGGACCTGAAGAGGCTACAAGATCGAATCCTGGAGGCCATAACAGCAACGAGAGAAGCGCTGCATAACGACATTGCGCAGGTGGCGTCGGGGCTCGGCCTGCTCCGTGCCGACCACGACAAATTGAAAGACAGAGTGACAGAGACTGAGGGGGCCCTGAAAGTCCTGGCTCCGGCCCACAAAACTCTTGAGGGAAAACTCACGGAGGCTCTTGACCGTATTCAGGTATTAGAGCGTCGAGCAGAGGATGCGGAAAACAGAAGCCGTCGCAGCAACGTGCGAATCGTAGGTGTGCCGGAGAGCGAAGGGGGGATGGACCTGGTGGCCTACTGCGACAACTGGCTAAGAACTGTGGTGGCACCTGAGGGCCTGTCGCCCTTCTTTACCCTGGAGAGAGCTCATCGGGTCCCGTCCGGACCACCCAAACCAGGCCTGCCACCGAGACCTATCGTGGCTAAACTGCTACACTACAGAGACAGGGACCTGCTACTACAAAGGGCCCGAGACGATGGCCCGTTCCAAATCGCGAACAGTAGGGTTACGCTGTTCCCGGATTTCACGTTCGAAACGCAGAAGCAGCGGGCTTCCTTCCTGTCGATCAAGAAAGAGCTACGCACAGAGGGCATCCAATACTCTTTGCTGTTCCCTGCCAGACTTCGAATTGTGGTGGACGACAAAACAATGTTTTTCAACCTGGCCGCAGACGCTTGGGACTGGTGGGAATCCTACAAAGCGGGCACGGATGGCGCCAATGTTCGAGAGGAGCGGGAAAGGGAACGGGAAAGAGCGCCGGCGGGGCCGCGCCAATCGCAGAGACTGCGCAAGCGACGTCGCGGAGCCGGGAGACCGACCGCTTCACAAACGGAGGCCGAGCGCAAAGCCGCGCTGCAAGCAGTGGTCACCATTGGAAAAGGGGGAGGCCCTCAATCCACACGAGGCACAGACACAGAGACGATCATATCGGCCTCGGGCTCGGAGTCGGACCTGTCGGGGGTCCATGATGCCAAGGATCCGGTGGTAACACTGCAAACAGCAGAAGAAATCCTGAACATCTGACTTGGACCTGTTGGGTAAGGGGAATGGGCCTTGAGGGGGGTTCACCCGCTCAGCGGGAGAGTTGGCTCCAGGCATGGGCGCTGGGTGACTAGCTATGCGCTGTTCTCCGTAGTGGGGGGATGGCAGCGGGCCTGGGTCATGCAGCCCCCTCTTGGGCGAGGCCTCGCTCCGCACGCCCTTAAGGCGATTGCAGCTCCGGCTGTGAACTAAATACTTGGGGGTTCTGAGTTAAGGGAGTTTGGATGGGGTCTGGTATCTTGATATTGGGGCCTGTTCTGGGGGAGGGGGGACACCACAGTTGGGGTTTGGTGATGGGGGGATTCTGCAGACGCTGACTTTGACTTTCTTAGGGGTTGAACAGTTGGGAGGTTCTGTTTGGGGACGGGGAGGGACCATCATCCGCAGGAATGTGAATAGGGAGGGGGAGAAGAACCGTGACTTATGGGACAATGGCTAACTCGAATGTTTTGAAATGCATGACCTGGAACATGAGGGGTCTACACACGATGCAGCGCAGACATAAAGTGCATGCCTACCTACAGAGGAGAGGGATTCATATAGCGCTCTTACAGGAGACACACATCACGAAGCAGGAAGGGGTGGCACTACAGAGGAGATGGCGGGGGCAGGTTTTCCACACCTCTTACTCGGCCTACGCAAGGGGCGCTCTGATCTGGGTGCGGGCGGGGACGCCTTTTCAAATGACTAGACAGCTGATAGATCCAGAGGGGAGATTTGTAGTAGTGGAGGGCAGATTGCGGGGTAAGGCTATAGTTCTATGCAGTGTATATGCCCCGAATATAGACCAATTAACCTTTTATGCGAGCTTGTCGGGGACACTGGCGCACTTCCTGGTGGGTCCGATACTCATGGGAGGGGACTTTAACTCCGTGGCGGATGTGCAACTAGATAGGTCCCACCCGCCCCTGAGAGATTCCCCGGTGTACCGCGTAGCTAAGGGTAGGCAGGAATGGCAAGAGAGCTGGGGGTTAACTGATGCATGGAGGGCGCAGCACTCAACAGACCGAGACTACTCGTTTTACTCCGGGATACACGAACTCCACGTTAGGCTGGATGCGATATTGTGCACATGAGAAGTGCTGACGCAGGTTGCTTGGTCGGAATACCTGACGAGAACGGTCTCGGACCACAATCCGCTTTTAATCCACTTAGACTGGATGACGGAAAAGCCTAGGGTGCCAACCTGGAGGCTCCGGCCAGAGACTTTAGAGGACCCGATATTCGGGGCGGCCCTGGAGGAGGGGTTGACACAATACTTTGCCAATAACGAGGGTTCCACGAGCTCTAGAGCAGTGGAATGGGACGCCTTCAAAGTGGTAGTGAGAGGGCAGTGCATCACACAGTTCGTAGGCACGAGGCGGGTGCTGCTGACCGACCTAGAGAGGGCAGACGCCAAACTGAGGGCAGCGGAGAGGGACCGACCAGGCAGGCCGGAGCTGCAGGGCACGGTTAGCTCGGCCAGGGAAGCGGTGGTGGCTGAAGTGGAAAGGCTACGGGCTTACGATCACCGGGCATACACGCTGCGATCTCATGTAGAAGGCGACCGGTCGGGCACTTTGTTGGCGTGGCTCTCTAACCCCACGAAACGCTGCTCCCCTATCTTGCAAATTGCCGGGGAGGGGGGTAATCTGTCCTACACCCAATCGGCCATAGTGGACGGCTTTCAGAGATACTACGAGATACTTTATAGTAGCACCCCGGGCGACCGAGAAATGGAGGCGGAGGCTTTCCTGGATGACCTCACCCTACCGTGTCTAGAGGACGAGCAGGCGACGGATTTGGGGAGGGACATCGACTTAGGGGAAATTCGAACAGCTATTAAGTCCATGGCCCGCAATAAGACGCCGGGTATAGATGGCCTGCCCATCGAATTTTACGGCAAATATGTAGACGCCTTAGCGCAGCGGCTTTTGGCTGTGTACAAAGAAGCGAGAACCACGGGTCGCCTCCCCCCATCGATGCGGGAAGCGATAGTCATCCCGCTACTGAAGCCTGGCAGAGAAGGTAGTAGTCCGGCCTCCTATAGGCCGCTCTCGATGCTCACAGCCGACTATAAAATCTTAAGCTCTATACTAGCATCGAGACTCCTACCGCACATGACCACTCTGGTCCACGAGGACCAGAACGGCTTTATCCCTACCCGGAACACGACGTTAAACATTAGAAGGCTTATCCGACTCATGGAAGAACTGCGGGAGGGGAGTGGAACTCCACTTGCCCTCTCGGTCGATATAGAAAAAGCGTTCGATAGTCTAGAGTGGGATTATCTATATGCAGTCATGGTGCGTTTCGGGCTGGGCGCAGACTATATCCGGTGGACACAAGTGCTTTACACGGCGGCGGTAGCGAGAGTGCGGGTTGGATCCCTGGTGTCCCAACAGTACCCAGTGGAGAGGGGCACCCGGCAGGGTTGCTCCCTACCCCCATTACTGTTCGCTTTAGCGATTGAACCACTGGCTGTGGAAGCCCGCAGGGGGCGATACTTCGCAGGTGTGCAAACTGGTGATGGGCGACAGTTTATCTCGCTGTACGCCGATGATCTCCTGTTGTTCCTGGACAACGACGCAACTGAGCTCGAGGGGGCGGAGGAGTTGCTGGGACGTTTTGGCGACCTCTCGGGCCTAAGGGTTAACTGGGCGAAGACGAGCCTCTTTCCACTGAAGGAGGACGCGGCCCGCCCAGAACACAGACCGCTACTTCATTGGGAGCCGACTTGTCTCCACTATCTTGGAGTATACGTCTATCACACAGCGACGGATTTGTTCGAGGGCAATGTGGAGAGATGCGTCAGGGGGCTGAAGGGTAGCATGGCATTCTGGGCCACGCTTCCGCTGTCCATAGCTGGTAGGATAGCACTGCTAAAAATGGTGGCCCTCCCGCGGCTGCTGTATTACTTCCGAATGCTTCCGATCTGGATCCCCAGCTCCTTTTTCCGCCGACTTAGATCCCAGCTCACTTCCTTCCTATGGGGGACGGGCAGATGTAGAGTGGCGCTGGTGACACTCACCCGCCCGAAAGATGAGGGCGGCTTGGCGTTCCCAGACTATGAGCTCTATTATCTCGCTGCCCAGTTGCAGATCTTTACGCAAGAGGTGGCTCGGGTTTACCGAGGCCCGGAAGATAAGCGACTGCGGGGTACGCCACGACACATACTAGCCTACATCGCGCTAGGACAAAAACTCGCCGCCCGGGACCTGTCCCTTGAACAGGATACATTTCGGCGCTGCTGGAACCGAGCACAGAAGCGAGCAGGGATTCAGCACCCCTACGCCCCGGAGATGCCACTGGGCATGTTGACTGCACTGCCCCATGGAGGCGATTGGTCCCGCCTGCTGCAGTGGGAGGAGGTAGGAATACAGGTGGTAGGGGACCTTTTCGAAAACGGGGAGCTCCTCCCGTACTCGGCCCTCCAGGAACGCTTTGATCTCCCACGCGGGGGCTATCTCCTTCATGCAGCTGTGACGAGAGCAATGCAGAAACACTGGGGACTGGGACTGGCGGAGCCGGAGACGGCCATGGCGTGCCAATACACCATGATGGCGGCGGGAACGGTGAAAGCGGTATCTTGCTTATATAACAGAATGCTCCACGAGCACCTGCCACCCCTCGATGCACTGAAACTCAAGTGGGAGACTGACCTGGGTAAGCCCATCCCGGATACGACGTGGGCACAGTTGGTGCGAAGGGCGCGTAATAGTACAAGGAACGCTCGTTTTCAAGTTATCCATTATTACATACTACACAGGGCGTACATGACCCCTGGGAGAATCCTGAGGTACTTTGGCGCGACTGATGCGAGGTGCCCCCGCTGCGCGGCAGACGGAGCCGAGCTGGTGCATATGCTCTGGTCATGCCCGGCCCTATCAGACTATTGGCGGGCCGTGGGTGAATCCATGAACGAGGTGACGGACCGGACTGTTGACTTTGATGCAGCGGCGTGCATCCTACATTGGTTCCCACATACCCCCAAAAACAAGCTCTCGAGCAAGTTCATAGATATGGGATTAATGGTAGCCAAGCGTGAGATAACTAGAAACTGGAAGGCAAGGACGAGCCCGACGTATAGGAGGTGGTACAACGAATTTCTGAAATGGGCGGCCTGCGATAGCACGCATAGGTATCAGATGGCGCGTAGAACTGCTAATGAGAGAGCGCTAGAACAAGCAACGGCCTGGGAGGTAATGGTACAAGGCCTCAGAGATAGTGGAATAGTGGATGACGGGGAGGACCTAGACGTGGCCGGGGTCAGCAAAGTACAATAATCTGGAGATAAGAGAACCGGTGGAGGAGAAAGCCTGAAGCCCAAGGTTATAGATACACAACGGAAGGCTCCCGTGCGGATGATGGGGTGGGAGGAGGGAACGGGGGGGGGTAAGTTTTTAGGACTGGGGGGAAAGTTGGGGGGGGAGTTCAGGGTTTCATTAGGCGAGGACGGAAAAGTAGGCACACACACAAATCCGAGACCATACTCCTGAGGAAGAACAACCAGGCATGTGGGTGCGAAACTACTGCCGCCGCCCGGCCCCCGGGATGTGGGCCTGCAGGCTGTGTACACGAGAAGTTAATGAACCAGACTGTGGCACTGTGAATGATGCTGAATATGTGCAACTATTGGCCTGTGTAAAGTGTGTTTACAATAAAAATTACTTAAAAAAAAAAAATGCATAAAGTAAATAAATAAAAAATAAATAAATAAAATAAAAATAAAGATAGACTGGGATGGTTTTTCTTTGCCCCAGTCCTCGGGAGGTCTGAAATTCCCCAAAATCTTCAAGTCCGAAATTTTCATGGCTGATAGGAGAAGTCCTGTTAGATACATCCAAGAGTCCACAGAACTCAGAAACAGCACTTGGGGGTCAAGACTCACTGTAGCATAGGCCAACAGCAGGGTACAGGTAAAGTCCAGTTGGAACTGGTCAGCTGTGCACTCCATGGAAAAGATATCTTGCCGGTTGCTTTGGCCCGCTAGCTTCTTAGAAGGTCAGGCAACTGACTCTTGGAGTCTACTTATTTGTCCTAGGTACAGTTGAGAACTGGTCCAGTCCTCCTGTGTTCCTTCAGGTCATGGATAACAGATCCAGACCTCTTCTGTTCTTTTTATAAATCCATAAAATGTTCTGAAAATGGTACCTATGGATGCCACATTCAAGCCTGGCAATTGCTAACTGGTAGGGGTAACTTCTGGTCCCTCCCTAACCAACTGAGCAAATGTTTCTGGGGTATTACTATCCACTTTTGCAGCATTCACTGTTTGCACTGCTGCAAAAATTTCCACTGTGCATCTCATTCAAAATCTAAGGTATTTATTATTGCTTCCCAGTGTTTCTATATGGGCCAGCCAGCCTTGATGCAGTGAAAATATATTTTGGGTGCCAGTCTCCACGAGAAAATGTTAATTCTAAATTTCTACATGTCCTACTTTTAATGACTATGCACCCTGCCTTGTGGACTACAAGGCCTACATGATGGTGATTTATTATTAATTAGAAGGAAGGTGTTCTTCTGTCAAAATGGGTTTATTTTAACTGGTTGGATGGCAGGTTTTAAACTGCAGCAGCCAGGCTACAGTGGTAGGCCTGGAGTCATGTTTGCCTGGTCATAATAGTGGATGGCAAAGTAGTACTGTATTCCATAGGTGACATTTCGCTTTCCATGCCATGGGTGCATTTTGGGCATCATACTCTATGGAATGTTAAATACGCCAATCCGAGGCTAGCTAATTTTAACATTTTTTAGGGGTTGGATCACATGCATTGTGACCTGATTAGCAGTGTCAGAGAAAAAAAATCAACAGCATCAGTCGATAGAATGATGGTGAATTCACAAAAAGCGGCACTTTCTCAGAAACCCTCTATGTATGACAAATCTTCTTCTGAAGTAGGTTTCAAGTATAGCAAGCAGTAGTGAGGCTTCAAAGTGCTGTAAAAATTGTCAGTGAAAACATAACACTGGGTATGGGCTCCCCACAGTAAGGCCAAGCCTCTTTAATGCAACTAAACAACCAGAAAGCCAGTACTGAGAACTCTCTTTATATGAGATTACCTGCGCGCAGAGAATTAAACTGAGTGCAGGACAGTGACGTAGTTCACAGATTAAATCTATTTTATTTATAAATCAATTATTTGAAAGGAATCAGTTGGTTCAAAGTTTACCAAATGTTCAACACAATTGAAAACACAAACAATACAGGGACAAATATTCATAAAAATGACATATTCTTAAACACAGCACACACTCGCAACTATATACAATTATAATGTCACAAATTAATTAGTTTGATTTTGGTGGTCTTATGGTGTGGTAGAATGATCAACCATTCTACCACACCATAAGACCACCAAAATCAAACTAGTTTCGGTGGAAAATATAAAAATAAGTTGACTTGTCTTCCCAGAACGGTTGTCTATGGTGTTAGATATATTTTTTACTCATTTTGTACCCCAAGAATTAATTTGTGACATTATAATTGTATATAGTTGCGAGTGTGTGCTGTGTATGAGTGAATGAATGTGAATTGTTGATCAACTTGGCAGGTTAGGATGTGTTTTCATGAAATCTTTCACGAATTGTTTTGCTAGTAATGTCTTTTTTAAAAACTGTCCCGCACTCAGTTTAATTCTCTGCGCGCAGGTAATCTCATATAAAGAGAGTTCTCAGTACTGGCTTTGTGGTTGTTTAGTTGTAAAAATTGTCAGAGCATTTATCCCATATGGCCGAGATACCCGCCACCCCCTCTCAACACAATCCCCAAAGGAGGGAAACCGGAAACAGTTCTTGAGTTTTTGGAAGTGGGATGGAGTGACCATCCCGGCCGTATTTATTAAAACAAAATTAAAACATTAAACGTTTCATGTTATGTACAATTTCATTACCATATTGCGATGTTTGGCTAACCTTAACAGATTCTCTAAAACAGAGGTTCTCCTAGCCGAACTAGCATCCTACAAAACATTTCTTGACATATTGAAATTGTACAACCTAACGTTTAAGGGCCAACGGCAAGGTCATAACCGGTGTCAAGATCCCTAACCAGACTTACCCCTCCCACTTGGGCTGGGCGACAGCACGGAGGCGTACCTCAAGTGCAACTATTACCAATTTCCCTTGACTTGACGGGGGCACCTAAAGACTCGACGCCAGTTAAAGGTCGTTCGAATACTCGTGTGAGGTATCTAGAAGGTACCGTAGACCTTATCCCAACCCCACACAACTTACCGCATCTGCCGTCGCAGATGTCACTGGCCCCGGGAAATTCCCCAGGAGGGGGCTGTAACCCCTCCTACAAAGGAAGGGGCCTTGACCGCCTTTCCTTTACTTCCGGCGACCCATCCTTAGAAGGGACCGCCTCCCCATTGAGGGGCCAATGGCCACCTCTCCCGAGCGCTCCCATCCGTGTTGGGTGACGCCCACTCATAGGGATCTACTAATTAGTGCTCACCGATCATGACCTTACCGCCTACCAAATAAATACGACAGTGCTGACTAAACCTCAGAATACATTGGCCACTATGACCGAAAGAGCATGCATAAACTTCAACACTAAATCTGAATCTCTTTAATGGCAAAACGTACTCAAACAGACCATTCTTTATTAACTCAATATCAACATGATACTCCAACCTGCAAACAAGAACACAAGCAAAATTAATCAACTTCATTACAAACAACTGGCTGTCTTCAGGGGCTGGTGGGTGGGTCAAAATTGGCTCTTCGTTCTGTCCCGAGCTCACGTGCAGCGAGGAGGTGCAGCTTCAGAGCACAAGAACAAGAGGATGTCTTCTGGTCTTGCGTCCCTTTTTATCCGTCTTCAGGGCGGGCGTATACCCGCCCCTGCCTGCCCCGAGGGCGTGGCTGGCTGCGTCAGTGTCTAGGCCAGCCCACTCTAGGGCGGGAACAGGCGCGCCCCAGCTACGCCGCTTCGGGCATACCAGCCGAGACGCGCCTCCCGCCCAAAAATGGCTTCCCGGGGGGATCGAGGCACTCAGCCATACGTTCGGGGGGACCAAATTGGTCGCCCCTTTCCATATGGCCGAGATACCCGCCACCCCCTCTCAACACAATCCCCAAAGGAGGGAAACCGGAAACAGTTCTTGAGTTTTTGGAAGTGGGATGGAGTGACCATCCCGGCCGTATTTATTAAAACAAAATTAAAACATTAAACGTTTCATGTTATGTACAATTTCATTACCATATTGCGATGTTTGGCTAACCTTAACAGATTCTCTAATACAGAGGTTCTCCTAGCCGAACTAGCATCCTACAAAACATTTCTTGACATATTGAAATTGTACAACCTAACGTTTAAGGGCCAATGGCAAGGTCATAACCGGTGTCAAGATCCCTAACCAGACTTACCCCTCCCACTTGGGCTGGGCGACAGCACGGAGGCGTACCTCAAGTGCAACTATTACCAATTTCCCTTGACTTGACGGGGGCACCTAAAGACTCGACGCCAGTTAAAGGTCGTTCGAATACTCGTGTGAGGTATCTAGAAGGTACCGTAGACCTTATCCCAACCCCACACAACTTACCGCATCTGCCGTCGCAGATGTCACTGGCCCCGGGAAATTCCCCAGGAGGGGGCTGTAACCCCTCCTACAAAGGAAGGGGCCTTGACCGCCTTTCCTTTACTTCCGGCGACCCTTCCTTAGAAGGGACCGCCTCCCCATTGAGGGGCCAATGGCCACCTCTCCCGAGCGCTCCCATCCGTGTTGGGTGACGCCCACTCATAGGGATCTACTAATTAGTGCTCACCGATCATGACCTTACCGCCACAGGCCCGGATAGTTGACCGGCTATCCGGGCCCCCCACAAAACTCCTAGCTAAAGGTCATGTTTCAACGTTTTTAACCATGCTAAGAAGTCTCCTATGAGTAACTCATTTCCCACCCGAGACAAATGCACACCATCCCCTAGATACATACTGTCATCATTAATACAACCGTGCGAGATAGAATGCAATGTCCTGGAACGAAACAACCTACTCACTTTGTTATTAAGTTTTCTAACAGAATGGTTCAAAGCAGGAATCGAAACAGCCCCCCGCCACACTTTTCGTGGGATCATATGAGACCACGCAATTATGCACCCCGGAACTTTCCTCGCCAACCAACTTACAGTGGAAAGCATTGCCTCCAGGAGAAGTCGTCTACCGGTGGTGACCAAATCATTGCCTCCTAAATGTACTATGACTATAGACGGCGGTGACCTCGTCCGCCCTAACAAACCCTCAAAGAATGCCTGAAACTGGTCAATACAGAGACCGCCCCTTCCGTAGAAGGACATTCTGTACCCGTATTCCCCAGCTACGTGAATCATGTCACCTGCTTCGAATACGTCTGCGGCACGCCTCACGTATGAGTGGCCCACGACCCACACCTCTTTTCTCACAGCCGGTGATGTCTGACCGCTGGCCTGGTGTTGGGTCGACTGCATAGTCCGCCCCGCCTCGAAGGCTTGCGTAACTGAAAACCAAACAAAAGACAAGAAGCGTGAGTACATTATTACAGCTTCACAACATGTGCAACCGCACATACCTCTTATAACAATTGGAGGACCAACGCCCCACTCGTTTTACTTGTTCAACATTAAGACCCCTGGCTGTAGCTTCCGTGGCAGCCCCTATCCGAAAGGAATGGGTCCCAAACTCACCCGGGTCCAAGCCCGCTGCGGTAATTGACATCGCGAGCACCCGCTGAAACTGAAACTTCGTCAGTGGGGTGGCGTCCGCGTGTCTCAACAATGTCCCTCCCCATGATGCCACCCTTCGTGCTAGGTAATCTTCTAAACACTTCACCGGACACATGGAGGACCCTGGAATCCTGCAAATGACTATGCAGTCTCCCACCCCACCTTGATCGGTTTTTGACTTGACAAAGGATACAGTCATCGTCTCACCCCTGATCTGAACGTGTTCCCGGCACAAACCCCCCGCCACATCCCGTTTGTTCCTTGCCACCAGCTCACTTATCCTCATCGCCCCGTGAAATGCAAGCGTAAAAGCAGCTCGGAACAAACAGGCCTCGAACTGAGACGAGCATGTGGCGTGGAGTGTGGCCAGCAACTGGGCCAACCTATCCAGACCTATCGGGCGCCTCTCATCTACTCTGCGACCCTCAAGGCGTTGCCACCCACGTAGCGCTTTCTGTACCACGAAGGACGCTGTCGGGTCCTGGATATTATGGGCCCTGGCAACAAAGGAAATGGCAGCACGATGCCTCTGGGCTGTAGCCACCGACTTCCCAGCCCTACGCAAGGACATCAGAAAATGTACTACCCAATCCTCGTGCCCCCAAAGCCCCCCTCTCTCAGTCCCCAAAAAGGCTAAATAGGCCCGGAACGCCCCTTCGTATGCCTTCCTCGTTCTTGGTGCTAGACTCTCTCCCACGAGGTAACGAAGTTCGGGGCACCGAGAGACCAGAGAGCTTCGGGAAAGGGTGCCGGCTCTGGGTCCGCCGAGGGAAGGAAACCCGAGAAAGCCTGTATTTGAAAACGAGATAGTGCATCAGCCGCCTGATTCATCACCCCTGGGACATGTTTCGCTCTGAATACCACGTTCAGTTGCATACATAGTAAGACAATTTCTTTAAGCAGCCTTAAAATCATTTTACAACGTGCTGCCTGACTATTGATGCATTCTACAACGGTCATATTGTCAGACCAAAATATGACAGAGTGATTTTTGAATCCATCGGGCCAGGTTCTGAGGGCCACCAAAATGGGAAACAGTTCAAGGAAAGCAATATTACTCGTCAGCCCCTCTTCATGCCACCATGTTGGCCACCTTTGTGCCGACCATTTTGTGCCGAAGATGGCGCCAAAGCCCATGCTTCCCGCTGAATCCGTCCATAGACCAAGCTCTTCAGAGGACAAGGCTGGTTTGTTCCAGACGACTCGACCATTGAAATCCGCCAAAAATGCTAACCAAATACGCATATCTTGGCGGACCTCAGCCGATAGTCTTGTGCGATGATGACCCTCCTTTAGGCCGACCATCGCCTGGGCAATCGAACGGGAAAAGGGGCGGGCCATTGGGATCACCCTTAGGGCAAAATTCAACTTCCCCACCAATTGCTGCAATTGATGCAGCGTAACTTTAGATGCAGTAATACACATTTGCAGGGCTGCCCTGAATCTCGACACTTTGGCAGCTGGTAAACGAAAACAACCCTCACTAGAGTCCAACTCGATCCCGAGAAACTCGAGGCAAGTCGTGGGACCCACAGTTTTACCTGGTGCCAATGGCACGCCAAATTGATTCATTAAAACACAAAATTCAGTCAAGGCCCGGGCACATTCATCATCCCCAGCAGCCCCAAGGAACAGAAAGTCATCGAGGTAATGCATCACATTTCGAAAACCCGTTTTCTTCGTGTAAACCCATTGTAGAAAACTACTGAATTTCTCGAAATATGCACAAGATATAGAGCACCCCATCGGCATACACCTATCCATGTAATACGAACCTTGAAACATGAATCCCAAAAGACGTTGGTCTTCCGGGTATACCGGGAGCAAACGAAACGCTGACTCGATATCTGATTTCGCCATCAGCGTCCCGGGCCCCAGGCGATTCAAAATGGCTACGGCCTCATCGAATGATGCGTACCGCACCGAACATATCTCTGGCTCAATTGCGTCGTTTACAGAAAGGCCATGAGGAGCAGATAAATTGTGAATCAATCGAAACTCACCTGGGTCCTTCTTGGGGACCACCCCTAAAGGAGAACAAACAAATTTCTGTACCGGGGGAACACTAAACGGGCCGGCCACCCGACCTTGGGTAACCTCTTTCCGGATCTTATCATGTACTATAGTCGTATGCTGCAAGACGGAAAGTTGGTTTTTGCACGTCCCGACACCCTGAAAGTCCCCCACCGGGATGCGGAAACCATATGAAAAACCGTTTCGTAGCACCCCAGCAGAAGTACGATCTGGGTATTCGCTGAGCCAGGGAATCATCGCCAGGGTATCAATCGGGGTTGGTAAAGGCGCCCCTCGGACTATATTAGACCTGTTTGGCGCCTCCTCTACCCCCATTTTCACCCGATTTGGCTCTGCACGAGGACTCAGGATGGGGTGCCCCACAACCACTACATTCGTGTTTGAATTTACAAGATCCTGGGGGCCTAGTACATTTACTTTTGTTGAAATTGAAACAGAAACCCCTCTTCCCTGTATTGCCGGCGGGTCTCGGATAATCGTCGGTACCCGTACCCGACCGAAAGGGCGTCCCCCCATTTTGGCGGGAGGACTCACCAACAGTACTCCCCACCAACGGCACTTTCAACATCCCCGACTCTTTCATTTTATTCCATGTCAAAGAATCGTAACAGTCCCAGGTTAAACTTTTGTTATGCTCCATCGCTTTCCTGAAAAGGTTGTCATAACAGAACCATTGGTTACCTTGGTGCGATGTCGAGTACCCCATAATTCGTGACTGATATACTGGAAATTCAGGGAGCAATTCAGGCCTACGTTCCCCCAAAATTGACGTAAAAATTCCCCAAGCATTACCCCAGTTGCCAATATTCTCATTCACTTTAAAGGCGGCCATTTTGGCGCGCCAAACACTCGGATGCATCAGATCCTTTTGACCCTTAACAGTTTCGACCTCATAATGATCAACGAGCAGGGAGAAAATGTTTACGTATTCCCCCGCCCAAATCTTTTCCTTTATTGCCAAAGGAACATGTTGCCCCAATTTTTCTCTACGAGAGGGTGTTGACTCATCCCTTGCGATCGGCAATGGCCGCTTACCTGCACCGGACGCTACTTCCGCCCCTCGTGGCTTGTCTATCACTGCATCCGGCGCGGGCACCTTGGCTGTATCACGTTTCTCACGCAACTGTTTCATGAGTGCTTGCGCTTCGGCAGCCGTGGCGCCCTCGCTACTGTCCCCCAACCACGCTGCTAACTGTGCCGCCAACTCGGGAGGCATATCCTCAGCGGATGTCGGGGTGACTACGACAGGAATCGGATTCCCTTCCTGCGGTACCGGGGCCGGTATCGGAGCTGGCGGCTCGAGCGGGGAACAGGGAACCGGGACGTCTCCCCCGACCGGCCCCTTTCTCGGCCTCTTAGGCCTCCCTCCGGCCGGTGGACGCCCCGATCCCTCCTCACCGTCTCGCCCCGCCAACTGCTTCTTTATCTCGGACATTTCTTTCATGAGAACCCGAACCATCTGGTCAGTCGACATTCTCTTCGCGCCTTTCTTGGGCATCTTTCAAACGAAGTAACTAGAAGACAAAAAGAAAGATTAAAACGCTCAAAATTGGCTCTTCGTTCTGTCCCGAGCTCACGTGCAGCGAGGAGGTGCAGCTTCAGAGCACAAGAACAAGAGGATGTCTTCTGGTCTTGCGTCCCTTTTTATCCGTCTTCAGGGCGGGCGTATACCCGCCCCTGCCTGCCCCGAGGGCGTGGCTGGCTGCGTCAGTGTCTAGGCCAGCCCACTCTAGGGCGGGAACAGGCGCGCCCCAGCTACGCCGCTTCGGGCATACCAGCCGAGACGCGCCTCCCGCCCAAAAATGGCTTCCCGGGGGGATCGAGGCACTCAGCCATACGTTCGGGGGGACCAAATTGGTCGCCCCTTTCCAGAAGTCAGTGGCATTAAAAGAAAAAGAAAAAAAAATCTTAATTGTAAACGTTTTGGCTGCTTAATGAGAAGCAGGCACAGGCACAACTGGGTAAAGCAGTGGAGATCTAAATGTCCAATATGCAGTGCAGCTGAATTCGGTTAAGGATCAGATAATAAAGCTCTATTGAGAGTGAAAAGAAGTGACAGCCCAGAACAAGCCACTTGATGATATATAAGTCAGACAGAGATTATGTTAGACTTCACATCATTTTCTGCCTTGGTCTGGTCTGACTTCCACCACTCTCCCATTGCAAATTCATCTTCCCTACGAAACACTGCAAAGTCTAATGATGCAGAATCTGATGTGGAAAAAAGTGCTAGCCTGCAACTTAGAGCCTGAGTTAATCAGAAGAGCTGACCCGTACACATCAGGGGGATTCATTTAGTCTGTGACAGACTCTAAACAGTGCAACTCTCTCCCAGGCAGTTACAAAGTTGCAATATATGATGCAATTATGTTCATAACAGTGCAACATTTTATGTTGTATTTGGATAGGATGCTTCTAGTTCATATCACAAATATGTTCATTTGAATAGCTAGTGCTTATGGAAAGACAGAATAGCTTTAGGCTTTAGAATGCATGTTCAAGAGCATGTTGATTCTCAGAGTTCAACTATATAGAGAACTGTGATGTTATTAAAGACAAGGAGGCTAACATTATGCATAACATTGTGTTTACCCCTACTGAGCAACACTTAAAAGCTCCAAGTAGAACACAACATGAAGTCATAAAACAAAAGAACATTCACACAGTATATAGGTCCCATGCACTCCATTATCATTCTCTTTTATTTTGCTTCTTAAACCAACACCCCTTGTTCCATATTCTTCACACATCCTCTTATTTCGTACCTCATTGAGACTTTTAAATTCCAAAATAAACATTTAGAAATATATTTAGTAATACATATATCCAACCTTCTTGCAAATCTCACTCAAATAATTCCTTATTTCAATGTATTTATCAAACTTTTTTTAAAATCCAACTCAGGGAGGGATAATGCTAGCCTCCTTGTCTTTAATAAAATCATGATTCTCTATTCAGTTAACCTTTGAGAATCAACATTTTATGTCATGACTGGAGGCTTGTATTATGCATGTTCAAAGTCCTTCAACACTAGGTCTGCAACATGCTCTACTGGTGTAAAATAAAATTCCCTAAAAATGTTGTCATTTGACCAATCCGCTGCTTTCAATATTTTACCAAAATTTCCTCCAGCATGAAATATTTTCAATGCCATTGCTCCTTGAATTGAATGTGCTTTCAATATATTCAGATAAACTCCTGCCTCACCCAGAGAATTCTTCACCCATCTTTGAATTGTAGCCGTAGTTACTGCACTGTATGGTTTCACATTAGAAATCAATATCTGATCCACTCCTGCACACCTATGTTCACTCACTCTTCCATTATGATCCTTAATGTATCTCATTACACACAACTTTGGATGTTCAGCAAATCTTGGATAAAAGACAGATTTTATAATAGTCTTCATTTTTTTCCTTATCTCAACCAGCACACAATGTGGATGATAAAATCTACATGTCACCTCTAGTGCTCTTACGGCAGAAACCCTTTTAATTGAGATCATATACAGTAAAGTTGCTCACTTCGATGATAAATGTTTATTTGACAAATAAAATACTTGTTACCTGTCCATCTCTCAAATAAAGAGAACACCAAACCAACCCAACATCCCTAAAAGTGTTATAACTTGTGCAAGGGGGCTTCTTAATTCAACTTCCCTTTATCATTCTACACACCAATGTACTTCTCCCTATGGATAACCTGTCTACACAAGAATGGCCAGTTGTTATCACGGACCTATAACAATTTATTCCCATAACTCAAACCTTTTCCATACAATTCGGCCCAACAAATTGCAATCAGTCTCATCTGCCTCAGTTGGATCCAATTCCCTTTCCATGCACCAATGTCCCCAAATGTTCAATGCACTGGAATATCTTTTCTTTGTTCCTGGTGTTCATGACTCATACAAAAATTCCCAAGCCTCTCCTGATAACAGTGCAAATCTTTTTGATCTCCTGAAATTTTACAAACTAGAAGGCTGAGCACTACTGACTCTATTAGAGGGGGCTCCTTTCCGTCTACACCCTGCAAAAGTTATTTGCAAAACTCCATGAATAGGGTATAGTCTACTGCTAATTCCATCTGTGATGGATATCAAGCTTGCATCACCCAAAAGGTTGTCACTAACACCAACTTGCATTTCTGTCTCCTCACCTGCATCAAAACTCTCCGCATCATTGAAAATGGAGGGAACGCATAACCCTTTGCATCCTGCCAATTGAGACTGAATGCTTCCACTTTCACAGTTCCTGGGTCATGCCTCCAGCCACATACCTTATCAATTGATTTGTCAATCAGGATGCAAACAAATCTACCTCTAACGGATCCATTCTCCTCTGAATTTCATGAATGCTCATGGCATCCGCTTCCAATCACTGTAATCATGTATATGTCAATAATTTCAGGCTGCTACTACATTCTCCTTTACTGTGCACCACACTCAAAATCTGAGATGGATAAACCCTTTCCAACTTGTGCAGAGCCCTTGCATTCACCGAGAGGTGTGACTAGGTAATGAGCAGTACCCTCCTCCTTGGTCATTTCAAACCAGCTTGGGGGCATCTCCTCCTCCACTGGGTTTGGTGCCTGCCTGACTAGAAAGAAAAAAGATAGGGCCTTTTCAGGTGTCACCTAACATTTCCTTTTGACAGGGAATGCCCTTTGAAATAAATCAGTTTACTTGGCACTCCCCAACTGCTGTTCCTACCAGGAAAACAAACATGCTTCTCACTCCAAAGCTATGTTTCTTCTCTGGGAACAGTTTTCATACCTCATCAGTGTAATTTACTGGCTGGGCTCCATCTGGAAGGCTAATTAAATTTAGTTTCCAAGAGCTTCAATTAAGGGCTCTCAAGTTTATCTTGTGCTCCATGAAAAAACCCCAACACTCCTTTGCTAATTCTGAACGTCTCTTTAACCTGCGGTCTCTCAATTTGTTCATGTAAGTCACTACAGAAATATTTTTCATTTTCCATATAACAGTGCAATCCTGAACTTGTTTCCAGAACCTGTGAATTGCTAACTCTCCTCCACCCATTTGTAAACAGTTGAGCTGATCTGACCTTTCCGATAAACTTCATCTTCCTCCTGTCACTTATGCACATGATCTGGCCACCCAACCTATATTGCTCGCATCTGTCTCTAAAAACAAATATAGGGAAGACCAAAGATTACTTGGCTATTCCAAGCCTGCAAATGTTCTAACCACTAATTCAATTTCTGCTGAGCTTCTAATGCCAACTTCACTTTTTTTCAGCTCACCTTCTTGAGATGTTGCAAGCCCCAGTAATTCAGAGGTCCTGGAAAAATCATTTGAATTGATGATGACAGTAGTCCAATCACCATCGCTAACTCCCTCTAACTCATTTCTTCCTTTGTTATTAACCCTTTCACTCTTCATTTTTATCAAAGTAATGTTCCTCTCTGGTAACTGCAACTGAGCCTTCACCGTGTCTACTAAAAAAACTATAAACTCCATCCGCTCTTGATAAACCTTTCCTGATTTATCACAAAACCCAATATTTCTTATGTGGTCTGAGCCATAAAAATATGTTCTTTCAATATATCTACATTCTGATTCCTAATCAAAATGCAGCTCAAGTACATTATCAGCCTCACTCCTCGCTCCCTGAGGTAGCCCTCTACTGGTCTTAACACCTTTGAAAACCACCATACTGTTGACAAAAGACCAAATGGAAGAGAAGTGAATTGGTATAACTGTTCATTCCAACTGACTTGCAGATACCGTTAACTTACCTTCACAATAGGCACTGAAAAATAAGCGTTCTTCGAACCTATCTTTACCATACAGTCTTTGTCCACCAGAATATATCTCAAGAGATGAATTCCCTCCACCTTGAAATGCCCGTACACCAGGAAAACATTGAATTCCCTTGAATTTATCAATGATCTCCATCCTTTGTCTTTTTTCTCCACTATAAAAAGAATATTCATAAACCTGTTATCTTTCCTAAGGCCTCTTTTTCTAACATTCCATGAATCTTTTCTTGTAATACGTGTCTCTGGGATCTTTCCTCTGAAATCGGTTTAACTGAAATTCTATCACGTAACCGTTTACTGCTTTAAATACCCGAGGGTCATTTATTATTGTCCCCAAGCATGTAGAAAATGCTTTAACCTTCCTCCTGTGTTTTTCTGGGTATTACTAAAAACACTCTTCACACTCACCTTGTCTTGAATATGATCCTGCCTGGGACCCTGAGATCTCCTACAAGTCAATCTGCTCCTTTCACTTCTCCCTCTTTGTGTATAAAAACATATGGGTCTCTGTAGTATGCCTGAATGAAAGTCTGATCTCACCTTCTGGCCCTGCCATATAAATTACCTTCTCCAAATAGAAGTAGGTGCTTGTCTAGGGCCATGAATGTCTGGACATGCTTCCCCAGAGACCACGCTAGCCCCTCTCTGAACAAAGGTCCTTTCAACTCTTCTCTTGATTCTTCGCTGGCCAAGTCCCCTAGTTTTGGACTTTTTCTTAACAAAACAATCTTGCGCCTCTCTGCAATGAAGCCCGGGTTGGCGTTGTCTAAAAAGCTAATTACCTTTTGGCTCCAGCTTCTCAATAGATTAATATCCAAATCTGTGCCATTAAAATAGGATTCCTCCACCATATCAAAAATCCTGGATCTTCCTTGGATCACAAAGCCAGCTTAATTAAATAAGTTATTAGATGCGGATCTAAATTAGGTGTCATTGTTTTCTTCACCTCAATAACAAGACGAGCGCACTTTGTACTCATTAGATTTTGTTCATTCCTCTTTAATAGCCTCCTTATCCAATGATTGATATATTCAACAACATGACCCAATGGCCACCACTCTGAAGTACGAAGGTGTCTAATCTCAGATGGATTGAATAAAGCCTGCCACAAAGGATCCTTAACCTCTTTCTTTATAACCTTGTTTGTACTTTCAATTCCAGAAACCTTATCTATCCCATCATCATATCTTAAATGAAGCATGTACTCATCAATATGCGCATTCAAATCATGCTCCATCCAATTGGGCTGACTGCCCCTTTCCTTTGCACGTTCACCTGGTTTTCTTTTGTGCTGCTATTGACACCTGATTGTGAGTCATTTCAAACTCCAACTTTTGTCTCCATTATATCTGTATCATTCCCATGCTTTTATTTCTTAAACCATTTTTCTCTTGGTCCTCTATTCTGAGATTCCTCCTCCTCAAACGATGACTAATATTCCTCCTCATTTACCAACTTATCTTTCCTCTTACCGTCCTGCAATAATGTTTTTACAGTTTGCTGTACAGTATTCCACATTTCATTAGTTATAAACTACCTAATGACCTCTGTCTGCACATCCTGAGATGTTATCATACTTTTCTCAACCATCCTTTAACTTTTCCTTACTTTACAATGTTTTTCCTACCAAAGACTACAATATACTATTCATGTAATAATCTTTTTTTTATTTAGCAATTTCTCCAAATTAATTCGTTTACATGCACTCTCTTGCTTAACTTGCTGTTACCAGCAACCGTCAGCTGTCTCATTTATAAGCTTTGCACACTTTGTAGAGTGCTGCCAAGCAAAACCTGGTTGCTTGGCAGCGGGTCCTTTGGTATCTCCTTGAAGGGCTCAATTTCCCTTCGAAACGACATGTCTGCGGGCATGCTTGTAAAATGTGCCTAACCTGCCTCTAAAAAAGAGACTCTGTGTCTGCATAACAATATCAGATGCCCCGGGCAGAAACACTTGCCATGCCATCTTCCTGTACTGACGCGCGTCTCTTCAATTGCACTCAAGAGTGCTGAGATTTATATTTTCTGCCTCAGCAAATGTTTATTTTTACAATTTCTTTCGTCCAATTAAAATGTCTAATTTTCCTATAAGTAAAGTCTTTAAAGGCTGAGGAACTACAGTATTACAGCCCTATATACAAAAATATATTAAAATGTACAAATCTTGATTTACATCTAGTATTAAAACTGCACAAATATATATCTATTAACATTTAAATTAAACAGAAATTGGATATAGCCATTCATTTAAACATGTAATCATTTACTCCTTACAGAAAACTACTTTTAAACCCATTTCAAGAAAAATTGCAAATCAATACTCATCTACTTAGAAACGGCAAACAAAAGAGAATGAGAATTGAGTGCATGGGAGTTTTATACTTTGTGAAGGTTCTATAGTTTTATGGCTTCATGTTATTATCTAGTGGGAGCTTTTAAGTGCTGCTCAGAAGTGGAAAATAAAAGGTTATGCATAATGCTAGTCTCCTGTCTTGACACAAAATTCTCACTTTGTTTCTCCCACATGGCGCCATTATTGCCAGGTTTATTTGTCTCAAGGTAAATGGTCTTGGATGGAATTAATGGGCTGTTTGAAGCCCTCTTCATGAAATAGATTGGTATTTGGTACTCAGAAGACATCTCCAGACCAACACACCAGCATGGCTTCAAACACAGCCACACTAAGGATATCATCTCATAACAGCCCTTCTCTGAAGACATAATTCAGCCTAGTGGCAGACAGGACTTGGACTGGAAACCAGATAAAGTTCCAATATGCATATATGTGCATTCAATTAATTACTGAACCCTTGTGGTGGCATACCATTGATGCTAAAGTTTAGACATATAAGGAATTTTAAAAATGCACTATATGTTATGTTGTGTACTTTCATAATGTTTACATTCTGCGCTTTCACATTCACTCTTATGGTCTGCACTTTATGGAATGTTAAGATAGGCTCATTTAATAAGAATCTGCAGATTTATGTTGTGCACATTTCACTTGAGAACACAAAAAATATGAAGATGGACAAACTATCCACATTCATGCGCAGGGACAAATTAAGGGTAAACTGCTGAATGCATCAAACTTCATTTAGGGCTTTGCAGCACCAATTACCGCTTGTTCTTTGCCACTAATTCCTATTTACATCGACAAAAGGTAAATGCGTTTCTAAAACTGTGTTTAGCAGGAATCCTTTTGTGCTACTGCTCGCCCCGCCCCTGTATATACAAATTCTCCGCCACCTCTGCACTGCTAATGTTCAAAGTGTGCAGGGTTGTGAGAGGTACATCATGCTCTGCCAATTGCGGAATCCTTTGGGTCGCTTGAGGCTTCCCTTCCCTTAAAGGTCATACAAATTAGCTGGTGATTTGAATATTGGCATTATCATCTAAATACAATAGAAGATGGCATTTCCAATGTGGGCAACAGATGTTAAGGCCTATCTCTTGGGATAATCAAATACACCCCACCAATGCATTGGATTTCTTATGTCATACAAACTTCAAGCAAGCATAGAAGGTGCAAAAAGTGTAGGAAGCATAGGGACAGAGGAGAAAGGATTTCTTTACATTGAAACATTTTTTAATATGATAGAAAATATGTACAATTAGGACCATGTATCACTAAATGAAGAAAATTGCAGTTTTCCTTTGGGAACACCTGGGGTATGGTAATCACACATAATGCATACTGCAGAGATGTATGCCTGCGTGAAGGCCCTCATGAGTTTTGAATGGGTAACCACGACATCTAATTTATTCACTAACATTTCTCCAGAGTTAGTTTTACTTTTGTTTAAACATGTACTGTAATATTAAATTTTTAATAGTTTCATGAAAACAATTAAACAGTGCAAGGTTTTCTCCAGGCGGCTGTAAAGAAAGAAATGATAGATTTGCAGCCAAAACAATTAATATATGAATGTGAACAAAGCCAAACTGCTCCCATCAGTCTAAGCGCCAGCTGGCCCATAATTCACATTTCAATGCAGTGTTTTCTAATTAAGGAAAAACAAATATCAGGACATCTCTCAGGCATAGAAATAAGGCCACAGGGCTCGAACAAGGATTGGAAACATTTAGAAGCAAAATCTACCGGTGAAGGGAAAATGTTATCATTAAATTGACCTTAATCGCTGAAGTAGAACATACCTCCTCATTTACAGTGAATGCACTTCAAAACTATGAAGACTGAGAACTTAAATTCTCTTCAGATACTGGTATAATGCTTTCATAAATAAATGGTGATTTAAATCACATATTTGCTATAAAGAATTTTAAAGATTACTCTATTTCCTCCAAAGTTGACCATCGATTTCTGACGACGTATTTGGGCAAAAACACAAGTTTACTCTACATTAGCTATTTATTTGAAGATTTTTCTTTCTGTATTGCACCTTCTTCATTGCAGAGTTGTTCCACTCTCTCAGGAGATCTATTTATTCAATGTACTCACATATAATGCATATTACTTTTTTAACATACATTTTAATTGTTTTAGTATATAATTTTAGTGCTTGTGTACTGCTCTAAAGCACTTTGCTGCAAAATTTCCACTTAAGAAAATGAATGAAAATAAACAAATAAAGAGGTTAGAAATCTCTCCCCTGATGGCAAGTCATTTCTTTATTTTAAAATGTTGTGAAGCACAGGATTGTGTTAGAAAACATTTTATATCTCTAGTAGTTTCAGATGGCTTGAAACAATACTTGACATGTTCATCCATATAATATACATCCAAATAAAGAACATCCATGCATTCTCCACAAGAATGTCTCATGCTCATCCAAGCATGGAAGGTCAACACAAACCGGATCTAAATCGTACTAAAATACAATTCTTCTCCATCAACTATACAAAACACACATCCATTACTGGGAACATGCTATACCTCTTGGCTTAATCATCAACAGCTACCCCGCCTTCAAAACTCACATTACTGAGGAGATTTGCCACTCCTGAAAAATAATAAAAACCTCTTTCTTTACTCAACAAATCAATAGAAATTGCATTATTCGTTTAACTTAAGCCAAAAGCGTACATCAGCAAATTAAAATTGATTAAAGAGTCCATACAAATCATACAAAATTAAAAAATATAATACAACATTCGAACTACAGACTCACCATATTCGATATCACAAAAGCATGCTCTGAAATTCCTTATTTACCAACTCTGTTTCTTAGCTTGACTGCAGTCGAAAAATCGTAATGTACCATGGAACACATGCATGAAGTTTGCAGGGGTTGTAGGTACAGCAGCGCAGGTCACTATTTCCTAATGTTAAGAGTCCTCAGTACAGGTACTAGGAACATTTTTCTTGGAACTGTGTAAAGGTTACCGGAAATAGGTAACGAAACAGAATCACATGGACAGGGTGTGAAATCTGAGTCCCTGCCAGGGGCAGCTCCTTCATGTGGGACGGTGGATCGTCGCCCCACTGCTTTCTCGCAGTGCAAGAAGCAGAAACATAAATGGTATTGTAAATACCATTTATGAGTGTCTTGCTCTAGGGCAGGGGAGGAGTGACTTGCCCACTCTGAGGGCGCTGACCTTTTGGTCAGCCCCAGGACTGACCAAGCAAGTCATACGCACTCTGCCTTTTCTCCATGTAGGCTGCATGCAGCCTATATGGAGAAGAATGGCCTCCCCATAGATGCCTGTGTGGTCAGCGTCTCAGCCAATAATAACACTGCCATTCCAGCATTGTGACTAGCTTATTGAAAGGAGGCTACCTGCTTCCTGTGTTCCTGTCAGGAGCAGAGAAGCAGAGAGACGAGGCGGGATCGGACCGGCCGCAAAGGTAAGAACTTTTTTTTTACTGTGTCCGCACAACCCTCTTCCCCGCCCAGCCCCCTCCCCCGCAGGACCCCCTCCGCCGCATGATCCCCCACCCGCGAAACATGCCGGCCGCGACTGGTCCTTGCACACAGGTTTGGGATCAGATACAATAAAGTGAGCTGTATTAAAACAACATTTTACATGGTAAAATCCATGACAATAAATAGGGACATGATGGAGGTAAGGGTCCATATTAATTGTACTTGACAGCAGTTGATAAGCAGCCACTTTCTGCTTACGACACCCCCTTGAGACATCTCTTGAAGAATTCTCAGAGGGCTCTAGTTCAGCTCAAAGTATACCATCCTGGCCAGATGTTACATTTACTACGGCTTCAATTAAGCGCTCCTCAGCCTCTTTCAGATCTGTGGGAGCACCGGGCCCAAAGAGCATCCCTACAAGGATTTTTAAGTATGCTGTAGTAGCTTGACCGATCTTCAAGAAACACTTTTTAAAAATTGCTTGTTGGAAAGTGGATTATTACTTGGGGCAAATGTATATCTGCCGCCGGCAATAAGGCCACTAACAGAGTACTGGGCTCAGAATAGATCTTTGGAACATTATTCCCATGCTCAACCCTTTGTAGCTTGGCTGCGAGCAGTCAGGCTTAACTTCAAAGACAGGTATGTAAAGCATTTCAAAACACCAATTCAGTAAATAATTTAGACACAATGCACAATAAAAATCCAACACCAATTCATAAGGATATGAAATATGTTTATCTTTCAAATGACACCAAAATCACAATAATCTAATTTAGGAAACCGTAGATATGAATTTTTAAAGATTTAGCATTATATAGCATATAGAAACCTATAGTACCTTATCAGGACATCTGGTCGCGATACACCGTGTCAAAGTTTCAGGCAGACCGCGATGGAGCCCTGCGCGGCCATCCCTCGAGGTAGGTCTCGGTCAAAGTTTTTATCTTCTGACTTAGAAATTTTTCTGGAGCTTTTCTTCCTGGGGTCTCTCGAAGCTCTCAGCCAGTCCGGATTTCGTGAGGGTTCACCAGATTACCTTGCAACAACCTCCTGTTCAAAATTTATGGAAGTCCGGCCTCTGGAGCATTCCAGAGGGACCAACCAAGGATCCAGGCCCACTTGTGGTTGAAGTCAGGCTGCTTGGCTCTCGCGGTTGCTCCCGGTCACCTTTTCTTTATTCAGACTTAGAAACTTTTATGGAGGTTTTCTTTGCGGGGTCCCTCGATGCTCTTCACAAGGCCAGATTCGGTGAGGTTTCACCGGCCTTGGATTTTACCTACTACCGGTCAAACTCTGGAAGTCAGACCTATAGAGGTTTTCAGCGGGATGACCCTGGACGGCAGGCCGGCCGGCTCGCAATTGAATGTTGAGTCGATCCATTTATGGAGCTTTTGCCCCAAAGTTGCTCCAAACTTCTCCAAACCTCTGGAACTTTTTTCTAACATTCCCCAAAGTGACCCAAAGGGTTTCAAATTTACTCCAAGGGTCTGGAAGCTCCAAGATGGTCTTTGAAAGTTGAGGACTTCAGTTACCACAATCCATTTAGACAAAACCCTTACAAATCCACTGGTGCCCCAGGTTCAGGATTCTTGATGGTGATGGTCCAGGTGACCTCTGTTCACCTTTAGCTTGCAGGGAGACCACTCTTTAGTCCTTTTACAGCAAAGTAGTACACAAGTCTGTAGTTCCAGATGGTGCAGAAGGCGCAACCTTCAGAGTGCAGGCCTTACTGATTGCACATAAAACCTCTCAGCAAGGCCCTTCCTAAGGTTTCAAGCAGCAGATCTGAGAGGCTCTGCCCCTCTCAGATACTAATTCCAAGCTCTCTGGGTAAAGCAGGAGGGCACTCCTGTTAAATGTGGGGCAGGGCACCACCCCAATATATGACCACATCCAACAGTGTGGCACTATTTTATCACAGAGTGCCCCAATTCTTCCAAATTCATCAATGCTTATTCTCCAGCAGAGAGAGAAGAGCTGCCTAAACACACCCCTAGGATGACTAATCTTCATAGTCTCTCTTCCTTGCATCTGTTCCTTCCTTCCTTAAGCCTAGCATCTGGCTGGGTTCAAAAGAGTATAGATGTAAATGATACAGGTGTCTTCCCCTTCCATTGAAGTCCATTGTTTACAACTCCTCCCCCTGCTCTGGCATTCCTGTGTAACAGAACACTGCCCTCACAGCAAAGCTGGTTAACCACAGGGGCTCTTTATCACCTCTTCAAAGGAGCCTAGGTAAGCCACTTAATCCTGACCAATCAGGACAGACCACTGGAAGGCTCAATCTGGGCTTATAGACAAGTAAGTCTTATAACTTTTTGTCTGTACAATTTAGGATACATTTACCAATTTCGTATTGTTGGATTTAATACAATTCTGGAAAGTATTTAAATGCTAATTTTATCATTCTCCTTGCAGGATCTATTAGTAAATACCTTCTTGCCATGTTAACCTATGTGGCAGGGGGTTTGCAATGGGAAACATGACTTGGGCCATTTTCCCAGAACCAGGGCTTATAAAAACATCCTTTATACGTAATCTGCCTATATCTACAGGACCCCCACCCCTGGAACACCTAGGGGAGACTTTAGGGGTTCTGAATATGTGTAAATATTGCAGATCCTCCCTCCATGGTGCTCCTAGCACCAACGTCAATTTTGGGCTGCACTTTATCACAATGTGGGGAGTGAAAAGTGCAATTTCACTTAAGCCAGGGCATATAAACTCATTTTATGAGGGTCCTCCGTATAAATATCTGACCCCCCCACTCCTGGGACACCTAGGGGAGACCCTGGGGGTACCTAATATGCCTAAACATTGTAGGTTATCTACCACCACATCCCAGTTTGAACCCTGCCATATGCTAATCAGTCTTGACCCTGGTCCTTCTGAGAAATGTCCAGTTCCAACTGCCAATCCAGGTCCTCCCTAGAACGGAAACAAGCATCCTGGGACCGGTTTCCGGGCATAACCCTACATCAGCCAGGCTACCTTGAATCCAGTGGTGTAGTGAGCGCGGGATACCAATTCACCTGTTAACCCACTGAATATGGGTTGTCAAATTTATATGTTTCTACGACCATGCCCGTTCCAATTATTTATTTTTGGAAGTATGGACAGATTTCAGTGCTGTTTAACGAAATGTCATTTAACTAATGGAAGAATAGACGACTTGGCATACCCTTCCCAACAGGAAACCAGCATGGACTCACTGGTACCAGCATCATGCTGCTCCTGGTCAATGACACACATTGAGCATTGACACAGCCTATACACATGTGGGATAGAGTAGAGGTGGCTACTTCTCCTGTTCCTTCTCAGCTGTGCACATTTACATTTAGATGGTTTGGTGAAGATCAGAGTAATTAGTGGATGGAGCTGCAGTCAGGTTAGCCAGAGAGTGGTAGAAGATGATTCAAGGAGACTTATTCATGCATCACTTGAAGGGAATTATTTTTACATTTTGTTTTGTTTTTTTAAACTTGTTGGAAGGGGCGATGACAAATACCTGTGGGACAAACATTACAGTGGAAGGAGCTATTAAAGTATACTCGATTCAAACCCTTCAAGGACATCAAGGACAGGCCCGGACTGGCCGTTGCGGGCACCGGGCAATCCCCCGGTGGGCCGCACGGGTGGGGGCCGGTTTGGGACCCCTGGGGGCCGTTTTTGTTACAGGGCCGTTTTGCTGCAAAAACGGCCCTGTAACAAAATCGGCCGAAAACCGGCCCTGGCAGAGAGAGCGGCCGTCCCCCCTCCCCCGGGAGGTGGGGAGGGGGGGCCGGTCGAGCACTTTGCCAGGGCCGGTTTTGTTTCCCAGTCCGGCCCTGATCAAGGATGTGTTCTATAAGCAGGGCCTGCCCATGAGCACTGTCAGAAGGCATACAGCTACTGCATTATGGACATGTCCATCAGAACCATAGCCCCTCTCTGACATCCTTCAGGTGACATCCCCACAGAGTGCAAGGGGTGATCTGGAGGCACGTGGCAGGGGGTTCTGCTCAAAAGTGGTAACAGATAGAGATATGATGTAGGCTGTCACAGCTCACCTAGATTATTATTAATTTTTAACAGACTATATTCCTGTAAATGGGAGGACTTTGACATACCGAACATCGAAGCAGGATACTTTAAACTTCTGCTATCCCCTAATTTTACCTTTTCTGGGATGCTCATATATCGCTTGCCTGGCTCTGCTAGCTCGTGGGCCATAGCCCTTCCTGAGCTTATTGGCCCTCTACTTCAGGACTCCACGAATTTCACGATCATTGGTGACCTAAATCTGCATTTTAATGACCCATCTTATTCTATTAGCTCCAATCTTCTTCAGGACCTAGCAGCTCTTAATATTATTTTACACAATTACGGCCCCACCCATAAAGCTGGGAACCTCCTCGATCCCATCCTTTCCAACCTTGAATCCATTGTGTGCAGCCCATCTCTACCCATTATATGGTCAGACCACTATTTGGTGACTTTTTCTGTCACTATTAGCTGTCTGTCCAACTTCCCCTCGACCCCCACTGAACTTAGACCTTCCAGAAAATGGAAACATCTGGACCCTATAAAATTTAACTCTTATCTTGAGAGTCCCAGGCCCCTCACCGAAGTCACCAACATTAAAGCGGAGGCTGGCTAACTGAAGCTGTTAACGTATGTCTACCCCAGCAAAAGAAAAAGCACAACCAGCATCACCCCCCGCGCCCTGGTTCACAGACGTACTGAAAAAAGAAAAAACCTTATGTAAAAACCTTGAGCGCAAGTGGCGCATACATTACGACACAGACTCTAAGCAAATCTACAAGACCGCCTTAAATAACTACCATATACTCTGCAAAACTGCCAAAATAGAATATGTCAATACTACCATACTTGAGGCACAAAATCGCCCCAAGGCACTCTTTAAGGTTGTACAAGAATTATCGGGAGCAGCATGTCAGCCCAAAGCACCTTGTCTAGACGCCTCTCAATGCAACTCCTTGGCTGAATTTTTTATTTCTAAAATCTACGCCATCTATGCTGATTTTGATAAGCCGACTCCCCCCTCCCCTTCCCCAAAATTACCCCAAAATTACCTGATCCGGCTACCCTATGTGTCCCTGAGGCTTCTGCGGACAAGCTCCCTACACAGAATAGCCCCCCTAACAGGCTTGATCCTGTGATCTCTCTTGAACCCGAAGTCTTAGAGGAAATCCATATTCCACCCGTTCAGCAAATTAGTACCTGGGATTTTCTCAACAGTTCTACACTCATCAACATTATCAGTAACATCAAATCTGGCTCTCCACTGGATCCACTTCCCCCTCAAATATTAAACATTTTGGACACCCCCTCTCTTAATCTTATTCTGGATCTACTTAATTCCTCCCTCAGAGAAGCCAAGGTTCCCTCCGCTTGGAAACACGCCATGATCATGCCATTATTAAAAAAGGCTAATGCTGACCCCAACAACCCATCCAACTTCCGTCCCATTTCTCTCCTTCCTGTCTTCTCAAAATACTAGAAAAGCACGTTATCACACAACTCACCCGGCATGTTGAATCCAATAATATCCTCCACCCATCTCAGTCTGGTTTTAGATCCGGTTTTTCGACAGAATCTACCCTGTTTGGGGTCTCAGAAACTATTTGTTGCCGAGTGGATGGGGGGGAGACCGTGGCACTCATTTTACTCGACTTGAGTGCCGCTTTTGACACGGTCTCCCACCCCATCCTCATCAATGCTCTTAGATCATCAGGCATCACCGGCCCAGCCCTCAACTGGCTCATTAGTTTTCTTTCAGACCGCACTTTCCAAGTCTTCTCCCCCTCTTCTGTCTCCCAAACCTATAAATCGGCGCATGGTGTTCCCCAGGGCTCTATTTTAAGCCCCTTACTTTTCAATCGGTATGTCAGTTCTCTGGCTTACATTGCGGAACAAGCGGGGCTAACCATCTACTCATACGCCGATGATACACAGATCATTTACTCTCTTTCAACCGGTTCTCATTCCACCCCTTCTTCCCTCTGTGTTGGCCTTAGTAACATCGCCAAGTGGATGCACGATAACAAACTTAAGTTGAACGGGGGGAAAACAGAGCTCCTTTTATTTGGTAAGAACACTACTCTGTGGGGCCCCCAACATTGGCCCACACAAATGGGTACGCCCCCCGTTCCATCTAAAACAGCTCGTAATCTGGGCATCACTTTTGATGATCAACTTTCCATGAAACATCACGTGGTAAAAATCTCCTCCACCTGCATTACCATCATCAAGTGGCTCCGTAAGATCATTTGGATGCTCCCTCAGGAGACCCAGAAAACCGTAGTCCAGGCCTTAATCACCTCTAGACTGGACTATGGCAATATTCTTCTCCTGGGGCGTGCAAAGAGGTGACCCGTAAATTGCAGACAGTCCAAAACATGGCGGCTCGACTGCTCTGTAAACTACCCAACTTATCCCCCACTTCCAACTCGCTTCGTAAATTGCACTGGTTACGCATCGAAAGCCGCAAGAAATTTAAGGCCCTCTGCTACATGCACAGGATAAACACAGGCCAGGCTCCATCCTACCTTAGTACTTTGGTGCATCGATACTGCCCTGCCCGCACCCTTCGATCTTCTAATCAGTACAGGTTTCAAGTTCCCAGAGTTAGGAGAGCCAGGATGGGTGGTCGCTCTTTCTCCGTCCTGGCCCTCTCCCTCTGGAACTCTCTTCCACCATCTCTCCGCACTGAACCCTGTTATCTCGAGTTTCGCAGAGAAGTCAAGACTTGGTTATTTAACCAATAACTCCGCTTCAGCTTTTTCAATCTGCTCTCCCCCTTAATTCTGGTCCTTAGCGCCTGGAAACCTCCGGGTAGCTGTGCGCTTTATAAGCTTAAATATAATAATAATATTAATCTAGGGATTGTATTTCACCCCATGCAACCCCGCAGCAGTGCCTGCATAGCTCGTAGAGCCTTCAGCACCATGCCTTTGTGAAGATTATTACTGTAATGGAAAATGAGTAGTGGGAGGTCAATGAAGGAGTTGGAATCTGTAATGTGAGTGAGTCTACTTTGGCAAAAATACGGTATTGTAGAACGCTGAGAGCGGGTGAAGCAGCGCTAGTGCTGAGTAACAGCTTTGCATAAATAACTACAGTTGGCGAGATGGTGAAGTGCGTTGAATGCTTGTTGCTGAAACATGCAGCTTTCTACAAGTCACAGGTTCGAGTCCCAGCAAGGCTGTGTTAGCCTAACATCGTTCCAAGGTCGATAAAATGGTTACCTTTCATTACATAATACTAACAGCTGTTATTTATAGTGCTTAGACATGGAAGCAGTGTGGCAGGCGCGTTATACATCATAAAAATACCAACTTTTATTAAACTCATAAAATTGATTTGTGAGAAAGCGCTGTATTATGAGGTTTTCTGCAAAGTACATCATTGGAGATTTAGTATGATCCTACGAGCTATTTTGGGAGCAGCCCTTCACACACCATTTGCTTTTAGGCCGAGCCTACAGCGCATGCACTGTCTGCCTACCGTAGTCAATAAAGGACTTTGCTCCCGCCTCCTGCTCCTGACTGTTTAATTCTAGTGTGGATCTTATTGGCTGTCACCCATCTGGTTCAGACAGCGAAACGTAATTTCCGTTCTCCTTCGCAGGAGCACTAGCCACGTACTGTTCTGTTAAGCTTGCATTACTCTTCTGTTCTTTTGGTAGAACTGTTTTTGTTTTAGCGCCCATCACTTTTTGTCCATGGTCTCGCTCACTCCGTCTCTCCCACAGCAGCCCCTTCAGTTTTTAGAAGAGTGGATGGCGTCCAGGCTGCATGTGCGTCGCTGCTTTTCCTTCAGCCACTTACTTATTTTGTGCTTCGCGAGTGAGTATTTGAGTAAGTCACATGCGCATCAAGGGAAGGAGCGGCAGGCAGATGAGCCCAGAGTGGGGGCAGCACCTCAGAGCATGAGAGGTCAGCTTTTTGGTGTTCAACGCAGGCAGCATGTGAAGTGAGGGGGCGCCATGCACAGCTCCCATTACCTCCTCGTCATGTCTTCCTCGCCACAGTAATATACATATGAGCCTCCGGCTCCACACAGAACTCCAAGTAAATTAAAAGAGCAGCGCTCTAGTCTCCCCTCCCTCCTCCAATAGGGCCCCAGAGGCTTCATCCAATCCTATAAAAGGATATAGAACAACCAGCCCAGCCTGTTCTTTTTTTCTGCACTTCTCCGAGTGCTTTGACTTCCCTGCTGGTCAGGTGAGTGGAGCTGAGTTCCTGCTTTAGCGGTTCCCTGCGTCCTATGGTATCTAGTTGGGGGAAGTTAGTTTTTTGTACTATGTGCTGCCTTCTAATTTCGTTTTTTATTGTGGGCGTGACATGTTTTTCTATTTCATTAATGTTTTGTCTCCCCCTTCTATTGCCTTGGTGCCTCGTGTCCTGCTTTAGCGGACTTGCGTGGCCTTGCGGTTTACGGCTGTTTTAACTTCGGACGGGCCGACTTGTGTCCGGTTTGCCGTTTTGTGACGCCGCCGCCGGGCTCCGGCACCCCGGCGTCTCGCACTGTGTGTTCTGCCTTTCCTGACCGCGCGTCCTGCTGAGCGGACGTTGCGCGGCCGGGTGCGGGTTCTCTGGGAGCCGGAGGCTTCCTTTCAGTTCCCCTTACCTTCTACCTCGCCGGCATGGTTTTTCCTGCATCTTCGGGTCTCGGCGCCGCTGGAGACGCCTTAAGGGGTTGACGCGCTGCGGTCCTTACATCGTTGATTTACTTATGGGTGCGCGCGGCTCTTCCAGACACATTTCTAGCCTTCGACTGGGTTCGGGGTGGGATTTGTTGGTTGCTTAGCAACCTCGGGTCCTATTTTTCCGGGCTGTTCTGCGTTTTGCCTGTGTTTGTGTTTCTTACACGGCTGGCTGTCATGGATGTTTCCTCTGGTCTGGGTGTTCCTGATCCCTTGGACGTGGCTTCCGGTTCGGGGGTGCATGTTCCCTCGATGGAAATTTTGCAGCAGATGATTAATACTGCTGTTTCTGCTGCTTTGCAGGGTCATGTTCCTGTCCCTCCTCCTAAAAAGGCGAGGGTTGATGACGCTACTGCTGATGCTGATTCAGATATTGAGGAGGAGGTTGATGTCAGGGGTCGCTTTGTGCAAGGTGCCGACCTGAAGGAGGTACTGGGACACATTCGCGAAAACTTGGTGTTCCCTGCTTCTGTGGTGCCTCTGGAAGACGATCTGTTCTCGCAATATCGTCGTCCCGAGCCTGATTCTTTGCCTCTCCATTCCTCTGTCTTGAAGGTCCTGGAGAATGAATGGAAGGATGTGGACAAAGGTTCCTTTCCTCGTTTCTTGAGTAAGAGGTACCCTCTTCAGGATTTTGTGGTGAAATACCCTGCCTCCGTGAAGGTTGACTCTTTGTTGGCGAGCATGTCTTCACATGGGTCCGTTGTATCGGAGGACTCTTCTCCTGCTGACCCGGTTGACCGTAAGGTGGATGGTGCTGTGAAACGCACTTTTGCGGCTGCAAATTTTTCTATCAGGGCTGCGGCCTATTCATATTACACTATCCAGTCCTTGCTCAAGGATTTTCAGTCTCTGTCGGAGTTGTTGGACCAGGGGGAGGATGTTTCTTCTACCCTGGCGATGATTGAGCAGCAGGTCCGTCTGCTGTCGGATGTCTCCTTTGATTCGCTGGGGGCTGCTGCTTCTGCGGCCGGATCCTCTGTGGCTGCGAGGCGTCAGTTGTGGCTCCGTTCCTGGAAGGCTGATGCTGCACAGAAAAACTTGCTTATGAACATCCCTTTTTCTGGGGTTAAACTTTTTGGTTCGTCTCTTGACGACATGGTGAAGAAGACAGCGGAGGACCGTAAACTGCTTGCTCCTGACCGGCCTGGCAGATTCCGTGCCTTTGGTTCCCAGCGGTCTTTTGGTACCTCGAAGAGGGGTTGGGCTGGTCAGCCCTTTCGTGGACGGGGGCGTGGCCGGGGTGCTCCCTCCTTTGATAAGTCCCGGTTCTCCGGCGCTTCTGCCTCCTCCGCTCCTGCTTCCAAATCATGACTGGGTCGCTCCTGGTGTAGGTCCGGTTGGGGGTCGACTCACTTGCTTCCTGGACTCTTGGCGGGAGACTGTGTCGGACAAATGGGTGCTTCAGGTGATCTCGGAGGGTTTGCGCATTGGATTTGCCAGGACACCCCCAGACTGTTTCAGGGCCACTCCTTGTCCCAGAGATCCTGTGAAACGATTGGCGCTTTTAGACGGCATTGCTTCCCTGGTGGTCAAGAAGGCGATCGTTCCTGTGCCCAGCGAAAGGGGTGTATTCGATACTTTTCCTGGTGTCCAAGCGCACAGGGGATCTTCGGCCGGTGATGGACCTGAAGTGGGTGAATACTTTCATCCCTCACCAACGGTTCAAGATGGTTTCCCTGCCTTTGATCCTTCCTCTGATATCTCAGGGGGATTTCCTTGCATCGATCGACCTGAGGGATGCTTACCTTCATGTTCCTCTTCATCCGGACTTTCAGAAGTTTTTCCGGTTTTGTGTGCAGGGTCGTCATTACCAATTCCAGGTATTGCCTTTTGGGCTCTGCTCTGCTTCCCGGATCTTTACTAAGATTCTGGCTCCTCTTATTGGACATTTACATGGAGAGGGAGTTAGTGTTTTTCCTTATCTAGACGGCATTCTAATTTCTGCTTCTTCTCTTCCTAAGGCGGAGTTGCATGTCCAGAAGGTGTGCCATGTCCTCACGCATCATGGGTTCCTCGTGAATGTGCCGAAGTCCTCCCTGGTTCCTGCACAAGAATTGACTTTCGTTGGGGCTCTGTTCAAGACTCAGTTGGGGATGGTGTTCCTGCCCCCTCCCCGTGTTTTGTCCCTGATGTCTGCTGTTCGTTCCCTGTTGGTGGGGGTTTCTCATCCTGTGAGCCTGTGGTTACGAGTTCAGGGTCTGATGTCGGCTTCATTGTTGACGGTGCCGTGGGCTCGCCTTCATATGTACCCGGTGGTGTCCCACATTTTATCACATTGGGACCCCTGTTCCCTCGATATGGATGTTCTGGTTCCTATGTCGGGGGAGGTTCGGGTCGTCCTGGGTTGGTGGTTGGACGAGGGTCATCTGTCCAAGGGCCGCCCTTTTCTGATTGTTCCCACCCGCGTGGTCACTACCGATGCCAGCCTGCTGGGATGGGGTGCTACTCTGGGGGTTTCGGCGGCTCAAGGGATTTGGCCTCAGTCGGTTTTGTCATGTTCCTCCAACTACAGGGAACTGAAGGCCGTCCTTCTGGGTCTATTGGAATTCTCAGATCTTGTTCAGGGTCACCACGTGCAGATCCGGACGGACAATCAGGTTGTGATGTCTTATGTGTCCCGTCAAGGGGGGTGCAGAGTTCGCTCCCTCAGTTGCCTGGCTCGTCGGATTGGTTCTTGGGCAGAGGTGCATCTGAAGTCCCTGTCTGCCATCTACCTACCTGGTGCGGAGAACACTGTGGCGGATTGTCTGAGCCTGGTGTTTCCTTCCATGGGATCCTTGTCTCTCACGAGGTGGATGTTCAGGAGGTTGCGGATGATGTTTGGTTGTCCGATTGTGGACCTGTTTGCCTCCCAGGACAATGCCCAGACCCGTTGTTTTTGCACGATTATGCCTTGCCGGGACGCCTGGAGGGTGGACGCCCTTTCGTTCCCTTGGCCGGAGGGTCTGCTGTATGCATTTCCCCCTGTTCCCCTGCTTCCGGCTGTGCTACAGAAGATCAAGAGGGAGGGGTCGTTGGTGCTTCTGATTGCACCTTGTTGGAAGCGTCGCCCTTGGTTTCCCCTTCTGAGGGAATTGGCTGTGTCTCCGGGGTGGCCCTTGCCGTTCGTGCCGTATCCTCTGATGGGTCCTCTTCTTCCTCTGCCTGTGTTCCGTTCCCTGGGTCTGCGGGCCTGGCTCTTGAGAGGGAATCTCTGATGCGTGATGGTTGTTCGGTGGCTGTGGCTGGTGTCATTCAGCAGTCCCGGAGGCCTTCTACGCTTAAGTCTTACGCCAAGCATTGGGATCATTTTGCTTCTTGGTGTGTTGATCATGGGCTGACGTTGGATTCTTTGGATCCGGCTCGCATTCTGGACTTTCTGAACGATGGGTTTGTGTTGGGTTTGGCCATTTCGAACCTTCGGGCTCAGTGGGCCGCCATTCGGGCATTTCATGTCCTGCCTTTGGTTTCCATTTCTCCGTTGGTTGCTCGACTTTTTAAGTCTCTTTCTTTCCAGCGACCACGTCCTATCATGTGTCCTCCTCCTTGGGACCTTCCTTTAGTTTTGCGTTCTTTGCAGTTGGCTCCTTTTGAGCCTTTGGAGTCTGTGGACCTGAAGTTTTTGACTCTCAAGGTGGTGTTTCAGGTGGCGATTGCCTCTGCCAGGCGTATGGGAGAGTTGGGTGCTTTCCTTCGTTCTGCCCCGTTTTTGTTGGTTTTGGCGGACCGTGTGGTCTTGCGCCCTCATCCCACCTTTGTTCCTAAAGTGGATTCTTTTTTTCACCGGTCTGCCGAGGTGGTTCTTCCGGTTCTGTGTCCTGATCCCTCCTCGGCTGAGGAGTCCCTTTTGCACCTCTTAGATGTTCGGCGTGCCTTACTGATTTACATTTCTCGCACTTCTCCCTTTTGTAAGGTTGACTGCTTGTTTGTTAATTATGGTTTGTCGCGTCAGGGTATGAAGCCCTCCCTGTCCACGATCAGTCGGTGGATTAAGGAAGCCATTCTTTTGGCCTATGCTTCGGTATCTGTGGTTCCATCTCTTCCTGTTCAGGGTCGTTCCACCAGATCTGTTGCTGTATCCTGGGCTTCTTTCAAAGGGGTGTCTATGGAGGATGTTTGCAGGGCTGCTACGTGGTCTTCTCCGCATACCTTCATGTCCCATTACTGCCTCCAGATTGGGGGTGGGGGTTCTGTTTCGTTTGCCTCTTCTGTTTTGACTGCTGGGGTGCCTTAAGAGGTTGTCCATTTTTTGGGTTGTTGTGCCTCTGTATATTAAAATTATGTTTCGCTGCACTGATGGTGTGGTCTTTTTTCCTTACATGAAGCTGATTGCTTTGGTATCGGCTCATATGTATATTACTGTGGCGAGGAAGACAGGACGAGGAGGTAATGCCCCGGTTACTTACCGGTAATCTTCATTACTCCGAGTCCATGTCTTCCTCGCCACAGTATAGTTTCCCTTCCCTCCCGGCCCTGGTGGTGGCTTCATGTCTGCGGCTTGGTTTTTCAGGCTGGGCTGGTTGTTCTGTATCCTTTTATAGGATTGGATGAAGCCTCTGGGGCCCTATTGGAGGAGGGAGGGGAGACTAGAGCGCTGCTCTTTTAATTTACTTGGAGTTCTGTGTGGAGCCGGAGGCTCATATGTATATTACTGTGGCGAGGAAGACATGGACTCGGAGTAATGAAGATTACCGGTAAGTAACCGGGGCATTCTCCAGCCTCTTAAGGTGCTTTCACGGGCAGTGACAGCAAATAGGTTTGCTTAACACGCCTCCAGTAATCCATCATAAAGTTCGGCATACACTTCTGAGTATTTGCGGACCTGAGCTATCAGTGGAGAAGTGACGAGAACATTCTTCCCTATCACTTCCTTATTTATAAGATTCCACAGTTGCCCCCAGAGTGGTACAGGTGTTCCTATGACATATTCGGAATGCCACCAGCACCTGCTTCCTCACACGTCCCATACACCAGCGCCATTTCATAAGCACATTTCAGACCAGAATTTTCAGTTTGGCCTCTTCCGCTGAGAGGATGTGGCCTATCGGGCTATGAAGGTCGATCTCAAATCTGGGGAACCGTGTTCGAGTCTATACAATGATGCTCAACATCTTGTGATTCTGGGCAAATCGCGTAATCTCCCTGTGCCTAATAAAAAGGAATGTGTCCTTGTGTACGGTAACTGGTGCGCATGTAAAGCACTCTGACATCTTTGGGTCAAGTTTGCGCTACATAAAACTCCGTGGGAGAATCCTGGGTTACATATTATATATATAAAAAAATATGCATCGAGTTCAGTCGAGGACAAGGACAGCAAAGCAAGAACATCATTGTTAATTTTTGTGCAAGTGTAATTCATCCATACTTCCTTCTTTACATGCCGTTCTCGCAGCTGGTGAACGAAGCCTCGTTACCACGTTGAGGACAGGAGGAAAGATGCATTACTTTAAAAGATTATGTGGTTGAAGTAAAGGTTTGCTTTTACAAACTTAAGATAACACACTCGGAAGCCTGGCAGAGTCTCTTGTGACACACAGCCATGTGGAAGCACAGCCTTTAGTGTGGCAATATGCCGCTCGTGCTGGTCTAGCAGCTTATCCTATGGCAGACACATTCACATGGAAAGACAGACTTCACTGTGGGTTTACAGAGCGTGTCTTTGGTGGGGTAGCTTCTCTTGTGACTTAGCCATTGACGTGGAAAACAGCCAATGATGTGAGTATACCCAGTTTTTCACAGGTATGGCAGCTCCCCTGTGGTGTACTAATTTCAAGCACATTCTCTGTTACGTCTGCCCAGTTTGTTGAAGGCCTGACGGCTCCTCTCGTGACACACAAATTAAAATAAACGCATATACTTTGCTATGAGGTATGTAGAGTTTGGCTTGTGCCTGATAGCTCCTCTTGTGGCACATATATCAACATGGACGCATATACTTTGCTGCGAAAATAAAGAGTTTGGCTTGCGCCTGGCAGATTTTCCTATAGTACACATATTAACAAGCTTTCACAGACTTTACTGTAGGTATGTAGAGTTTGCCTTTCTCCTGACGGCTCCTCACGCAGCACACATGTTAACATGGATGGATAGACTTTGCTGTGAGGTATTAGAGTTTGTCGCAGGCCTGCCGGCTCCTCTCATGGCACGCACATCAACATGGACACACATACTTTGCTGTGTGTACATAGGGCTTGTGTTGCACCTGACATCTCCTCCCATGGCACACATATTAGCATTAACTCACAGATTTCCCTATGGGTTTGTAGAGTGTGCCTTGCTCCTGACCACTCCACATGGCACACATAGTAACATGGATGCACAGACTTCACTTATGTAGAGTTTGCCTTACTCAGGACAGCTCCTCGCACTGCACACATATTAACATGGATGCACAGACTTCACTTATGCAGAGTTTGCCTTACTCAGGACAGCTCCTCGCACTGCACACATATTTACATGAATACACAGACTTTGCTGTGGGTGCGTACGATTTGCCTTGCGCATTGCCACTTCTCCTGTGGCACACAAACAAATTAACACTGAAGCACCGACTCTCTTATGGGTATTTGCAGTTTACTGCAGGCCTGTCTCCTTCACCGGGGACACATACCTTAACATAGAAGCACAGCTTCTGCAGTGGATATATGAGGTTTGGATTTGGTCTGGGAGCTTCTCCTATGGTTCAACCATTAACATATGGGAGCAAAGCAGCTGGTCTGTACAGTATATCCAGATTACAGTATTGAGTGCTCCCCTTTGCTTCACTCTGTCATAAGGAGTGCTGCTTCATGCCTTAGTCGCTCTTTAAAGTGGCAGACGTAAGTGACCCTCAAGCAAGTTTCACCAACATGGTTCTTCGTTTTTAGCTCTGCTTGGTGTGGATGTTGCAGAAGTGACTGCAACATTTTGTGCCTTTGTGTCCTGTTTGGCGTGATGTTTAGATGTTCTTACAGGTCCACTAGCAGCAGTGGGTTATGCGATGCACATGTGATGTTCCATCATTTGGGGAACATCTTATTTCTGCTTGATGTTCTGGTAAAATCTCAGTCAAACAGGATAGTTAGGCATAATCGCTGAGGCAGTGTATAACTTAATGCAGCTTTATTAGCCTAACTTTGCTTAGTGTGTTTCTTCTGTAAAGCTCGCAGTGTCTGGAGCAATAAGGGTGTTATCAGGCAACCTATTAGTTCCAGAATGTGTTAGTGTCAACTATGCTCCAGTTTTCCTCTTCAGCACTATCTCTGTTAAGCCAGATCAGCCTAATACCGCCACACCGCTTCTATTTGGTTAAGAATGCTATTGCTTCCTAGATAGAATGAGTGTGTGTGTGTGTAGAAATGTTAATTACATAAAATATTCGAGATCCCCATGCTCTATGACCACAACAAGGGACAAGTTCAGGGTTGTATGCCTAGTTCAGTAGCCTCCTCATCCCTTGTTGTTTCTCTCTGTATGGAGGGGGTAGCACTGCCCTTAAATCGCTCAACCTTTCAAGAGAACGGTTATAGAGTTGATGAAACGTCTGGACATTTAAATTCAGAGCTTCTTGGGTGGTACTTACATATCCAATAATTAACATCTGTGTTTCTTCTGTAGAGCAGTAGCCGTTCAGCAAAGGTCCAGTAGTGTCAGGCCCATGCCAAATAATCAGGAAAACAGTTGACTGTAATCAACTGTGTGTTTTTAACTCTGGGGGAAACCTGGAAATCAGTCAGAGGTGCAGGTGGCAGATGTTCAACTGAGTTTAAAGTCTTTTAATTTGTACAAACTTATACCTTATGAAAAAAAGCTATTTTCCAGAAATGTAATAATTACGAAGCCATACACTGAAAAGATGGGAAGCAAGAGAGCAAACCTGGTAGTTGCCTCAGTTAGGGGATGTTCGTATTTATTAACAGTATGTCTTTTGCACAGCCCGTGGTAGGTATTAGGAATACATTACCCTTAAATACGACTTTGAATGTTTGTCTGCGTTAATTTGAATAAGAGATTCTCTTGTAAAAGGGGCCAAAAGCCCTACTAATTATTGAGATGGGTAAATGCAGACATTACGTTCATTATTACCGTAGATCCTCATAATGCCTAATTTAAAGCTTGCCTGAAGATTCAATGGAGATGTACAATGAGCTTGACTTGAGAGCTGGATAGGGATGCCTTTTTCAGGTGAAGCCTGGGCAGCGCATAACTTGCTCTGCGAGGCATGCTGTATTTGAGTATGTACTTAAAGCCCCACCCACGCTCCACCCATATTTGCCATTGGCTTGTATCATTGTCCTTTGTAAATGCTGGCTTTTGATTCGCTAGTTGGCTTGTTAGTCGCTCCTTAGCATTGTCTTGTCCTCATTTGTAACCTCCCATGAGGACTGACCCTTTTACTTTGGTTGTTACACTTTACATCTTACTTACTCTGTAAGCACTGTTTTCTTTAATACATTTCTCCTACTACAGGCACAGCATGCTCTCCTGCAACATCCAGCGCGCCATGCGTGCTTTCACTTTCCAAGCAATGGTGGCCACTTCTTTAAAATAACATAGGTCTCGTATTTACAATAGTTTGACCTATTGACTTTGAAAGTGACAATGCCTTTTATATAATGTGTTAATTATCAAAACAAATAAATAAAAAACATTGCCATTTACAATGCCAAAAGCTTAAACTCTAGGAAATTCGTAATGGCAGTGTTAGTCTAGTATTTACACTTTCCTTTGGTGGAAGACCTATCTTCAACAACCCATGACAAAGTCATAGAATAGATTGGTGACATCTTTGCAACATGGGCAGCCCCCAAATTCTCAAACCTGCACACGGCCTGCCCTTTAACCCCAAATAGTTCATAGAATTTCTTGTCTGACTCAATATCAACCAGCAAAACAGTACACCCCTCTGGACCCTGGCCATTGGTTTAGTTGAACGATTCATGGGCACCCTCAATAGGGTCCTTTAATGAGTGCCCATGGAGGGAATCGATCTAAACCAAGCCCTTGGCAGGTCCTCCAGGCCTATCGATCAACCCTTCACTCCACAACTGATGAGAGTCCAGCCACTTTGGTATTTGGTATCAGAACAAAAGTACTCCAATGGACCCCTGATTAATCAGTGAAAAAGGACAAGGTTTGCAACAACGAAATGACTTTAAAAATAAAAATAAAAGCGTATGCAGCTCAACGTCGCCAGGCAACAGAAACAACAATGAAAAACAGACACTCCTTTTGCAGCTGATCCTCCACGGGTAGTGGTGTGCAAGGGGCATATGATAACGGCACATAGTCCTGGACAATCCCTCACTGGGCTTGCCTAGCGGCGCTTAATATTATGACCCTTTTCTAATATCACATCACGATCCACCATTAGTTAGATGTTTACATTTTTTGTTGCACTTTCCAGTGTTACACGACTATTCTCGTAATTCAGACTCATTCCAGTCTGTTTTCTTACACCATTAATCACATGACCACATGCGTCACTCGACGTTTACGTTAAGACTGGGTCGGGACTTCCGCATACCATCCCGCCGACGCACATGGCGGGTTACTTTGTTTCCAGTGCTTCGCATTGAGATCGGTAAGCAACCTCGTTAACACGTTATGTATTAGCGGTTATACCAACGAGCCGCTCACTTTGCCAGGATCGTTCTGATTCCTTTTGTCACTTTTAAAACTTTCCCCTCGGGGTTACAACCACTACGAACCAGGTTCATGACGGTTCATACAACCAAGGCGTGTCACCCCCACACAAGATGTTTTTATCTTCCTCGTTTCATTTGGCTATTCTAAATTAGTTGAATCACACATCCTGTCCGCAATCTACACGTAGTTACATCCCAGAGCCGACATGATCTCTCATCACAAATACCCGTGCCTTTTCTCGTATTCCAGTATTTTCAGACTTCAGGGGAGCATGGCAGTTTTTTCCATTTTGAATAGTATCCCATGGTGACAGGGGTTAAGTGTGCACTATTTCGTTTGTACTGTGTGGGTCGCAGTTAGGAGTGTATCTTCAAAACTTAGATAAAGTGATTATTTTCGCCTTTGAATTAATCAGATGTACATTATGTTGCGTACTAATTTTGTGTATTATTTTTTGCCAACAGTACTGTTAAATCCCCTGATGAAGGGCACTGAGCCCGAAATGCATTGGGAAATCATGGGGAAATTTTGAATGAATTAATAAGAAACGAAGATTGATGTTTTTCATGACCTTTATGGTGTGAATCTAACATCCAGATTTGAAAAAAACTTTATTCGTAATAAACCAACTTCAAACGCACAACAACCTCGCATGAAATTTTCTTTTTGTGTGCATGTCTGGGATAGCGCAACCCAGCAATCCCTCACTCAGGACATGTCACATTTCGCACACCTACTGCGACACTTATCAAGCCTTGAAACCATGCGTGAAGCCACACTATGAGCAGGTCCAGCTTGTACAACCTTGCCTATGTCTCCATTTTTCAATCAGGGTGGACCACGATCATCTCAGATCACCTGGTCCGACCTCACAAACTGATTGATAAAATGTGACTTTCGTTCTGTTCATCGCATTTTATTTAACAAAGGGGGAGAAGAAGCATATTGATGTTATAGGCACCAGGACCCTTGTGGTTCTGGGTCGGCCTCTGGACAGGAACTGAGCCATATGCAGGGAGGTAATAGAGGCTAGCTAATGTTGAGTATGAGATAATACGCTGTATGTGAGTGCATGCTGAAGATTAAAGAAGTATTTGACAACCACTAAAGTTTCTTCTTGGATACTTTTTTACTTTAGTGTATCTTTGTTTATCTTTCTGATGATTGTGCTAATAATCACGTCTACCTAATAAAAATATTTTTTTAGGTTATAATATATTGCATTTTCAACATAAAGAAATAAGATGACAAAAACAGATTTTCTTTTTGTCAGAAAAGGGTGCTTATTTTGAACAATAAATATCAATTAGAGAAAGCTCACAAATTAAATCCATTACACAAGATCATAAAATTAAAATCTTCATTAATTAACGTGTTGCCAAAATGCCAAAGCAAAATGAAACTCAGAACAAAAAAACAAGATTCTACTACAGCATCTATAAAAGTTCTTGAGTCAACTGTTAGAAGACCCATAAACAGCTTATAAATCATATAAAAGAAGTTGTCACATCTACAACAGTTTATCTAGGAAACCCCATATCTTATGGATTTTGGCAAAGCACTAACCAGTTTTGCATATTTTTTCTTTTTTGTGGACAACAACCAGTTTATCCTTCCATTCACTGAGCAACAGAGAATCATCTGATTCCTAAGGGGTCTAATAACAGACCTTGCTATCAAAATTGAGATAAACAAGTCCTCTTTGCCCACTTAAAAAATTTGGAGTATGTGAAATGTATGGAATTCTGCAGAATTGCATTAAAATTCAGAGAGATACTGCAGATTATGCAGTGGGAAGAAGTGGGAATTTGGTGCTATTTTCTTAGTGCATAATCTGCCTTTGAGTCCCAAAATGGCTACAAGGATGCATTTTGGGCTAAGAAAATAGCGCAGTCGAATAACACTTGGCGCACTACATACTCTGTAATGATTAAAAATCACTGCAGAGTACCCAGACCAGCATGCGCCTAGCAGAGGGAGCCGGAATATGGATAAGTCGACAGATGGTGACACGATCCCGGGATCAAGGTTCAGCTGCCTGGTACACCACACAGAAAACGAGACGGACCATGAGGGAAGTACTCAGATGTCTGAACCTGAGGACCAGACAGAGCACTCTCTACACCCTCTGGTCGCTGCAATCCGGGAACTGGAGCAGGGAGAGACTTGCAATTCAGGAGAACATGATATAGAAACACAAGATTCCCACTCCTGAGAAACTGTGGAGCTGAGATTCGAAGCAGCAGTTCTTTGCTTTGGGACACGCAAGTGGCAAACACATTTTAATTTCTTTGGGGTAGACTTATACCTTTTGTCTGTTGAATAAGTTGGCGCCTGTAGTGGGCCCCTGTGGCACGGTAAGGGCCGCCCCACTGTTAGCTGTGCTGCTGACTTCAGAAAGTCCACTTGAAAGCTCCATTTAGAGAGCTGGACATAACCTAGTTGAGGTGTTTGTGGATGGGCGACAGACCTTTACCACTTAGTAGTCCTATACGTCAATGGTTGCACGAGTGGGATGGCTGAGAGGAGGAGGTGGGGAGGGGAAGGTGGGGTATGGGGCTGTTCGTACAGTTTGTTGCTTGGAATAGGGGGGGGGGGGAAACAGTTGGTTGAACACAGTCATGAACATTGGTGCGACATGCTATTCTCCTGTAAAGGCGACCGCCTGCACCATTTACACTTTCTTTCAGAATGGCAAGTGCATTAGCGACTCAACCTATAGAGTGCGGGAAACTCAGTGTTCTGACATGGAACGTCAATGACCTTGGTAACAAGATAAAAAGAGGACTAGTGAATAATTACCTCAAAAGACTAGGCCCTGACATAATTTTCCTGCAGGAAATGCACCTTAAGGGTACAAACTGTTCCTTTATAGCCAGGGGAAGGTACAAAGTATTGGCGCACGCGGACTACACATCTGACTCTAGAGGGGTGGCGATCATCGTAAAGAATTCCTCCCCCTTCTGCATCACCCGCACCTGGGGAGACGCTCTGGGGACTTGCGTGGGGGTTCAGGGGACATGGCGCAGACGCACATATACACTGATATCAGTATATGCGCCGCCCAAACTACAGACAAATACATTTAGAGTGCTAGCCAATATCCTCCTGGACACTGCAGACACCCAAATAGTGGGCGGAGACTTCAACGATGTGATGGACAGGGGAAGGGACAGATCAGGGCTGACACCTATATGGGGAAGCCAGACCCCCTTAGCCCAGATGATCGGTACCATAGCCTCACTGATGTTTGGAGGCAGGTACACCAGGACCAAACAGCCTACTCGTTCTACTCAGCCGCGCATAAAGTGTTCTCCAGACTAGATTACATATTTATGTCCAGACAGGAGCTGAACACAGATGTTGCAGCCGAATACAAGGCGAGGGGACTCTCTGACCACTCACCGCTACAGGTGACGATGGGACAGACTCGGGATGCTAGGGGTCCTCCTGGCGCCTAGCTGCGTGGGATCATAAAAATGAAACGATACTCAAAGGCGTGAGAGCGGATGCACGGGTATACCTGGCTGAGAACGAAGGGACGGTGGACTCGGGGGTAACCTTGTGGGAAGTCCTGAAACCGGTGATGCGAGACAGAATACAAAATAGACTGGGGACTGAGCGGAAGAGACTACAGGAGGAGGTAGCGGCAGTTGAACACACCATTGTGGGTTTAGAAAGGGATCACTTAACCGCAAGAAGCTCTGGAACGCTGCGGAAACTGTTAGACATGCAGCGAAAATATAGGGAATTGGTAACTGGCGAGGCTAGAACTCAGAACCTGGCCACCCTTCACCGCCTATATGACGTGGGGAATAAGTCAGGCAAACTACTGGCATGGCTTAGTCGAAAGGAACGGGCAGCGAGATGGGTGGAACAAGTCCGAAATGAAGAGGGGGTGCTTATCACCACAGACCCACACATTGCTGAGATGTTCGTGGCCTACTATGAGCGTTTCTACACTGCCAGAGACCTGGGCACATGGGACGATGCTCTCCTGTATATGGGGCAGACAGACCTCCCTTCGTTAGATTCCGAGACACTCAAGACCCTAGAGGCTGATATTACCGTAGAGGAGGTCACTGCGGCCATTGCTGGACTGAAAGCAGGGAAGACACGGGGACCTAATGGTTTCCCAGCGAAATTTTTCAAATGCACAGCAGACATATTGGCCCCGCACCTGAGGAACCTCTTCCTGGGAGCAAATCAGGAAGGGAGGCTCCCCACTGACCTGTCACTAGCAATAATCATCCCAATCCACAAAGAAGGCAAATCATGGGAGGACTGCTCGTCCTACCGACCCATTTCCCTTCTAAATACGGAGGTGAAACTCCTTGCGACGGTCCTGGCCCAGCGGCTGAGATCGGTAATCCCGGATCTAATACACCTGGACCAGACCAGTTTCCTCCCAGATAGGGCCACAAAACTCAACCTTTGGCGCACCCATAACTGGCTGCAGGAGGTGAGAGATAGGGACCCACCGCACTGGTTCCTCTCACTGGACGCCGAGAAGGCCTTTGACTCGGTACACTGGCCGTTCTTGGAAGGCGTACTACAAAGGTTCGGTATCGGCCTAAAGTTTCGGACTTGGGTCCGTCTCCTCTATACCAACCCACGAGCCAAAGTGAGGGTGAACGGGAGACTGCCTCACGAACTTAACATCCAAAGAGGGACACGACAGGGATGCCCTTTGTCACCCCTCCTATTCACACTCACCATAGAGGTTCTGGCAGCTAGGATCCGACAGAACCAACAGATTACTGGCTTCCGTGTAACTGATATGAATCTGACACAGGAGAAGCTGTCCTTGTATGCGGACGATGTACTCCTGTATATCACCAACCCAGACACCACCGTTCTGGAATTGTTCCTAGAACTGGTAAGCTACTGCCGATATTCTGGATATGCTATAAACTGGCACAAGTCGGTCCTCTATGACCCCTAAGGGAGCGACCGTGGGAGGACATTGCCAGACCAGCTGATTGTTACTACCGAGGGCTTCCAATACCTTGGCATTTACATCACCCTAGACAAGAAACTCTCTCTAAAAAAAAACTTAGAGAGGATAATGCTAAACTCCGTTGCTGATATGGATCGTTGGCGACAGCTACCCCTGACACTCCTAGGTAGAGCGGCCATGTACCAAATGATCATACTCCCCAAGTACTTATACGCCTTACAAAATAAATATTATTTACTCCCAGACATGATACTAAATAAAATCCACGCAGACCTCAGGATCTTCCTCTGGCTGGGTAGGCAGCCAAGAATAGCACTACATACGCTCCAACGACATCAATATAGCGGAGGGATCTCGCTCCCCAACCTCGAAGCTTATTACTGGGCTGAACACATGGCCCCAATCAATGAATGGCTGCATACACAGGCTGACCATTCTACTTACGCCCTGGAGCGACATAAACTGTCCCCGAACAACCTGCTGTCCTATCTATACGGCGGCACCGCTAGGACACCATTGCTTCCAGCGACTGCCATTACATTATGGGCCTGGAGTAAGGCCACGAAGCGAACAGGCTGGGAAAAGGCACCCACTCGGCAGACACCACTATGGCATTGCAAGTGGTTAAACGAACTTCATAAACTTAAGGGCTTCAAACGGTGGGACGATATTGGAAACTCCACAATAGGAGATGTGATAGCTAGAGGGGAGCTGAAACCCTTTCAGACCCTGAAATCGGAGTATGGGCTCCAGCACTCACAGCTCTTCAAATGCACCCAGCTACGCCATGCTTTGAAGGCGCAGAATATACACTTAGAGGGCCTGCCAGAATATGCTCCACTGGAGGGTAGGCTCCTGCAGGAACAGATACAATGTAAGGCAGTCTCACTCAGCTACAAAACGTTAACCAACAACATGCTGGGGGACCTGGCGAAGCTTAGAGAAACCTGGGAAGGGGAGGTAGGAACATTTGAGGACATTGACTGGGACGTAGTGTTAATGCACCCATGTGAGGTGACGATTAAGTCTAGACTCCCTCTCATTCAGTACAACGTCCTGCATAGAACCTACTACGACAGGGTGAGGCTACACAAAATGGGGAAAACAGTAGACACTAATTGCCTCCGATGCCAACGGGAGGGCGGAGATTTCTATCACATAATATGGTCCTGTGATGTGATGCAAACCTACTAGACCCATGTCTTCAAGGAGCTTAGCGAGGTATTAGCGGCACCGATCACACAAGAGCCCAAACTGGCCCTGTTAGGGATGACAAATGATGTTGACCTGGCACGCCCACTCCTGGTGTTCCTGGTTATGGCCCTAGTGGTGGCAAAGAGAGACATTGCAAAACATTGGGGTTCATCGACCCCCCCGAATATTGAGGAGTGGAGAAGAGGGCTAGACCTCTACATGGCGGCTGAGAGGGTGACCTATAAGGCACAGGGTTGTCCTAGGAAGTTTAAAAAGGTTTGGTCCAAGTGGAGGCATTACCATGGGCTGGATGGGGGGCTGGGGGGGGGGAGGTACACAATGACAGTATACGAAACGGCATGGGGAAGGAGGGAAGGGTGGGGAGATGGGGCTATGAACTACCTGGTTCTGGGATGGATGGACAATGCACCTGTACACTATGAAGACGTAAAAGCAAAGTACCATTGGGAACGGCAGGAGAGGGACTAGGGGGATTGCATGTCACCAATTACATGACTGTAATGTTGAGTTGTGAACAAAATGCAAATAAAAATATGTATAAAAAGAAAATCACTGCAGAGTATGAAAAGGGCACCACTGCCGAGTGGTATGCAGTGGTTACTATACTCCAGAAACCACTGCATATCACTCTGTGCCATTTGTATATACTATGCAGTGATTATACTGTTTAATCACTGCAGAGTATGGGCACCAATTGGTTTGCAGTGGCTTCTTAACTTTAGAAACCACTGCATAATTTTCAATTCCGCAGGCAGAGCAGAAGAATTTAAATTTAACAATAATTCCACTTTACAAGAGTAATGAGAAATTACCAAAATTCCATTTGGAAAAAAAGAAAATTCTGCCTTAGCCTACTTAGAAGGTGGTTCTAGATGTCTTGAGCCTCCCATTACAAAAAACAAGGGCATCTGGCCATTTCATCTTAGGTAGTCAGCTGTAAATGGCTGGTAAAAAACTTTCCTGATAGCCCACTCCCAGACCTTCATTTTTTTGATCCAAGAAATGTCAGGTAGCAAAGTTGACATTAGTTATCCAGCAACCTACTTTGACTATACCTACCACTTCCCTACTCTGGAGTTCTCCTTTTTGTCATTCTTGGGAGTATACTATCTGCTGTTGTTTGAGCATGTACATTGGGTTTAGAGAGCAAAATGACATAGCTTAGTAAGCCTCAAAACATACACGATCAAAATTCAATAACATTGCAATTTGAGGGACGCCGACTGGCTGTAGTTTGACAGCAGGATAACAACATTGATCCAAAGAAATTATCAAACACAGTGACTTCTAACTTAAACGAACTAAGAATAAGTAAATTAGTTGATAATAATAATGCAGATTAGGGACCACCAGCCTCCATTTCTCTTCACCCAAGCCAAGCTTTTTAACGCTAAAACAGCAGGACATCTTGTTCCACAGGAATGAAAAAACAACCCTTTCATTTATTTGAAGAACGTTTCAAGGATCTCTATCCGGAGTGCTGAGAGATGAAAGACCATTAGTGGCAGTACCTTCATTTTGATCAATTCAGCTGTGCCAACTATGGAGACAGGCAAAAGACTCCAGCTGTTTAGGAGTAATAGAATTTTGGAGATTAGTGGCTGGACATTAGCTTATAAAGATTACCTAACTGTTGTGAAAACCAGATTGATAACTATTGATGGGTTGCTATTATAGACAGCAGCCAAATATCCTGAGGAGCATCCCGATGAGGAGTTAAATAATAGGAATTCAGTTTTTGATTTGTTTATTTTATACCCCTAACTCAGCAAAATGACCAATGTTTCAAACAGAGCTTGAACTGATTGAGCCTTTGAAGATGTACTAATAAATCGTCCTAAAAAAGTTTATGTTTCAGGGTGCCGGAAGCTTTTGCTTCTATCTCCAAGGAGGCCCTAATAGCCATTGCCAGTGAATCAAGGCAGAGAGCACATAATAAGGGTGATAAGGGGAACCCTTGCCTAGTGCCCCAGGAAATTTGAAATATTCCCATGCTTTTTCCATTGATAATCAGTGAGGCATTATCATTTATATACAACATCCTTAGGATATCTATCAGCAGAGTTGGGAGTCCCACTTTTTCAAATACTGTAAACAAAAAAATGACCAGTGGACCACATCAAATGTTTTTTCTGCCTCCATAAAAAATAGAAGCAGCTGGAATTGTATCAACTAAAACATATTCAATGACTTCTACTAAAAAAATACTATTGACATAGCGTTGCCACCCAGTTATGAAGCCTTTCTGATAATAATCATCATTTGAGATAGTAACATAGCCAGAATGTAGCAATTAACTTAGCAAATAATTTTATGATCAGTTTTAAGAAGTGTTATAGATCGATAGGACTTCAAACTAGCTGCACACTTCATTTTGAGAATACTTCAAAGTAGCTGGATCCTTCATTTCTTTCAAGAAACAAGTGGACTTCCCTCTCAAGAATGACTGGGGAATACTGCCCCCAGATATATTATGATTGTGCCATTGGGCTTTTAACTGTTCAATGAATATCTGATACAATTCAGTTGGGAACCCATCTTTGCAAGCTACCTTTCCTCTAGGTAAGTTCTTAATGACCGCGGCTAACTCTACCTCTGTGATTTTGGCTAACTAAACCTACTGCTTCATCTACGGGCAACCTAGAAAGGGGCCATTTTTCTAGGTACTCGAGCATGGCTACAACTGGTTTGTGTATAGGAAGAGCTGATCTAATTGCTTAGAATTCTGAGTGAAATCTAGCAACAGTTGTTGCCCTACCACTTTAAAACTCACAGACTCATTTTCCAGCAAAAGAAGCTTCATATTTTGTTTAGCCTTTTCTCATTGATGAAAATGTTCATGATTTGGTGAACTATTCAGTGTGACATCTGCCTGCTTACTTTATGCTGTCTGTAATAAAACTCTTGCAGCTCTTTTTTCCTTATCAGGGCTTCTAATTATATGATTTCCAAAGGCACAGTGGCCTTAAAAGCTTCCCAGACCAGCAGAATCAAGGTTAATATATAAAAAAAAATGTATACTTAATAGCGGTACAAAAGTCCTCGTCTAACAGCAAATACTGCTCTAAACTCCATATGAGAGGAGCTGCTTGGCTAGAGAGAAGAAATTAATTGTCAATAAGGGCAGTATGCTCTGCAAAACAGTTGGGCAAAAAGCTACAGTGCCCATCTTGCCCTAACTGTGTTGTTAAAAATTAATCAATTCTTGGGGCCGATTGAAACTTTTTAGAGAAATGAGCATACTGCTGAGCAGACGGGTTATTAATTAATTAAGCAGAATATTCAGGGAGATCAATCCTGACAGTTCAGTATATATTATCTATGGAAGATTGATACGAAAAATATATTGAGGGAATAGTCACCTTTGGGTTTCTCTAAGAACAGGTGTCATGTTACTACCAATAAGTCTTCTTTGCCATCCATCCATCATTTGTATACAACTCTTGTGGGTCAGTAGGATTCCAGAGTCTGTTTTGTGGTATTTATATGGTCCCTTTTGGCGGATTATTTTAGGTTTGGTGGGACATTATTGGTCAAATGGGGGGCTCTTGGATAAGCTTTCGGAGAAATGGGTTTCATATTTGCTCAAATGTGGTGAGTGGATCTTGAGTTTGTAGATTAATTTTTCAGAAAATGCTAGCATTTCCTCATCTCTCACTGTACTTTTCCTTATGGCAATAAGATGGAAGTATGTTCTGATGCATACTGTTTACTAATTGAGAAATGGTATTCAACAGTTCAGCTGTGTTCCCATATGGCTGTTTCATTATTGTTTCCAGTAACATACATTTAACAATAAAACTGATTGAGAAATTGAGAAAAAAAGGTGCTGGTAACAACCAAACATGCCCCAAATTACCAACAGACGTACCTTAAAGGGGATCTGTGAATGATGGCAGAATAGGCCTCGAAATGCAAGCAGACATTATCAAACAGGGACATGTTTTTTAAAGCGTTTTGTTTGTTACTGAATGCGATGTATGACTGTTTAAAGACAACAGCTTTTTCTCTACACTGGATGACCACTTTAATGCACTGACAGTCTTAATTCTTGCATGTGGGTCTATCTCACTGTCCAGATTGTATCTTTGCTGCTCATTATCTTTCAAATGATACACCCAATCTGGTGCATAATTTATAGTCCCATCAAATGAGTTTCTGCTGCATTTTATTTTGTATTATTTGGTAAGCTCAGCACACACATTTGTTTGACTGAAAGAAACAATAAGCTGCGTATCCTCCTGAGAGTAAACTATGACTTTTAGAAGATGGTTATTTTTTATACATTTTCAAACAATGGAATAAACAATTAAAAAATACATTACTGGCTATTCATTTAAAAGGGTGAACTTGCTATACTATCAGAAAAAAAATATTTTTACTTAACAATTCCTTAGAAGAAGATCAATTCAAAATACCATCACGATAAGACATTGGACCTAACTTTTTCTGCATATGTGACAGAAAGTGAGAACTGTCAATTAATACACAAGTAAAATCAAACTTTGATTTCATAAAAAAAAATAAAATTTTTGACAAGCATCTTTGTTCATAATCCTACTAAAGAATCTTGTATCAGTAGATCATGTGGATAAATTAGCTTATCTAGATGAAGAAACGTTTTATTAGTTGGTTCCACCAAGGTGATTTAGGCATTATGCTTGACCCGACTAGCTCTTCACCTATTAAAGTAAAGGATAGAGTCAATATGATTAAAGAAAATCTTAGTAGTGGCGTTGAAGCTCGAATGAAACAGAGATTTCCCATATGTGCTCAGGGAAGAGCTTGGATGTCTCAAAGGAGTTCAGCATGAAATACGCTTGTGTGTTGGTTCTCAACCCTCAAGTTGCAAAATAAGGAATGTACCTTTGGCTGTCAAAGGCGAAATGAAAAGAGAATTAGAAAAACTCAAACAAGATGGCATTATTGAAGAAGTGGGAGGAACTGAATGGTTGGCTCCGGTGGTCGCAGCTCGTAAGGCCAATGGAAGTCTTCGTCTATGTGTAGACTTAAGACAATTGAATAAGTCTGTTCTTGTAGTTCGATATCCCCTTCCTAACATATCTGAATTGTTGGTTTTGCTGGGGGTGCCAACGTTATTAGCACCATTGACATAGCCTCAGCTTACCATCAGATAGAATTGGCAGACTCATCAAGAGATTACACAACCTTTATCACTCCGTTTGGCACTTTCAGATTTGTAAGGATGCCTTTTGGCTTAGTATCTGCGCCATCAGTTTTCCAACGTGCCATGGAAAAAACTCCCAGTGGTTGTGAAGGGGTCTGTGTTTACCAAGATGATATTCTTGTGTTCAGTAAGGAAGAAGAAGAGCAAAAGTATCGTCTTGGTAAACTTGACAATGCCAATCTCACTATAACATCTGAAAAATGTCACTGTGGAACCACTAACATTAACTACTTGGGTCACACTATCTCCTGTGAGGGAATCATGCCTAAATCTAGTTGATACCATCCCCCTATGTCTGCTCCTACTTGTAGAGAATAACTCATGACATTTTTTGGTATGATTGAATACTACAACAAAATTTGTTGAGAACTTTGCAGAATATGACTTTGATATAAAGTACATTCCAGGTGTAGAAAATGGTATAGCGGACACATTGTCAAGACTAGTTGAGAAAGTTGATGAGAGCGTGACTGATGAAGATTTTGAAGAGAGTGATGTTCATGTTTGTGTGATCGATGATGTGATTGTTTCTGAAGATCAGTGGCAAAATAAATTATCCTTTGATCCTGTACTTTCGGAAATCCAAGTTCTTATCAATAGAGGGTGGCATTCGAGAAAACAGGCCTCCGAGGAAGCTGCTAAGTTTTTGGTGTGTGAAAGATGAATTGGGTGATTCTAATGATCTGAAAGTTCGTGGGACAAGATTAGTACCTCATTTTAAACTTCGCAGGAAGGTGATCGATTTGGCACATAGCTCTCATTTCGCTCCTCTTATTGCTGGCCCTGCATGGATTTGCAAGTAGAAAGTATGATTAGGGACTGCTTGGCATGTTCTTTGTGTGAAAATTCTCAGGTTGTGAGAGTACAACCTACGGTAGTCAGGGATTTGCCTCGTGGACCTTGGAAAGAAATAGCCTTGGATATACTTGGTACTGTTCATTCTGAAGGGCAACAACTTTTTAGCTTGGTGTTCATTGACATGTTCTCAAGATGGTCTGTAATTTGTTTCACAAGTGGAATGTAGACCAAAAATTTGATTGTGTGTTTGTAAAATCTCATGGCCAGGGAGGGTTATCCAGACACCATTCTAACTGATAATGGCGTTCAACTTGTTTCACAGGAGATGGAAACTTTCTTAGAGAATCGGGGAATCAAACACAAGAAGTGTTCTCTCTATTATCCGGAAACTAACGGCATGGTAAAGGGGTTTAACAGAGTCTTGAAAGAGGTTATTGCTTTAGCCAAAAATTGGAAGAAGGAAATTTTGAAGAAAGTGGAGATGTATAGGTGACTCCTCATAGTACTACTGGGATGTCTCCCTTTGTTCTTTTTAGAGGAAGATCTTCTTGCACTTATGTGGAGCAATCTTGGATAAGGAATTAGGAGGAGTCCACGACTGAGTTAACTCATGAGAATGTATGCTCTGAGTGGCGTAATAGAGAAATTGGGAAAACTCTAGCTAGGAAATCCTACTTTGACTCCAGAAAAGCTACCAAGGACACTTTGGTTGCTGTTGGTGACTTGGTGGTCATCAGGCAACCTGGTTTTAGTGCAAAAATTTCAAAACCCATTAGTGTGAATAAAGTTTTTAAGAATGCTGTTAAGACTCAAGACCATCACATTTGGAACTTGGGTAGTAGTTCTTTACAAGGGCCTGTGTGTTGCTCTGACCAGCTGTGAAGGATAATGTTAATCCTATTCTACTGTTACATCCTCATTCGTCCTCTAGAGTGGTCAAGAGGCCAAACTTTTTGAAGGATTTTGTGCAGTAAATTTATAATGTTATGCACCAATTTTTGTTTCGTATTTTCTTTCTTTTTTTCCCCTTTTAGGTATCTTATTTTTTTAATGAAAAGGTGGAGGTGTGTGGCATCTGGAGCTGCCTTTGCTACAGTGCCATAGTAACCTAGGAATGTGTTCTCCGAGGTGGTAACCTGGTTACATGAAGGATTATGGACACTTTGGATCTTACATCCTGGAAAATTCATCCTCGCCTTCTTGAAGTGATTTCCAACATATGGCTGAAATTGTTTGTTTGTTTGTTTGTTTGTTTGCAAAGTTTTATATAGCGCTGGCTAGATCTGGAGGTATCAGAGCGCTTTACATTAGGATGAGCGAGTTACATGTCACATAGTTACATCAGTTGAATTAAAGTATCACATTAGGATCAGCGAGTTACAGGTAACATAGTTGCATCAGTTAAATCAAAGAACCACAGAGGGAGGAGGAGGGGGAGGAAAGGAAAACAATGTCAGATGACCGGCTGTGTAGGTGATGGACAAGGAGGTGAACCAGAGCCAAACTCCTCTATATCTGCATAGGACAGCTCCACAGGGCATCGGCCAAGGTTGCCTGGGCTCTGCGGTATGAACAAACAGTCAGGTATCCACCCAGGGGCATTGTCATAGATCTAGAGAGCTAGTGACAGAGTAGTGTTCAGTAGTTTGTCTCAGAAGATGTCACTTTAAGTGAACATACAAATCCTAAATATTGTATACAACTTAAAACATCAACATTTTCAATCCATAAAGTGCCTGGAGTAGGATCTTGCCCTGAAAAAATGTAGAGGTGGTAATGCTTTCATGATCTCTTTTGAATCTTAACAGTGCATGACGTTCTGCTAGTGATTTGCTCTATTTTACTTACACTTAAGTAATACTCTACGTATCTGTTGAAGCATAATAGTGAACAAATTATACATAGTGCTTTACTCTTTGTTACTTTTAAGTGATCTACCCAGGAAAATGTTAATTATAATGCAATCCCAGATACCAAACATATGGGACCCCAATAGGTACCAGTTTGTGCTAACCTTTCAAAACAGGTAATTTACATTTGAGTGTCATGCCGTAAAGCCATGATTTGGATAGGAAAGTAGTTTTATACCGCATGGAGAGTTTTTGCTAATCTTAGTACCATCGCGGTTTCTTCCGCAGGGCATACATTTCTCCTATTCCTTGCTAATGCAGGTCTTCTTCAAGTAGCCGCTTTGATGTCACAGATATCTTCCCTGCCTGGGCGCCTGGGATTCCCCAGAGTACGTTGAAAGGCTTCTTAATGCATGCAAAGTCCTCTGGGTAAGGCATTGATGGCTGACATTTCTTGTTTGCTCAGCAGAACAGCAGGATGATAACTGCCCTGTTGCCTAATGAAATGGCTAATAAAATATTAATGATATGTAGAAATATTCTGGCCAGGACCTTCTAGAAGATTCCAGTCCAACCTAGGATGGCCGACATTATTACTAGTTATTGTGGTTTGCTATTCAAATATGGCTGCACCTCCTTTCTTTCCACTTCCTTTTAGCAACTACATAAAGGAGCTTAGAATTGCAAGTCCTTGCACTGCACCACAGTAGATGACTTTTCTTTGATGGTCCCAGCGCCCCTCATTCTCCTCATTTGATATCCGGTGTTACTTAGCATCTGTAGCGGTACTGGTCTTCATGCCATTTGAGTAGCGTAATGAAACTTGAGGGCCCCCTACTCTTCAAAGTACATGAATGCCCCCCCTCCCCATGCTCCAGACCCAGTCAGGAGCTCTCGGTCAAGGGGCCTGCTGCCCATGCACAGTCACATAAGGGTCACCATGGAGCTCAGGGCCCCCCACACTGTGTGGGCTGCAGTGGCGAATGTTAGGCCACTGCCCGATTCCAATGAGAACAGTTCAGATCCAAGAATGAAGTCCATGTATTCCAGGTTCTAGAATAGTCCTAATTCTTTGACTTGTTACCATCTACCTGTAATCTGGCATGGGAGTTTTTGTTTAATGCCTGATGACCTTTTCCTTCTGAACTGCAATTCTTTCCTTTATACACCATGGTCTCATCATTTAACACACAAGTAAGGAACAAGGGCTATGGGAGAGCATCTCTCTTTCTTCGAACAGGCAAAAACCCATAACAGGTATTCCGCTCTGTGCTCTTTAATTTACTGTGCGAAAGAATGACATTCTTGAAATTCACAAGGCAGGATAGTCAAATATAAGATATAAAGGGCAGGAAATAAGTTCCGACCCTTTTAGACCATTTAGAACGTATATAAGGGCAGTTAATCTGCCACAGGCATCACCCTCTACTTGTACTCTGTTTCCAGCATGCAAGAGGTATAATAAAGAAAGTAAACTATGGGCAGTAGTCATAGTATCGACCAGTCTACCAAATCAAAGGCAGAGTGAAAATCAACAGATAGATAATATATATGTCATACAGTGGCAATGTTTGTCCCAGCCAGAGCCCAGAGGGTATAACACTTGGCAGCTGTTGAATAAATAATCTTTACAAATCCCTCTCTGCTCTTAGAGGGTGGGCATGGGGGTGTCGAGCTCTTCTCTGATACCAAAGAGTTCAGTATCATCAAAATATCTTTTTCAAAAACATTAGATATCGCATCTAAAAGAGAAATGAGCATGTAATTAGAATGATCAATGGAATCATCTTCTTAAAAACAGGTTTAATTGTAGCCCCATGCCAGGAAGAAAGCATGGAACCAGAGCTGACAAACCACCCTAATAAGGAGGTGGAAAATCCCACCCAGCAATCCATATTAATGTTTAGAATTATTGATAGAACATTGTTGGAACCAGCAGATTGTGTTCACTTTGAAGCAGCTGAAATGTAATCATCCTAGGGATAGGCATATCGTTATCATAAAATTAGCTACATAATTCTTGTAGGAAATGTTGTACACTGAAATATCAATCGACTATAAAGCAAAGCAACAAAATGACAACAGGCTGAATCTGTAGTACAGTACTAAGGATGGGAAGGGGAGGAGTTACAATTTGGCCACCCTCCTGCCACAAAGCTCTGTTGTCAAAATTTTCAATAATGAAAGATAGCCCCTGACTACTATTCTGAAAGACTGACAACATTTTCCCACAAAATTACCTCCTATGCTCAGACAGCATACACATCTTTGTTTACATACCTGAGTTGGAACTGATTTTACTTTAATTTACAATCTTCACCAAAACAAAATGATTTAGAATATTACTGGCTTATACAGAGCTTTGTAGAATTATGAGACATCAACGATATTTTTACATATTTGCCCCACTATACTGTTCCAAAGCCTCATCTAATCTATGAACACATTTATCAACCTCAACATTTTTTATAAAAACACATTTTGAGAAACTGTTCACTCTTGCGTCTAGTATGCAACTGTTATTAGGATGGAAGAATCAGGAAATACCAGTAGAGATTGAGAAGGAACATTTAGAACTCAGTTTATCTAAAAATATATTGCAAAGTTATCTTTTGGCACCAAGTCTTCAACTCCAACAGTTCCAAAATAGTGAAAAATTTAAATGAGATTAAAACAGAATGAATTAAGACAGAGGCTGACTTTTAATCATTTGTGCTAGCTAGAATTTACTAATGACCTCAACTCTTGCCTCTTCCTCTACCTATTCGGCCCCTCTCTAAAAAAGGAAGGCAGTAGGAGTTGGGCTCATACATGGGAGTAGGTACAAAGCCAGGATTCTAGCCCATAGGCGGCATTTGTGGGTGTTGGTAATGCTTGGGATGCATTCCTCCACCTTCTTGCATTGGGTACGGGGGCCACATTGGTTGTTGGAAAAAACTGTGGGTTCTGCCTCTTGTACCTCCCCTTTGCCTCTGCTTATAGCTGCCATTACTAGAGCTGATGCTATTTGGGGAGTTGTCATCTGAGCTATCCGTATAGGAGTTAGGCTTATTTGGTAGTGTGTAAGCTGGGTCAGTGTAAGGGTAAACTTTAGTAAAAGCAATTTATTTCAGGTCTTTCTGAAATTGCGCTACTTTTGTTTGGGTGAGGCTGTCTTTATATTCAGTTATATCTCTATTTATATTGTCCAGTCTTTTTTTGTATCCAGTTAATGTGGCTTTGAAATGGTTTTCAGTTTGCACTATTTCCACCATTATGGCTTCTGACAATCTGACTGCTGTTTTTATGATCAGCACCAGCCAATCGCGTGTGCAGCGCCAAGCGATCATGGCCCACACTTTCCTAAAAAAGGCATCTTCTAGGAATATAAGATAAGCTTCTTGCCAGAACCACACTTCCCTTTTTAATACATATAAGGCACCCCTAGGATAGGCCCTACATAGCCCATTGCGCAGGGTGCAGTTATTTTAAAATTTGGACACGTACTTTAAGTTTTATTTATTATGGTAGTGAAAAACTCCTAAACTTGTTTTTCACTACTATGAGGCCTACCTCTCCCATGTTATAACATTAGGTTCTCTTATAACATTTAATAAGTGGTAACTTTCAATTGGGAGCAGATGGGAATGTTGAGTTTGGTGTCTAAAGAATTGTAATTTAAAGCCCTCTTTCATGGTATAGTCGGATTTTAAGTCACACTTCTAAAAATGTCTCTTTTAGAAAGTTGGGATTTTCATTTCCTAACTATTTGGTGCTTAGAGCCTGGGTCACCTGGCTTGGTGTAGCTGGCAGTTGGAATTTGTGTTTTGCTCCCAGACAGTGAGGGAATGGGGAAATAGGTGTTAACCGGATAGGCCATCTCTGACTTGATAGCGGGTGGAGCTGTCACCTACCACACATGCACATCAGAAAGACTTTGCCTGAGCGCATTCACAAAGGGTTTGGCATTAGTATTTTGTGACTGCAAACAAGCTAGGGCCAGGGCAGAGAGGCAGTAAATTCCAACCACTGGGGGTGGAAACCTCTAGATACTTCTCCTACTTAAAAGCTGGTACCATGTATAAATAGTGGACCCTCAGATCCAACTCTCCAGCAGACCACTGGATCTGAAGCTGATTCAGAAGGGCTCTGTGCTTCTCTGAAACAAGGACTGCTTCTCTGCTGCCCTGCTGCCTGAGAGAGTAGAATTGGACTTTCATTTTGAACCCAATACCACCAGAGGGACTGCATGAGAATGCAACCCTCAGCACTTTGAAAACATTTATAAAGAGTTGTGGGTGCAACTGGTGCACATGCCCTTATTTGTCTTCTGATCAACGCATACAGTTGAATTAAAAGAAAAAAGATATAAAGTGTACTATGAATGAAAGTTCAGTGAGAGAAAGGGTTAAATCTTGCAAACAGCTGACAAACATACAGACCCTAAACTTTCTTGTCATTAATTTTTAACCAGTTAGGACCAGTGGTGAATCAAAGATCTGTATCACGTTTTTTCCTCATTGAATTTCTATCCAGACCAAACAAGAGAAAAATGAAATGTTTTATGTTGGAGTTTCTTCCAAAGGGGTCTTCATCAGGATAGAGTCTTGCATTTTTGTAGAGGTTTGCTTACTTACTTATACATTCATATGGAAGGTACACTCCAAGCCGCCGACTTTGCTCCGCCGACCTCGCCCCGCCACCGTTGCACGCATCAACCGAACGACCACCGGCGGCAGATCTATCTCCCACCTGGCCACCAAGACCTGGAACACCCTCCCCATCCACCTGCGACAGACCCAGGACCTGCTGACTTTCAGGAGACTCCTCAAGACCTAGCTGTACAAATGGTAGCCGCTCCCCACCACCCCCCCTTAGCACCTTGAGACCCTTGTGGGTAAGTAGTGCACTTCATAAATGCTTGATTGATTGATTGATTGATTGATTGATTGATTGCGAAAGCTATTCACAAGCTGCAAATTAAATGATGCTGATTAATATGGAAAGATCACATTGTGCATGGAAGGCGATGAAAAATATCAATAACCATTCCAGATAACGCAATTGAAAGCAGCACAGTGAAACATCGTCTGAGGGTATGGAGAAATTATGGCAACATTTTTAAACAAAATGGCAAATGAAGATTTTCTTTTGATTTGCATGAAGACATTGAGCATTTATTGGGTGTACCAGGTACTTTCTTTGGCTTTATGCAATAGGTCCCAGCTCTTTCTTACTATAAAATGTAAGGATACCTATCTGAAGAATTCCGCAAAGCCTATGAATGAAATAAAAATGTTATGTGTATACTGGGCACCCATACAGAGCCAATCCCCTGCTCATTGTTGGCTTTGTTCTGTGTAGAATGATTGTATGGTTCAAGCTGTCATGACATGCTCCAGGTTAGGAAGCACTTTTCATGCCTCGTATGGGGGAAGGTAAAAATTATTTTGTACCTTCAAGGGAATGGACCCCGGTATCAATTCTACCAAATTTGAAGTTATTGTAAGAGCAAATGAAAAATCTGAGCGACGTTTACATCTCAGCAGGGATGTCACGTTGGCAAGGTGATAAATCCCTTGGTTCCTGCTTTGTCAGGTTTATCCACCAGCCCACTGATTACTGTCTCAACACCTTTGTGCCTTTTCTCCACCCTCGCAGTGTTTTCCCTTTCACTTAGTCATATCATAAATGCACTTACCAATAACAAGCAAGAAGAAATTCCCATAGAATTACAGGTGGTTACCTTCAGCAATGACGTTTTTAAAAAATGTGCATAACGAGCAAAGTGCCAAACCCCTGTGGGGGGCATACTATCAGCAGTGGGTAGCACCCCGTTTCTGTGAGGTATGTGCCTGTTCCTGACTCCGGGCATATCCCTCTGCTTTGATTATTGCAGAAGTTCCTAACACGTTTTTCATCAGTTCTGTGCACATTTAATGAAGTTGATTGGAACTGAAAATATGACAAAAAACATATGTTGCATTTTTTTTATCCATATTCGAGTTTAGGAACAACTTATTCACCTGAAGAAAGAAACTGAGTAAAAAGACTTGCTGATTTAAGCACATAAATCACAGACACACGGCTGCACCAGGGCAGCAGAGGCGCACAAACCAATTTTTGATAAAGCTTCTGTTTGCCAGCAAGCACGCTCGAGGGGAGCGATGAGTCAAAAGGGAAAACATTAACTTTGCATACAAACACATTAGGATGGACAGACCCAACAAGCCCTTGACTAGGCTATTCAGTTTGTGCAGAAAGCTGCTCCGGTTCTGAGAGATGCCTCTGAGATCAAGAATATGCCCTAATTTGTGATTTGCACCGATCTCCTGTCATCTTCGAAAGGAAAGACAAGTCAGCACTTATGCCTTAGAGAGTTCTGTCGAGATTAGCCTGTCAGTACATATAAACGTGGATGATCAAACAAATGCGGAAATGACATCGTGTGTATCCTCAAAGGCCATGTGCTCCTTCTTGCTGCAAGGATTGCATGACGCTGTACGGGTAGGCCCGGATTCTACGGTTGACTACTTTCGTCGTGTGTTACCTTTACTTCTCAAAATACCACAGGAGAGCCATCACGTGGCAGGTAAGTGGTCATCTTTTACTTCAGGCTTTTACTTTGCAGGTAATTTATCTTTTAATAGTTGTAAATTATATTATTCTAATATTCTAATAGCATATGTACAAGTAAATACATAAATATATAATTATATTTTTATATATATATATATATATATATATATATATATATATATATATATATATATATATATATACACACAACATATAGTTATAGCTGTATACGTGAACACATGCACACAGAATAGTTAACGATGTGTCCTTATTGTGTCTAAACAAATGTAATTTTTAATTTAATTAAGTATGCTAGTTAAAATGTGAAGTAGTTTGACAGAAAAATGGGAACAATTCGTTTTATTTATCATTCATTGCAATATGTCATGGTTTAACTGACAGATAAATAGCAACACGTACACCCACCTGCATTCATTGGCCGGGGAGGACGAGACTTCACAGGTAAGGTGTTTGAGAAATCAACACCTAAACTTCACCTGACTCCCACTTTTTCCCCCCGTTCGCCGGTTCACAGCAAGTGAAAAGACAGTAATAGTCAATGTACTGCAAGCAGCTTTAAAAGGTGGCGGGGGAGCAACAAAAAGGTCCATTACTCGTGTTAGCGTCTCCCTCTGCCTACACCCTCTCCAGCAGTTGGGTAATTTCATTGGGGGCCATGGATGCTTGAATTCGGACCATGATCTTACGCGAATAGATTGTGACTTTAGTTAAGGTCTCCCTGCCTGTGTTACTCATTGCCGAGATATGCACGCAGTCGTAAATGTCTGACTACTCATTGCCCAAAAGTGTGTGGTCTATTTCCATTTCCCAACTTCTCGTAGCTCGAAAGCGGATCAGGGACGCTGTCCCACACAGAGGAAACATCATTTACTACAAAGGCATTACCACACATAACGTTTACTACGGTACACTTACCACTCAAACGTCTTTTCAACGTGGGTGCCTTCCACGACCTTCTTTACCACGCAAGTGGTATTCCTTCCAGTCGTCCTGCCTGTACGTTCTGCGTGGGCTTGGTGGGGCTGGGGGGTCTCCCTCCGCCCCCCAAAAAACGAGAGGGTTACTTACATTAAAAAAACGCTCTTCAGTGCCTCTGACGTTGAAGGAAAGAGCCTCCCCAAAGAGGTGGCTTGTACGTCATAATAGAAGTCCTTTTTAAAATTTTGGTAGATGTGTTTTGAAGCTTGTTTCCGTGGTGGATGGAAGTAAGGGCTGCTGGTGAAAGGCGTGCAGGTGTCAGGTAAGAACATAATCTATATTAAAAAAATATATATATTTAAGCGCACTTTAAATTAAATGAATTTATAAATCTAAGGTAATTTGTTGTTTTTGATTGTTTAAAAAATCGATCTATTGAGTTGATATGCAGTTAGGAAAATTTTATTTAGCCTATCACTATCGTTATGTAGATTTAAATGACATATGTGCCTAAGGAACGTTAGATGTTTCGTAACTTATTTTTTTGCGATGTTAAATCCTGCGTTCTAAACAGCTGCGTGGTAAAGCCACTTGCAAAGTAGAATTTGCGTGGTAATGCCATGCGTGGTACTTGTTAGCGTTGTATAATCATATTACCCCCACCTAGTGATGGGTCGTCAGCTTTGGTTATTACCCATTTCTCCAAGGGGGTTAATGCCTGGCTGGTGCTAACTTTGACTAAGGGGATTGGTTCCCTGGCGTTGTAGTGGTGGTCCGAATGGCTACCCTCGTAATACAGCGGCCGCAGGACCGTCACCGCTGCAAAAATGCCTAGTTTGCAAAAAATTCCAGCGTTCTTCTTCCTGGATCCCATATCCCTCCTTCAGTTGCTCGAAGCACTGGAGGTCATCTCTGTCGTGGAGCTCCCCTGCCCATTTGTAGTTGTCTAATTGCCATTGGACATAGTTATTGCCTTCAAGTGCCTTGGTGAACCCCGGGTTGCCTCTATAGACGTAATGGGGAAGGACCGGACCATGTGGCCTGTAGAGGCTGTCCCTGTGTCCCACATCTCTCCAGTTGCTTTAAGCCCTGGGGAAACATATACTCCCCAGGGTCTGCACCATCTAAGAAGCTATGGGATCTTCCAAATATATATATATGCCTGCATCTGACTGGTCCACAAAACACCAGTGTTGCTCTGATATAAATCAATGTCATTCCACCATATAGCAGAGTTTCTCTGCCGTGTATTAGCGAAGCAGGTGTGGGATTCTCAGCCCTCCCTCCTTTGGAGATAGATATGCCTGTCTCTTGGCAAGCCATCTTCATTTCACTCCCCAAACAAAGCCCAAAATACATTTCTGTAGCTTAAGAAGTATCCCTGCAGGAGGCTAAAATAGATGGGCCTGCATCGTTTAGTGTATTCTGGGTAGGAGTGTCATTGTAATGGCATCAATACGACTCAACCATGACAGGCCTCCCATCTCCCAGCTCTGTAGGTCGTTATCGTTCTTTAAAAGCTGATTATAATATTGGGTTGCAGTTGATTAAGTTGTTGGGCAGATTTGAATTTCCAAATACAGCTTATGTCTGTAGCTACCAAATTGTATGCTCGATCAGCTGGTGTCAGTCCAAATGACCATTTTGTAAATCTGAAAAGCTCCCTTCAGGTCTGATAAAAGCTGTAAATCTGTTACTATAGTCTAACCTGACTATACACTGAGAATATTAGGTTGTTAATATTTAATGAAGCGAAGTGATCCACCTTCATGTGCATGTTTAGATTAGGGGTATTGAGCCCAGAGGATTTCTTTGCTAGCCCAATATGCAGATAAAACGATTCAGAAAAGGTGGTGGTGATGGACAGAGTATCTGAATTAAGCAGAACACTCCTACTCAGTCAACAGATCAGGGCATGATCCATCATTGTTTTTTAGCTCACTGCACCATCCCAGCTCAGAACCTGGCTACATGCAAATTAGTCTGTCCCTTGCCCAGTGCATCATGGGAACAGGGCAGACCAAACTACCAAGCCAATTCTTTTACTGGAAAGGAAACAAGCTTCCGGGGACCGGTTTCTGGCATTAAAGCCGTCTTCGGCCCGGCTTGCATGAATCCTGATGGTGTAGTGAGCAAGGGACTCATGTCTGAGCATACCCTTCCACGCTTATGGTGGACAAAACGATTCAGAAAAGGTGGTGGTGATGGACAGAGCATCTGAATTAAGCAGAACACTCCTACCCAGTCAACAGATCAGGGCATGATCCATCACCGTTTTTTAGCTCACTGCACCATCCCAGCTCAGAACCTGGCTACATGCAAATTAGTCTGTTCCTGGCCCAGTGCATCATGGGAACAGGGCAGACCAAACTACCACGCCAATTCTTTTACTGGAAAGGAAACAAGCTTCCTGGGTGCCGGTTTCTGGCATTACAGCCGTCTTCTGCCCGGCTTGCTTGAATCCTGATGGTGTAGTGAGCAAGGGACTCATGGCTGAGCATACCCTTCCACGCTTATGGTGGACAAAACGATTCAGAAAAGGGGGTGGTGATGGACAGAGTATCTGAATTAAGCAGAACACTCCTACCCAGTCAACAGATCAGGGCATGATCCATCACCGTTTTTTAGCTCACTGCACCATCCCAGCTCAGAACCTGGCTACATGCAAATTAGTCTGTCCCTGGCCCAGTGCATCATGGGAACAGGGCAGACCAAACTACCAAGCCAATTCTTTTACTGGAAAGGAAACAGGCTTCCGGGGTCCGGCTTCTGGCATTACAGCCGTCTTCGGCCCGGCTTGCTTGAATCCTGATGGTGTAGTGAGCAAGGGACTCATGTCTGAGCATACCCTTCCACGCTTATGGTGGACAAAACGATGCAGATAGTCAATTCAAGTTCTCTCATTTTTCAATAACTTGCGATTTTATTGTCCCTGAGGGCCAGATTTACGACCATTTGCTTTTGCGACTCGCAAATTGCTAAAAATTGCGAGTCATAATTTGCGAGTCACAAAAGCAAATGGTTAGCGATTCCCAATGGACTCGCAAAATGCGAGGCTCATGAATATTATTGGACCACTTGCAACTTGTGACCCCATTGGGAATGGCTGGCCCTCCCAGGGATGGTGGCCTGCTTGGTCAGAGAACCTCTACTTCTGGGACTGCTTTTAAATAAAGCAGGTTTCCCCCCCCCCCCCCCCCCCCCATGCAGCCTGTTTTCCTTAAAGGAAAATGGGATGCATTTAAAAAATAAATGAAACATTTTCGTTACATTTTTTAAGGGCCGTCAGTAACCAGTAAAAAAATATTTTCAGGTGCATTCGCAAAAGGGAA